>NC_080077.1:76792789-77102530 GCF_949987535.1 Balaenoptera acutorostrata | reverse complement strand
ACTGATACCACAGAAATACAAAAGATCATGAGAAACTACTGTGAATTACCATACACCAACAGATTGGAGAACCTAGAAGAAATGGATAGATTTGTAGAGACATAAAATTTACCAAAAGTGAATCATGAAGAAATAGATAATCTAAACAGAACCAAGCAAGTAAGGAGATTGAATTTGTAATTAAAAACCTCCAAACAAAAAAAGCACAGGACCATACGATTTCACGGGTGAATTTAATCAAACACTTAAATAAGAATTCATGGCAGTCTTTCTCAAATATTTCCAAAAATTGAAGAGGAGAGAATACCCCTAATGAGAATACTCCTGATGCCAAAGCCAGATAAGGGTATTACAGGAAAGAAAACTAGATGCCAGAAAACTAGATGCTAATACCCATGATTAATATAGATTCAAAAATTCTCAACAAATTACTAGCAAAGCAAATCTAACAGCACATTAAAAATTTCATACATCATGATCAAGTGGGATTCATCACTGCAATGCAAACATGGTTCAAAATAAATGTGATACATTACATTAATACAATGAAACATAAAAACCATATGATCATCTCAATAAATGCAGAAAAAGCATTTGACAAAATTCAACATCCACTCATGATAAAACCTCTCAACAACCTAGGTATAGAAGAAACATACCTCAACATAATAAAGTCCATATATGATAAGATCACAGCTAATATCATACTCAATGGTGAAAGATTAAAAGCTTTTCCTCTAAGACCAGGAATAAGACAAGGGTGCCACTCTCACCACTCGTATTCAACATACTATTGGAAGCCCTAGCCTGAGGAATCAGGCAAGAAAAAAAAAAAAAAAAGACATCCAAATTGTAAATAAAGAAGTAAAATTTTCTCTGTTTTCAGATGACATGATTTTTTATAGAGAAAATCCTAGACTCCACCAAAAAAAGTTAGATCTAATCAACAAATTCAGTTTAGTTATAGGATAAAAAATCAACATACAAGAAAACAGTTGCAATTCTATATGCTAACAATGATCTATGAAAATGAACTAGGTGAAAAAGAAATAAAGAAAAGAATTCCATTTATAATAGTATTAAAAATAATAAAAGCCTAGGAATAAATGTAACTAAGGAGGTGAAAGATCTGTACACTGAAAACTATAAGACATTGATGAAAGAAATTGAAGAAGATGCAAATAAATGAAAAGATACCCTATGTTCAAGGAACATGGAACAGAGGAATTGATATTGTTAAAATGTCTCTACAGATTCAGTGCAGTTGCTATCAAAATTCCAATGGCATTTTTTTTTTTTTTACAGAAAATAGAAAAAACAATCCTAAAGTCTTTTTGAAACCTTAAAAGACTCTGACTAGCCACAGCAATCCTGAGGAGGAAGAACAAATCTGGAGACATCACCCCTGATTTCAAAGTACATTATAAAGCTATATCAAAGTGAACTATAATACAAACATATAATCAAAAGAGTATGGTACTGGCATAACAATATGATAGAAAAAGATAAATATTGTATGATCTCCCTTATATGTGAAATCTAAAAAGCCCAAGCTCATAGAAACAGAAAAGAGATTGGTGGTAGCCAGGGCCAGAGGTAGTAGGTAAGGAAAATGTGTGAATGTGGTCAAAAAGTACAAACTTCTAGCTATAAGATAAATAAGTTTGGGGAGTATAACATATGGCTTAGTTACTATAATTATCAATAATGTACTGTATATTTTAAACTCACTATGAGAGTGGGTCTCAAAAGTTCTCATCACAAGAAAAAATTGTGATTATGTGAGTTATTGATATTAACTAAATTTTTGTTGTAATCATTTCACAATATATACATCTATCAAATCATTACATTGTATACCTTAAACTTATGCACTGTTATATGTCAATTTTATCTCAGTAAACCTGGAAAACAATAAAAATACAAGCTTTCCAGGTAACTTTCAATTCAGTTAAGATTGAGAGCAAAATTCATTGTCTGTGACCACTTCATTCTGCTTCATTGCTCTCCAAAGCATTTGGCTTTATGTTTTACATATCTAAATTATTTTATATTTATTCATTTGTGTACTTATTTTCTATTCCTGCCCCATGGAATACATAATACATGAAGGAGAACCCTTATCTCTTTGCTCATTTCCTTATCCCTAGTGACAGCGACAGTGAATGGCAGAGTACATAATAAATATTTGTTGAATGAATGAATGAGAAAATAAATATAATAGATGTTAATCAATATTTGATGAATAAAGAAGTGAATAAATGAATTTCCCTCTTGTCATTCAATAACTAACTCATACTACTTCCTCTGTAAACCTTCTCAGATTCTGCTATTTAAAATCAATCTCTTTCTGTACTACTATTCTTTGTCACTATTTTTTTCTTCTAGATGTGATTTAATCAATATTATTTCTTTCACAATATCTATTGTGTGTTTTACAAAGTAGTCAATATGTAGTTTTGAATTTAATTACACATTATATTTAACTTACTGTATCTCCCAAAATGAGTTTAAAATTAAAGTTAAATGTTAATGTAGTTCTAACATTTACAGATAATGCTAGAGATAATACAGGTTCAAAAATATTTTCATGCTACATTGGACTAGATTATAATGAGTATACCAGGGAAATCTAACATGTCTTAAGACATGTTAAGACCTTGTATGTAATACATCTTAAGAAAAACAAAATCTTTGAAAAAAAGAAGATTTATGTTATTATATAATGTGATATTATTGGATTCCTGAACAGGATTGATGATACTTCTTTAACAGCTGTGTTGCTTTATTTCAGAGAAAATGCAGGACTCTCAAGAACCTTGGGTGACAGAGCAATAGAGTCATAGAAGCATAGGTCTTATAATAACCAAATGACAGTGTGAAAAATCACTCAATCTTAATCTATCCCAGTCTCCTGAGTGGTTTGTCTCATGGGATTCTGGGAAGAATAATATAAATTAATGCATGGGTATAAAAATGTGTGTAACCACTAAGGTGATGTGTTTGAAGTATTAATAAAATGGTGAAATTAAAAATAAGGATGTGTTTTATATCTTCAGAAATGTGTTTATGATTTTTTTAGATATGGCTTCAAGAATATTTATAGGGCTTAATATAATATCAATATCTAAAAGTAACACATATTACACATGGTACTGAACAAGTAATAGGTAATATCTAATGTTATTCTCTGAGTCTTGTGATATAGGTAGTATTATAGTTATTAAAATTGTAGATCACATTTTACAGAAAATGAAACTGACATGTAAGAAGCTGACTTTAGGAAACAAAGTCAGTCAGCTGGGATTTTATTCCGGATCTGCCTAACAAATCTGTACATACTGCCACAGGCAAAACCCAAAGGAAAGATTAGTAGTGAAACGTTAAAAGAGAGTTCTCTGGTATTTGATGGTACTGTTTCAATAAGAACACTTTCAACTGACATATGCTTTACAAAAATACTTTACCTCTAAAGTGATAAACTAGAGGAAGTCATCATAAATATCAATATTATAAAATACAAAAATACTCAATAATTGTGAATGATTTGTTTATTCATTGTGAGTCATCTCAGGTATTCTATTTTATTAGATAAATTTTTACAAATTATGTTCTATACTGTCCCATAGTCAGATTTTCATAGCAAAAATTGACAAACTAAAACAGTTTTGATTCATTCACAGTCTCCTAGTTTCCTCTCACCCATTTGGAAAGGCTGAGCTCTTGAAGAGGGCCTGGTGAAGTTAGGAGTCATTTCCTGGTGCGGATTTCCAGGCACAGTGACCTGTGATGATGATTCAGTTAAAAGCAGCTTGATAATTTATCTACTAAAGACTCTGTCAGGTTAAGTAATGTTTCATGCAATTTTACATTTATCTATGCCAAAGTCGTCCTCATAAAGCTCAGTATTACATTTTTTGTAAATTACCTTTGATTGGGGTGAGTAACCACCAGGATAATATTAATGCCTTCATTACACCCTTGTGTTCTACAAAATCATATTTTTCAGAGAAAAATAGAGCATGCTTTCTATTGTGTTATATATTTTGTATAGCAAAAATGTTTTATTTAAAAAAAAACAGTGATAACTATTATATGAAATAAATAAAAATTTAAAGCACAGATTAATTTAAAGTAATATTCTTATAGATTTAACCTACTCTTGCAGATATCCTGAGGTTTTTGTTGAGTTAGGAGGGTCTAAATCTTCTGAGCAAGAAACCTTCCCTAGGCAACCACTGCTGGAGGATCGCAACCCATTTTGTATCTAGAACATTTATGACAGCTTTGCTCTTTCCTTCTTTCCTTATCAGCCACATGGCTCTGAGCAATAACATATTCTCTATTCAGCATAAACATATAGTGGTGTACCTAGCATCTCTACTATGAGCATCACATTTCTCTCCCACATCCCTGCTCTCGTCCCATTGAGAGCTGTCAGTGGCCCTCTTGAGATAATGTAGAGAGAGACTGTTTGAAAATGAAACTCTTAAGTGGAAAGCAGAATCCAGATATGGAGGAGATTGGAGATATATATATATTTTTTTTAATTTTTCAAATGTGAGCTGTGTTTCTGTCATTGTTAAAAGGAAGATTTCTAAGGAGTACACTTTCCTAACTTTCTTCATAAGCTACAAATTTCTCTTTGAATCCTTTGAATATCATTCTGTCTTAAAACAGAGAAACAGTGGAAAAGTTGAAAGATCACACCGTTCTGGGAGTGAGCCCACTCTAGATTATTTTCTACTCCTAGGTTTTCCTGTTAGCTAATCTGGGTTGTTAGAATATATCGATGACCCAAAGATGTGTTATAGATGTGCCGATATACTGTTTCTTCCAGCCTGGGTGCAACTGGTTGGACCCTGGAGCTCCTCTGGGGACGTCCCAGCCCTTTATCCAAGTGTGCCACATTAATATGGTAACTTCCCGTGTGAGGGATGATGTGAAAAAAAGGTTGTGCATATTGAGCTAGACCTTATGCCATTCCTAACCTACTTAGAAGGCTGAACAAATTTTACAAATTAAACACAGGTTCCTGGAGATTCTGATTCAGTAGGTCTGCAGTTGGATAATCTGTATTTCAAAAGAGTTCCACAGATGATTCTGATTATCTTTCAGGTTTAAGAAACATTACACTAAATAACCCTTCCAAATCATGAAATTCAATTTCTCTAAGCCTGTTTCCATTCTGTTATGGGGTTACACCACATGAGAACATTACATTTTAGAAATAGTTTATTAGAAATTGACAGGGTTGTTAAGAAGTTTTCATGGTGATTCATCCATAGGAAGAGCATCCCTGGTGGCCGTGCTTAAATGTGACTATTAGGGACAATATTGTACCTGCAGTGATACCTGCGTGCATTACAAGAAACATGGAGCAGTGAATGGCTTCCCATATGGCCTCACTTAATGCCTTTTCTTCAATGAGGTATATTAGCAAGTAGTATGATGGAAGCTAGCAAAAAAAAAAAGGTATCTGGCAGCAATTTTTACTTGGAAACCTCAGGAAAAAGCAATCCAGGTATAGCACTTTTTTTTGTCAAAGCACAGACACAGAGTTGATTATAATTTGCTGACAAATAAATTCTTTTAGAGTTCCAGATTTTACTAAAAAAGAAAAAATAATGCTGAAAAAAATATTGATTTCTTTTCCTATGTGAAAACCTTGATCAATCTCTGAGATCAAGAAAAACTTGCCAGTGTTGAAGAGACGGATTCAGGCTGACACATGGAATGTACAATGGCAAGCAGCCTGAATGAAAGATAGCCAACTTGGCAAGAGAATTAGTGTGATGCAAAAGAAACACCAAGGCCTTAGGGATGCTTTCTTTCTTGGAATATATTTCTTTTGTCAAAATGATGCTGGGTACTCCTAATTAAACACTGGCAAACAAGGTTATCCAAGGCAACATGGTATTTGAATGAGGTTACAAGTAACATCAAATTGTTATCTTTTATGAAAACTTCAAGTTATCAGATTCAAGTGAAAATAATTTAGTTAGACTAAGTACAGGTCAAAATAAAACGCTGATGAGAGATAATTAATTTCATATGGCAAATACTTCAGAAGATGTCAAAGTGTTTGTTTTTGTACTCTATAAAAAAGTCAGTAATTATTGGTGTTTTTAATGCCTATGCTAATTGTTAATTGGAATCACACAGTTGAACATAATGTTATTACTTAATTGCTAGATGTTTAATACAATATTAACAGAACACAAGTTACTTCATTGTGTATATTCTGCATATTAAATTTATGAGGTTATTAGTAGGCTGAAAAGCTTAATACGTCATGACTACAGCCATGGTCAAGATCTTTAGTGATGTTTGATTTATTGGGTTAGTAGAAATGATGATCCTACTCAAATAAATAACTGTGTAAAGGACACGCTTTCTTCTATAACAGCAAATAAAACCATATTTAAAATGCTGAAAAAATCTGTCATCAGAAAGCAGAAGCATACAAATAATGAATTCCAAACTTCAGAATATATTAAACATAGGTATAGAGAAAGGAGATGAAAATATAAAAAATTAGTCTTGAGGCTAAAAATAATTATTTTTACTATGTAACCAATATTTTTAATTTTTAAAATTTACAGGACATAAAAATTGAAATGTATAGACAATCTGGTAGGTACTATATGACAAAGTTAGAATCCAGATAATATTTAACTGCTTAAAAGTCTCTTATCAACTAGACATCACCTTAACTAGGTGACTGATTTAACATCAACAATGATGGGTTATGTTGACATCGTGTGTTACTTGAATTAATGTGCTAAGAAAGATGTAATATCACTTTGGCGGTTTCTTGCCAAAAAGGTTTAACTTGATTCTAATCATAAGGAAAAGTCAGACAAATCCAAACAACAAAAAAAATGGTCTAGAGTCTTCAAAAATGTCCATGTCATGGACTTTTTAAAAAATGTAGAACTCTACTAGGTGTAAAAGGACTAAAGAGAATGATAACTAAAGCAATTTTGATCCTTGGTTGGATCAGGAATTGGAAGGAAAAAGAAATAGTTATAAGATACATTACTAGAATAAAAGTGGATATTTGAATACTGACTATAAATTAGACAATAGTAGTGTATCAATTTAAATTTCATGAGTGTGATAATTGTATTATGGTAATTTTGGATAATGGGGGGAGGAGATACACAATAAAGAATTTGATGTGAATTTATGAATATATATGTATATACACATATGTGTATGTGTACGTATGCACATTGTGTGTATATATGTATGTCTCATATATATGTGTGTGTATATATATGTATATATATATGTCTAGAAAGAGAGAGGGAGGAAAGAAGGAAGGAAGGAAGGAAGGAAGGAGGGAAGAAAGGAAAGAAGGGGGAAGGAAGGAAAAAAGAAAGAAAATGTGACAAATTATTAAGAATTGATGATCCTAGGTAAAAGGTGTTATGTATATTTATTTTACATGTCTTACAAATTAACTGAAAGTTGAAATTTTTCAAAAAAATTTGAGGGCAAAATAAGTTATTTTTGGTTTACCTAATTCATACATTCAACAACAAACCTTCATTAGTTATCAAGTATTATACTTGATCATGAGACCATGACCTGAGCTTCAAGAAGGGCAAAAGGACAGAACGAGAAATGTAACAGTGTGACTGAGAGCCCAGGTTCACATCCTACGTGAGCACTGACCAACTGAAAGATTACTGTCAGTCATTTCATCTTCCGGACATCAGATTGCTCATCTCTAACGTGATGGAGTTGGACCGAGATGAGTTCAGAAGTCACATATAATTCAGATTCAGTGATTCTCAAAGGCAGACTGATAGGAAAGAGACAATCCTATCAAGTACGTGTAAGTAAACATCAAGCCATGTTAAGATGCTGGAAAATGCTACAACCCAGGCAAAGGGCAGGACTGTTTGGTGCTTAATCAGCCAGAAAACTGTGACATTCCTGTTCTCCATTATGATTCCTCAAAGAAAAGCAAACACCAAACTTGGAGCATCACCAATCTCATTACATTATTGCTATACTAGCATCTGTTAGAGTACCAGGTGCTGATAGAACTTCTACAGAGAAACTAACAAATTACTTAATGATTGATGGTTCAACCACCCACATCTGGAAAGAATACATTTTATAGGCTTAGGAAAGCAGATCAGTTATACATTTGCACAAACAAAAGATGAACTGTGCTACTGTGGAAGGCATTGGGGATTTTTTTTTTAAATTTTTTATAGGAAAGATTTTTTTCACATAGAATGAGCTATGTTTGACAGATTACACATATGAATCACTGGCTGAGGACTCAATTGAATAGTATGGTGATTTCTTTATGTTCATTTTTTTCTGTTTATCAAGTCCATTGTTGGGAAATTTGAAAAGACTGGTTGTTTTAAGACATTCTGACATGCTGTAATTACCATAAGGAAATGTGGATATGAGATCTAGAAAAAGGGGAGATACTAATTTACTTAAAATCATCAGAAAGGTAATTCAGGGCCCTCGGGCCCTCCCCCAGCCCCGGTAACCGCGGGCTGCCCCGAGGGGGCGGCTTGGCTGTGGGAGGTTTGGTAGATTGGTGAGGGAACAAGGAGAAAAGCGAACGGCCATCTCCTCCCTGCCCCATAGCGTGCTCACTTTCCTGATGGGGCTTTCGAGAATCTCGAGGCAATCTTGCAAGCCGTATTTGAACTGGCCAAAGACAACTTGAGACCTGTATAATGTAACAGAAAAGGTCAGAAAACATTAGGCAGTAGAAGTGTGAGCATATTAAGCAAGATGAACGTCTCAGGAAGCAGTTGTGGAAGCCCTAGTTCTGCAGATGTATCTGATGATTTTAAGGATCTTTGGACAAAACTAAAGGAGTATCATGATAAAGAAGTACAAGGTCTACAAGTAAAAGTAACCAAACTGAAAAAGGAATGAATTTTAGATGCACAAAGACTAGAAGAATTCTTCACCAAAAATCAACAGCTGAGAGAGCAACAGAAAGTCCTTCATGAAACCATTAAAATTTTAGAAGACCGATTAAGAGCAGGATTACGTGATCGCTGTGCAGTAACTGAAGAGCATATGCGGAAGAAACAGCAAGAGTTTGAAAATATTCGACAGCAGAATCTTAAACTTATCACAGAGCTTATGAATGAAAAGAATACTCTACAGGAAGAAAATAAAAAGCTTTCTGAACAGCTGCAGCAGAAAACTGAGAATGATCAACCACATCAAGCAGCCGATCTTGAATCTGAGGAAGATGTTATTCCAGATTCACCAATAACAACCTTTTCATTTTCTGGCACTAACCGGCTGTGAAGGAAGGAGAACCTCCATGTCCGACACGTAAAACAAACACATACTAAACTGAAGCACTCTGGGTGTGCACGTGAATGGAGGAAAGTACCAAAGTCTTCACCTCATCCACAACATAAACATAATGAACGTGAAATTCTAGTGGCTGACACTTGTGATCGGAGTCAAGCTCCAGTGGCTAATACACATGGAAAAAGCAGTTATCCTCTTGATAATTTAGCTACAGTTGTTGCTGAAACACTTGGACTTAGTGTTCAAGGTGAATCTGAATCTCGAGGCCCTAGGAGCCCACTTGGTGATGAGCTCTACCACTGTCTGGAAGGAGATCACAAAAAACTTTTTGAGGAATCTAGAAGAAATTGTGAAGATAGTTTAAGATCTTCAGATTCTAATTCAAAGCCTCCTCCTCAAGAAGAATTGACTACTTGGGTATCATCTCCTGTATTTGGAGCTACCTCTAATGCAAAAAATAGTTTAGGTTTGAATACAAGTTTGTCCCCTTCTCTTTTAGAGACTGGGAAGAAAAACCATCTGAAAACAATGTCTTTCAGCAACACTTCTAATTCTAGATCAGAGAAACCTAGATGAAAATCTGAAGATGGGGCCCTTTTCACACATCATAATCTTGGGGCTGAAGTGAACAAGATCACAAACCAGTCATCTTCTAATAAGCAGATGCTTATAAATAAAAATACAAGTGAACCCCTAAGTGAACAGGATAGTATTGATCACATTAAAGATACTGTTACTGATAAAGATAAACATGTGGTACCCCTGAAACCACTGGGAGGCCGAACCAAAAGGAAGAAAATCAAGGAAGAAAGTGAAAATGAAGTAAGCTGCCCCCAAGCCTCCTTTGATAAAGAAAATGCTTTTCCTTTTCCACTGGATAGTCATTCTTACATGAATGGAGACTATGTGATGGATAAACCTCTGGATCTGTCTGATCGATTTTCAGCTATTCAGCGACAAGAGAAAATCCAAGGAAGTGAGAACTCTAAAACTGGATTTACGCAAGTGACTCTCTATGAGGTTTTGAAGCCTGTTCCAAAGGGCTCTTCCTCAGGCCTTTAAGGCCTTGAGTGGGAGCTGTGGATTAACCAAAGATTCCCCAGAAGAGCCCAGCAGTTTACAGGAGTCCCTCCTCCCATCCTTGAGTAAATCTCCGGATAATAAAGCACTGTTACAAATAAAGGAAGAAAATCCTATCTTTAAAATCCCTCTACGTCCACGTGAAAGTTTGGAGACAGAGAATCTTTTTGATGACATGAAGGGTGCTGGTTCTCGTGAGCCTATAAAAATAAAAACCAGGTCAGTCCATGGAGCATGTGAACTTGCATCAGTTCTTCAGTTAAATCCATGTAGAATTGTTAAAACAAAGTCTCTACAGAACAACCAAGATGTATCCTTTGAAAACATCCAGTGGAGTATAGATCCAGGAGTAAATCTTTCTCAGTATAAAATGGATATTACTGTAGTAGATGCAAAGGATGGCAGTCAGTCAAGATTAGCAGGAGGAGAGACAGTGGACATGGGCTGTACGTTGGTTAGTGAAACTATGCTTTTAAAAATGAAGAATCAAGAGCAGAAGGGAGAAAAAAGTCCAAATGGAGAAAGAAAAATGAAAGATAGCTTGGAAGATGTTTGGTCAGACTACACATGAAGAATATGAATCCTGTTTGGTGGATAGCTTCCCCTAAGTAGCAGATGAAGAGAAGGAGTTGTCAACTGCTACAAAAAAAACCCCAAACTCTCCTGGTGATAAACAAGATAAAGTCAAACAGAAAGCGTTTGTGGAGCCATATTTTAAAGATGATGAAAGAGAGACTAGCTTACAAACTTTTCCTCATATTGAGGTGGTTCAGAAAAAAGAAGAAAGAAGAAAATTGCTTGGACACACATGTAAGGAATGTGAAATTTATTATGCAGATTTTCCAGCAGAAGAGAAAAGAAGTTGGCTTCCTGCTCAAGACACCGATTTCACTACATTCCACCCAACACACCAGAGAATTTCTGGGAAGTTGGTTTTCCTTCCACTCAGACTTGTATGGAAAGAGGTTACATTAAAGAAGATCTTTTTTTTTTTTTTTTTAAAGAGATTGGAGTTTATTTATTTATTTATTTATTTTTGGCTGTGTTGGGTCTTCGTTTCTGTGCGAGGGCTTTCTCTAGTTGCGGCGAGCAGGGGCCACTCTTCATCGCGGTGCGTGGGCCTCTCACTGTCGCGGCCTCTCTTGTTGCGGAGCACAGGCTCCAGACGCGCAGACTCAGCAATTGTGGCTCACGGGCCCAGTTGCTCCGCGGCATGTGGGATCCTCCCAGACCAGGGCTCGAACCCGTGTCCCCTGCACTGGCAGGCAGATTCTCAACAACTGCGCCACCAGGGAAGCCCCGTAAAGAAGATCTTGATCCTTGTCCTCGTCCAAAACGACGGCAGCCTTACAATGCAATATTTTTTCCAAAAGGCAAAGAGCAGAAGACATAAATGTTGAAGCAAAAAACAGGAGAGATGACAATATTCTTTTTATTTATAGTTAAAGTTGGTATTAAACATTGATTTTTTTGATCTTCTGAAAACTGATTTATAAATCATTTTTCTATTGAAAATGTTTTTAAATGGCATTTACCCATCTCACAGACGACTATTTAAAAATGGATAAGTTTATGTCATATTTTCTTGCTTTTGCACCTTTAAAATAATAAGGTTCTTTCATTTTGCACTCCAGGTTAAGAGTTGTTTATTACTTTATTTGGTAATACCTAATTACAATTTTGAAAATATTAAAAAAAAAAAAAAAAGAAAGGTAATTCAAATACTGTTATTTCCATATGAAAGGAGTCTCAATGCCCTTGGTCAAGTCCAAGCTACTTTCCTGGGAACCAAGGCTCTGCCAGTCTAGTATTTACTTAACACTGTATATAAAGCATATACATTATACATCTTACCCAATATTATACACCTGACACTATGAGTTTGTTATACTGTTAGCATTTCCTGGACAAACCTTGTTCTCTTCTCTTTCATATGTGTGACTTTCCAGAATACCCTTATCCTCATCTTCACCTCATGTAAGGGAGTTATAATTATACCATCTCTGTGCAACTTTCCCCTAGGAGGCAGTATAGTGCAGGTTTAAGAGGACACTTAAAGTCAGAAAAATCTGAGTATGTGAGCTTTCCAGTTGTAGGAGTTTGTTACTTAATCTCACTAGGTCTCAGGTTCTTCATTAAAAAAAAAAAAAAAAATTGATGTAGCAGTAGTATTTAAGGCATAAAATTATTAAGATTAAATGGAGTAATGTGCATATAATGTTTAGCACAGAGCCTGGTCCAGAGCAAAAAAATTCTTCTTCCCTGCTCTTCCTTCACAATTCCTCCCCTACTGCTACTTTTACTACTGTTTGCGATTCCATGTTTCATTTGCCCTCTTACGGCACTTACCACTTTCTGCCTGTCTTCCAGCATTCTGGGCCTTCGACCCCCATCATTAGATTGTAAATTTCTTGAGAACACAAACAGTATGTTCTCCATCTTTGTTTATCTACAGAACAACAACAACAACAAAAAACAGTTGCTTATACGACACAGGTGCTTAATAAGTATTTGTTTAAAGGAGTTGAATTACTGAATTTTTAAAATATGAACACTTTATCTTCTCTTTTGGTATGAACGTTAAATCTACTAAACCTATTATGTTAACACTGAATATTCTAACGAGAATATTCAAGTTACGGTAAATTGACATAAGAGCAAATTATTTTTTGATATTATTTAAACGTTTCTATACATCCTTGATATTGTATGTCTTAGTTCAGGTTACAACAAATTACAACTTTGTTGACTCTGTGACCCCATAAATGGATTCATCTTATGTCCTAAGAGCTATCTTTAAACTTCCTCCGAGACATCCATCCTTTCATCCATTCACCATATATTCTGTCAAAATACAGAAAAAATATTGCCTCTTGGGGAAGGCCTGCCTGCCCATCATTTGCTGATTCCTATGATTCATTTTAAGAGAGTCTGGTCATCTGGATTGATTTTGTGAAGCATCCTGTGTAATCTGTGTTGTGAAAATAAAACTCATGTTTCTGAACTGACTCTCAGTTAAAAACGGCAATCAACAAGAAGCCCACACAAAGTCAGAGTTCAGCTTAGTCATCAAAAGATGTTTGCTCAGAGAAGATACAATTTGAATTTGTTTTCCAACAGGATCACTGCTAAATACTGCAGTTTTCAGAAATAGAAACTGTTAAAATAATCAATATGATAAAGGAATTTTCTCTTTGCCTTTATTAACTGCTTCTTTTGGGGATAAAAAGTTTGTAAAATATAAATCCAGCCTCATTGCATATTTTCAATCATGAAGTATCTCCCTTTCTCTCGATGGACCCCCTGCTTGTAGAATCAGCCAGGATGATCTACTCATTTTATTTTCCCTAAACACAACATTCTTTTTCTACCTCTCTGCTTTGCTCAACTGAATATCCCCATCTAATTATTTTCTTTATTCCAGGCTCTTCTTCCTACCAGTATTTGTTCTTTAAGACCTAGCTGTGATCCAAGTGGTCATTCATTATTCCCAGGTTCTATGTCACTTCTCTCCACATTTTGTGTCTCATAAGTGACTCGGTACTAATATTCATTTGTTCATATAAATATTTCTGCTGTAAGTGTAAGTGTGTTTAAATCAGTAGTGGGTTTTCTTCACAGCTCCTAGTTGAAGACTATGAGTAGGGTCAGTGTGAAATATATTTCTAGTGCAAGTATGTAAAGAGAGGAGAGAGGACAGAGTGTGTGACCATAGGGCTAGAAGGGTGTTCTGTGGTTCTGGTCTAACTTAGACTAGAATTACAGATTTGGGTAATAGTCTTGTAGAAATACAACAATGTAGAAAAACTGAGCATGCTTTTGTTGAGTTTACCTTCAGTGCATGTTTCTGATGATGATTCTTCTGTTGCTTGCAGTTGTAATAGGGAAGAAACTTTGTATTCTATTACAAGTTAATCACTAAAGGGATGTTGCCTATAAGCTTAAATTATACATAATGGTCCATCTCTGGGAACCCTGCCTCCCAGGTAATGAACATTAAGCTAAAATACCTTTGCTCAGAGCACAGGAAACATCTTGACCAGACCCACCTTTGAATGACTGCAGGGAGGAAGAAATGAACACATCCCCTCCAAAGGCTGACCAGAACCAGGAAATGCTTGACTTTGTTTCCTCTCGTTTTAGTATAAAAGAAGCCTGAATTCTGACTCAGGCAAGATGGTTCTTTGGGGCACGAGTCCACCATGTTCTCCATCTGCTGACTTTCTGAATAAAGTCGATATTCCTTGTCCCAACAACTCATGTCTCCATTTATTTGCCCGTCGTGGGGCGAGCAGTATGAGCTTGGACTTGGTAACACAATGAAAAGGCACAACGTAAATATCATCAAAGACATGAGATCATAGCCTTATGTGGAAGGACGTAAAGAATAACTGCATTTACAAAATAGGAGAAATAAGTCTGAGCCCAAAGATAATGTTATGTGGCAAATAGGTTCTGCATTTTTGGCTGAAGCTTCCTCAGGAGTTTGAAAAACTTTCAACAAAAATAATTTTGTTGGTCATGGTTAAATATTTAACAGTCTGACTCAAAGGGAAACACATTCAAAACTCGTTTGTACAACTGTTTGATTCTTCCTAATACTTTATAAGTTATGTCTTTTGAATTCATTAGAATTCTGTTTAGTTGTCACATTTATATAATAATTTTTTTATAAAAGCAAAAGATATATTTTTAAAAATCTCCACCCAAAAATCCCTGAAAAAGGGGATACAAAACCTTTCAGTATCTTGCACTATAATTTCCCTTTTTTTTCCATAATTAGTTACAAGATATATGTTTTGTAACTAGGGTTCATTTTTCAAATGAATGAGGCTGATGGATAAAATGTATTTATTTTATTTGAATTTAATATATTTATGCTATATTTATTTATTTGAATATTTTATATTAGTGTCAGGATAAAATACTATCAATAGTAGGCAGAAACTTGAGAGATTTATATTTCTGAAAGAAAAGAACTGTACTGAGTGAATTCACATTTGTAGAGCTTTACTCCTGAGCAAAGTCCGCTGCCCATGTAGCGTAGTTTGGCTAGAACTCAAAAAGAGAGCCACGGTTTTCTGGCTCAAGCTGTCCGAGAATGGATTTTAGAGCTTCCAGTAAAACCAGAAATAGAGGTGGAATATGCAAAACAGGAAAGAGCCACAGAATAGGAGACCTCGACGACGTCTGCGTCTTAATTTCCATGAAAGCCTTGGCTGAACTGTAAGTGTATTTGTGGGGATGGAGGGAACTTCAAGGAACCCAGTGAAAAGCAATACTCTGTAATAACCTAAATGGGAAAAGAATCTGAAAAAGAATAGATACATGTATATGTATAACTGAATCCCTTTGCTGTACGCCTGAAACTTACACAACATTGTTAATCAACTATGCTCCAATATAAAACAAAATTTTTTTTTAAAAAGGCTGAAAGGGAAGAATAAAGACTGGAGTTTGGGGTTGAGTCCTGCATTGTTAGAGAGCCTTGAACCGTGACTTTCTATTTAAGTCCCATCGTGATTACATTGTAGGAACAAAACATGTCAGGACTAAGGGATTCATCCTAAAACTAAGAAAAACACAAAAGATCTATCCTCTACAAGTTCAAGGTAATATGTTTGCTAGAACACACTCCTCTTTATAAGACAATAAAATACTAATTCTTTAAAAAGTATCATTCAGAATATCAAGTGTACAAAAAATTACTTAATTTGATGAACATAAAGGAAGAAAGCATAAATTTACCAGTATCAAGATATCCAGAGGATGGGCAGATGGCCAACAGGCACATAAAGAAGGTGCTCAGTATTGCTAATCATCAGGGAAATGCAAATCAAAGGACTTTTACGTTGGTGGCCACACCACCGAAAGAACACTTCTGAGAACTGACAGGGGTTGATCACATACTTTGCTGAGGAATATACAATATTAAGGTCATCCCACGTCTCCCATGTGAAATCTTCAGTAAATCGTACACTGCTTAGAGCTGATAGTGTGAGACTGGATTCTTAGAGCAACTTGAAAGGTGCTGAGTTCTGATGCGGGTGACTTTAACATAAACACAGAAATAGCACATATGGATGCAGCAGCTGCTGGGTAGCTGGAATTCCTGATTAAAATCGAAAGTAATATTTTTTTAATTGAAATATAGTTGATTGACAGTATTGTGTTAGCTTTAGGTGTACAGCATAGTGATTTTCTTTTGCAGATTATATTCCATTGTAAGTTATTACGAGATATTGGGTATAATTCCCTGTGCTATACAGTAAATCTTTGTTGCTTATCTATTTTATGTATAGTAGTGTGTATCTGTTAACCCCATACTCCTAATTTGTCCCTCCCTGCCTTTCCTTTCCCCTTTGGTAACCATAAGTTTGTTTTCTATGTCTGTGAGTCTGTTTCTGTTTTGTATATAGATTCATTTGTATTATTTTTTAGATACCACGTGTAATTGATATCATATGATTTTTGTCTTTTCTGTCTAACTTACTTCATTGAGCATTAATATTCCCTAGGTCCATCCATGTTGCTGCAAATGGCAACACTTCATTCTTTTTTATGGGAGTAATACTCCATTGTGTGTGTGTGTGTGTGTGTGTGTGTGTGTGTGTGTGTGTGTATGTGTGTGTGTGTGTGATATATATATATATATATATATATATATATATATATCACATCTTCTTAAGCCAAGCGTCTGTTGATGGGCACTTGGGTTGTTTCCATGTCTTGGCTATTGTAAGTAATGTTGCTATGATATTCGGGTGCATGTATCTTTTTGAATTAGAGTCTTCATTTTTTTCTGGATATATACCCTGGATTGCTGGATTATATGGTAGCTCTATTTTTATTTTTTTAAGGAACCTCTATACTGTTTTCCATAGTGGCTGCACCAATTTACATTCCCACCAACAGTGTAGGAGGGTTTCCTTTTCTCCACACCCTCTCCAGCATTTATTATTTGTAGACATTTTGATTATAGCCATTCTGACCAGAGTGAAGTGATACCTCATTGTGGTTTTGATTTGCATTTCTCTAATAATCAGCGATGTTAAGCATCTTTTCATGTTCCTGTTGGCCATCTGTATGTCTTCTTTGGAGAAATGTCTATTTAGGTCTTCTGTCCATTTTTGATTGGGTTGTTTGTTTTTTTGATATTGAGTTGTATGAGCTGTTTGTATATTTTGGATAATAATCCCTTGTTGGTTGCATCGTTTGCAAATATCCTCTCCCATTCCGTAGGTTGCCTTTTTGTTTTGTTGATGGTTTCCTTTGCTGTGCAAAAGCTTTTAAGTTTGATTAGGTCCCATTTGTTTATTTTTGCTTTTATTTCTTTTGCCTTGGGAGACTGATCTAAAAAATATTGCTACAATTTATGTCAGAGAATATTTTGCCTGTGTTCTCTTCTAGGAGTTTTATGGTGTCATGTCTTATATTTAGGTATCAAAAGTAATCTTATGCAGAGATTTATCTTGAGCAACAATTGAGATACAAAGGAAAAGTTCACAGAACTGCTACTTCAGATATAAAATATTCTGTAATTTAAGTCAGTTGGCTTTCACGGTTTCCCAGAATAATATTTTCTCCATGCACACCAAAAAGAGACATTTACAGTAATATTTCCAGATTTCACATTTCATTTTCAAATCTGGATCTTGTGAAGCACTTATATCTTAATTTCCTGTGATATTTTTCTTGACACTTGAACATGAAAGTATTTTAGAATTATTTTATATTATTTTTCTGAACATGAAATCAACTTTGGAAATAAATTAAATACATATATGATTTGGGCCACACTAAATTTTTATCATACTTAAGTGGTTTTCTTCTGCATATGCTCTAGAATATTACAGTTCTCAGTGAATTTATTGAAGGCCTTTGCAACACCTTTTGTTGTGGTTTATGGATATTTTTCTTTTTTTTGACTTAATAAATTATGCTGATAGATTTCTAATAATGAACTACCCTTGAACTACTAGAATAACATTATTTAAAATATTATTTCATGACTGCTATTTGGCAGTATTTTATTTTAAAAACTGCCTTTTTTCATAGTGGGGTTGGTTTGTAGTTTTATTTTTGCACATTCCCCAGGTACAGTTTTGGTATTAAAATTACGTTGACCTCATAAAGTAAACGGAGAGTGTATAAAGGCGTACAGATGAGTTTATTCTGGAGAGGCAAATAGAAAATTTTGTGGCATCATAACAACAAACCTGTGAATCTGCAAATATTGACCCAATATTTTTCTACATTTTACAATATCCATGCTCTTGAGGGGTGTGTGTGTGTACTTTAAGCATCTTACCTTGGTCTGTGAGCTTTCTATTGCATGGCCTCTGGAACAGTTTGCCTCATTGTATAAAGAAATGTCTGGGTTTTTTTTCTAAAATACAGCTGTAGGCCACCTCCTTGCATAGGAAGTTTGGCTTACCCATCTGTGCAAAAATAAGTTAGTACACAAAGTTTTCTGTCAAAAAATGTCAATTTGGCTTCTTTTGTACTTGATATCTTAAGCCCATGGATATCTTTCCAGTTGGCAAACATAATGTGGCTTCTGGATTGAGACTGAGCTCCTGATAACATGTAACAGACATTTAATCCCAGACTGGATGGGTGCAATTCAGACATCACCACCTATTTGCTATGTGTCTTTGAGCAAGTCATTGAGATTAGGACTTAATTTTATCATTTAAGAGAATAGTAAAAATGAGAATACTGAAAAATCTCTCGCTTGATGTTTTAGGTTTCACAAGCCAGGAACAAATCTGTTTCATAAAATATTTAAGTCTGTAGCACACAGAAGATTATAAATATTGTTGAAAAATCAATACTTCTCTCTGTTTTCTAAGCTCTAACCCTGTCAGAGAAATTCCTTCAATTTGTTAAAAAGTTACACCTTGGGTTTACATAAAGGGTAATCAGAAAAAAAATTGATTTAACTGCTCATGAATTTGTTGATTCAAAAAACATATTTGGAGCCTATATACTAGGTTTTAATGTAATGCCCCTAGAGACTTACAACATTAAAAAAATATTATTTAATACCCATTTCAGAATGACCCATATAATGTGTTACCTCTGTATTCAGTGGCAAGAAAAATAAATGACTCTTCAGATAAAGAGCACAATGTAATTAATTGAGTTCCATTTTTATCTTGCTTCTAGAAAATTTGGAACCAGATCAGTACTTACAAGAATTAACCTATTCAAGTTACAAAGTGACATCCATAACTTTGCTTCTAATAATTAACCTTACTTTGATTATATTTTTAATTTTTCTCATTTTATTTTTTAAATTTTATGTCCTATCCCAATTATTATAGTATGAAGAATATTATTAAAATAAATCAATAATGGAATTCAGCTAAAATGTATAGTGGTATCAAAATGAACATACAAAAATGACATTATACAACTGATAAAACTGTGGATAGATATTCAATGTCTTCCCTGTTCTTTAACTATATGTTTAGCGTTTTTTAAAATGCAGTTATTTTATAATTTTGTTAACAGTAGTGTGATAGTAAATGCATAACAACCAGCTTTTGGTGGGCTGAAGGGCCCTGCTTTGTAGCATTTGCTGATTTCAAGCGAGCACCATGAATTCACTGAACACAGTGTTGGGAAGAAATGCTCAGGTTTTCACTAGTTGATAGGGTTTCCACCATATGGAGGCAGTAATGATAAATAATCTCTAGAGCACTGATAATACCAAAATGTAGTAAAAAAATTAGGGAACTGTGAATATTTAGAATTGCTTACCTTTGTTTTAATATAATTTATTTGTTAGCTTATATAATTTAATATTTAATCATGGGTGTGTTTACCTGCTTCACAAAATTCCTGAAAATTCAACAATCTGCACCCCTGGGCAGGTATAAGCCAGCCCTAGCACACAATGGCCCATATATATATGCATGTATATTTTATATATATACACACATATGTACACACGTATGCATATATATCAGTGTGAGTGTTTTAAATACCACTTATGCAATTGTTGACCCAAATTTCCAAAATCGTCTTTCCATTGTCTTTCAGAATGACTACCTCAGTTGTCAATTAGAATAAAAATTAATGACTTAATCACTCACAAGGTATAAGCCCCAAAGTATGTCTCTGCTCTCTAAAGGCATTAAGAGACTAAATTCACTTCGGATAATTATCAGCTTGGCATTTTGTATCTATTCTAAACAAGCTGCAGTAATAGAGTCCCTGCTTTCCCCATAGGCCTCTGAAAGCATATGGCTAACAACAACAACAAAAAATCCATCTCTCAGGGACGGTAAATACAATTTTAAACTCCCATAGCCTTTTTTCAGGGGACACTACAGTTGGAAGAAAGGAAAGGGTGTCGACTTAAAGGCTGCGCAACATGAGAGTTGCGAGTTAAGTTTTATTTGGGGCAAAATGAGGACTGCAGCATTTCACATAGCTCTGAGAAACCATTCCAAAGAGGTAGAGGGGAAGGTCAGTATATATGTGATTTGGGTGAAGGGAGAGTACATGCAATCAAGCACATATTTTTTGCAGAAGGTTTCCGCTAGTCACGAGGAGCGTTCATCACCGTGAAGAATTTTAGTGTTTTTCTAGATATGAGGAGATACAAGAATTGGGCCCATAAAATCAGCTCCTGAAAATACCTAACTATCTGAAGACCTGTTCTGCCAGTTTTTCCCAGATCACAGAGGGCCTCATTTCTGCTCTCCACCCTGAACTCCTTTCAGGGGGTGGTGAAAATCAGAGCTGCAGCAGCACATGATTTAATCCTTGTAGAGGTAGATGGCAAGTGCCAAAGACAAGTGCCAATTTGTAGTTGACAAGGGCAAGATAATGTCAAGTACAAGGGGCAACATTTCATCGTCATTGTCTAAACTTGGGGAAGAAGCAGGAAGAGGAAGTTCATTATTGACAAAGTTCTGCCATTTTTGCAATTTTCCTTGCAAAAATGGTGAGTTCCATACAACTCAAATACTCAGAAAAAAAAAGAAGAAGGGAAGTAGAAGAGTTCTGGAGATGGAGACCTGGATACCTGGCAAGGAAGCTGGTGGAATCACGTTAAGAAAAGAAAGCTTCTAGCTCAACATTATTAGTGACTTCCTATGAAGCTCAACTAAATTAATAGCTTTTTAAGGATGTGGTGAAAAGTATTATCACGTGAAACTTTCAAAACTAGACTTACAGTGTTAAAAAATATGCTGTAGGGGACTGTTTAAACTTAGCAAGGGAAGTACTAAATGACCTAATAGGCCATTTCCTCCTACAAATTCAATGGTGCGCTAATTTATGTATTTTGGCTCAATTAGAGCAGAGGGTCACATAAGGTTTTTAAATCCTGTTTTTTTTCTAGTTTCACATAATGCCTGCTTTTAAGCACTAAGTATGTTTAATGCTAACGCTTTCAGCACTACAAAATGTCTGCTATTTGGTATAGGGTTAAGGCATTCTTACAGCTTACTAGTACTTTTATTGCCACTTTAAATGAAGAGAATCCCGCTATAAGATCTATAGTTTCTAATGACAATACTTTAAAAATTATTGCTAAGAATTTGTATAGGAAAAGTGTCCAGTTTTTGTTTGTTTCAGTTTTAAAACAAGTTACCTTTTATAAGAAGAGTTATATGTGAATGTCAGGTACACAAAAGCAAAGTAAAATGTAACAATAAAATCATTCCAAAATGCACTTTTCACTTAATTATATGGCTTAAATGTATGGCTATATTAAAACTTATGGTGTTATATTTTCACCTTAATTTATCTTGATATTAGCTTCAATAATATACTTTATATAGAGTGGGTAGCATTAGGAAGATATTTCAAATTCTGGGAGGAAATGGAAGACAGGAAGAAAGGAAGGAAGGAAAGGAGTCCTAAATAATCATCACATTTTTTATTCCCTCATAATGTCACATATTCCCAGATGATGTCTGCTGCTACAGGTTTTAAAATGAATGACCAGAAAATCACAACTTCCAGGTCCTAAGTTTTTTTTTTTTTCAGTTGAGGTGTAGTTGATTTACAATATCATATTGATTTCAGGTGTACAACATAGTGATTCAAAATCTTTATAGATTATACTCCACTTATACTTATTATAAAATATTGGCTATACTTCAGGTCCTCAGCTCTGCATCTGTAAAATGTGAAAAGTGCATGATCTTTAGGGTCTTCCCCCAGCCTACATTATCATTACTCTAGTACTATGGTAAACCAAATAACGTATCAAACAATACTATCAATTTGAATTACTATTTTCTTTTTGAAAAACAATACAGCAATAACAAACACCAAACCCATTTGAGTCCTATATTCTCTCTAGTCTCTGCCCTATTTTCCTCCTTTCATCCAGGGACATGGAAAACTTACATGCACTCCTTTTTTCATGAACCTACTACTAAATTATCTTTCAGTTCACTACATTCTTTTTTCTGCCCCTGCCATTCACTAAAAGTACTCCTGCTAAAATCACCCACCAATTTCTAATTCCCAAATCCAATGGACACTCTTAAGTTTGATCTTGATTTCTTGGTGGTATCTAATAATAGTGGTCCTGTATCTTCTTTTTTTAATTTTTAAAAAATTTTTAAAAATTTGTTTTATATTGGACTGTAGTCGATTTACAATGTTGTGTTAGTTTCAGGTGTACAGCAAAGTGATTCAGTTATACATATACATGTATCTATTTTTTTTTCAAATCCTTTTCGCATTTAGGTTATTATAGAATATTGAGCAGAGTTCCCTGTGCTATACAGTAGGTCCTTGTTGGTTATCTATTTTAAACATAGTAGTGTATTGAAACCCTTTCTTGTCCTGACTTCCTTTTCATCTTTGTATTCCTGAAACCTAGCTTTGTATTTAGCAAAGCATAGGCTCGAGGTGAATGTTCTTTGAATAAATAAACTGCTTAAAGTAACTTTTAAAAATCCCCCAATTTCGTTTGGGTCATGTCATCAAAATACGCACTTCTGAAGTATTATTTTAATGTCCCACCATGATATCCATAAGCTAAAGAGTAAGGGGTACCTCAGTGACCTTTCTGGTTTTGCTTTTTCTAACTCGGGATTTGGGTATTTTTTTCCTCCCAACTCAGACTTCACCTTGGCGTCGTCTCCCTCCAGACTGTCCCAGACCTGGCATTGACTGTAGCTGCTCAGCTTTTATCATCTGTCCTGGCCAGCGGAATGTTCCCTCTCATGCTCCGCCCTTGGCTGGCTGGGGTTCCCTACTTTCATTTTCATCAGGGGACCAGCCATGCACCAGCTTCCACTGGAAACATTTTTCCAGACATTCCTTTAGGATAAGTGCCATTACCATTAACTGGCCACTGGATTCCGTCACTCTTTTTTATTCTTCACAATCCCGAAATTTGTCTTTTTCAGCTTTACAGTCACAGTAAAGAGGCTTCATTTTCATTGTTTCCTTTTTCTTCTTATATGAAACAATCATTCGTATTTTGTTTGCCCTTATGTCAGAAAACATACACTTTAAAAAAATTTTTTTTCCTCGTTTCTCTTCACATTTCTCCTTGTGATTCTTCATCGAGACGTATCTTGATTTGACAGAAGTCTTACTCATGAACTTTACATGTGAAAAATACATTTACTTAGTTTCTACCCACAATGATAAGATCTTTCCTCTTTTTGAGTTGAAATCCTTAATTTCCAAAAAAAAAACAAAAAAATAGGTATGGCTCTAAGATTGTGAAATTTCTTCAGGTTTTGAACCCTGATCGTCTTCTTTGGTAGAAATTCAAGGTCAGTGTTGTCCTTTGATAAACTTCTTGTCTTTGCCCACATTTTTATTCCCACGCAGAATAAAAGTAGGTGTGGGATAAGGTTTGAGTTGCCCCTGGGCTCCATCTTATTTGAAGTGTCCTTATCTCCATATCTCTGTTTTGGAAACATACCCATTTTGCTTTGAATAAATTGTCTACTGAAGAATCCTTCAGAAAGCCAAAGGAGTTAACTTTCACAAAGCAAGAGAGTATTGTAGAAAGGATCGGAAGAGGATAAGATTCATTTTGATCTATGTGTCTTATGTGCTCTTGGTGTAATGAGTCGTCTGGCTCAAGCTGTCTTGTTCCTTTGCTGCTTCTCCTGCAAGAAACAGGAAAGAGCTTGAGGACTTTCTAACAAAGTATTTATAGGAACATGGAGTTTCTGTTAAATAGCTAATTTCCCTGATGATATTTTGAAAGAAGCTTTCAATAATAAGACATTTTATAGTCTGCCATTTTAGGTTTATAAAAACAGATACTCAGTTGTAGGGAGGTAACACATCTCAAACCTCACACAGGAAAGCAATTGCGTGTTCAAATCAGAGTTTTGTAGAATCATGCTTTTGAGTTTCACTGTCATCTATTCCTATGGAAAATGCTACCATAGAGAGTCTGAATGTTTTCTGAATGTAAAAATTCCTTCTTGTGCTATTTCCGTGACGTTGGTTGGAATAGTACTTCATTTATGGCTACTGGATTATGTTCTTTTTAAAAAATTTTTCTTCACATCTTTATTGGAGTATAATTGCTTTACAATGGTGTGTTAGTTTCTGCTGTATCACAAAGTGAATCAGCTATACATATACATATATCCCCACATCTCCTCCCTCTTGCATCTCCCTCCCACCCTCCCTATCCCACCCCTCTAGGGGGTCACAAAGCACGGAGCTGATCTCCCTGTGCTATGCAGCTGCTTCCCACTAGCTATCTATTTTACATTTGGTAGTGTATATATGTCCATGCCACTCTCTCACTTCGTCCCAGCTTACCCTTTCCCCTCCCCATGTCCTCAAGTCCATTCTCTATGTCTGCATCTTTATTCCTGTCCTGCCCCTAGGATCTTCAGAACCATTTTTTTTTTTTTTTTAGATTCCATATATATGTGTTAGCGTACGGTATTTGTTTAACTAAAATCTGTTCGTTTCATTTATTCTGCCCTACTAAACTTCATCCTAAAAACTCAGTCCATTTTAATAATGTGATTGTTCTGGGATGTCTTTCTTCAAAATGATCATCACTCAAACAACTTCTATGAAGGCTTTAAATGTTCCTATGAAAATGAGGTCAAATAATTTGCTGAAAATTCCACTTCTCTGCCTTTTTTTTTTTTTTCTTTTCTTAAAAAGGTGTTACCTTATGAAGTTCTTTCTTGGCATCAGGAGAAGACCATGACTCATATAATGAGTAGATGTCTGTGTGTCTTTGGGATGTGAAGGGGTCATGCTCGGTTGAATTAGCAAGGCAGCAGGGAGGGCAGCTGTCCTCCTGTGGAGAAAGTATTGATAAACTAAGGCTCACATATTTTTAAAGAGCCAACCATACATAAAACTTGACTCTACTCATGGTCTTCCTGTGAGAGAACATCCTTCTAGTCACAGTTTGTACACAGATGGTTGAATAACCCACTGCATTTTTATATTTGTTTGTGTGTGAATTGCTGCAGCCATAATGGAAGACGATGGTGGCAAAGTTGGTAGTCAAAGCAAGACTGAAAGAAGAATAATGATCATCAGTCTGTGGAAAGTTTTCTATCCCAGAACTAGGCAATTTGGGGTTTTTAGACCATGGTAGTGAGTCCAGGACCTGAATGTAGGCTGAGGATTTTTGCAGAAAACTACAACTAAAAGTGAAAGCTAGCCGAAGCCTCAGGGATTTGCCCCACCTCTGGGGAACTGGTGAGTAGATTAGTTTAGCAGTGGATTTTGCTATGAACCATATATAAGATTGCTAGCTCTTTATTTTCAGAATCTACCCATATTTCGAGTTGAAAGAACTTCGGTTGTGGTTAATATTTGTATAGTGAGCTTTGGTTTCCAAAACCTTTTCTCAACAACTATGTGAACTTTGTTTTTGCAAAGACCTTGTCCACATCATTCATAACTGAGTCCAAAGTGCCCACAAATAGTACCTGGCATGTAATCAGTTCTCAATAAATATCTGTGACCAAGAAAGGACTCGACAAAAGTGTTTCACTCTCTTTTCTTCTCTTTCGACTCAAAATATGGGTAGATTCTGATAAAGAGCTAGCAGTCTCATATGGCTCATAGCAGAAACCACCGGGAACTTATTAGCACTTGGAAAATCGTGTCTATTTCATCATACCAAAAACTATTCAAGTTTGCGGAAGTGAAGAATGCGATTAAAATTAGAATTATATATGTGTGTATGAACTCAGCATATTCCTCATGTTTATATTTGAAAACTTTATAATAACTAATATTATCTTCTAAAGCTATCAGACTACTGTTTTACTACCACTTTCTCATGGCTATTATTATTTTTTACATTGACTAATAAGGAAAGCAAGGCCAGGCTCGGTAGTAGGACTTGTTTAAGATCACACCACCAAAAAAGTGGCAATGTTTCTACTGGAATCAATGCTTTTTGGTCCTAGGGCTCCTGATGTTTCCACTGCCCACGCTGCCTCCAGGATAGGTACACTGGATGACTTTTAAAATGCTGAGGGAGCATCAAATGCCTGTTCTTAATTCATTAAAATAAAGGGCATACACAGCAATGAGAAGCCCAAGCACCACAACAAAGAGTAGCTCCCGCTTGCCACAACTAGAGAAAGCCCGCGTGCAGCAACAAAGACCCAACGCAGCCAAAAATAAATTAATTAATTTTTTAAAAATTTGTACATTTCATTGCATGTAAATTTCAAATCAAAAGAAAAAATGTAAACAAATATCTGACTCTAAATAATTACACGCATGCTGATGTATTTTAGGGGAGTTAAAGGATGCCTGCATTTGAAATGTGTCCAAAAAAATAAGAAGGATTGATGGATGGGTAGAGAAATGGATAGATGGATAAGTATGTAATAAAGCCAGAAAAAGTAAAATGGTAATGGCCATGGCCAAATCCAGGTGGTGGATATACGGGTGTTCACTGTAATATTCCTTCAATATTGTTTATTAAACTGTCATAATAAAGTGCTAAAGGAAAAAAAAAAAAAGGTCATACACAGCATATGATTTCCTTACTTGGAAATAGCTGAAGTCCTTTTGTTTTTCCTCCCTCACTTGCCCCAAAGAGAGTTTACACTTAGTTAGTCCACATAAGCAAATTTTCAAGAAAAACAGGCATTTTTAAAGAAAGATTTAAGTAGCAGAAAGCAAGGATAAGAATGGAAACTATCTTTAAAAATAAGTATATCACTTAGCCTTTGGTAAGCTAGGGTATACATACTCACACCCATCGCATTTGACAGTTTTCAGGCTTAACAGAATTGCTTGTAAAGCAAAGCTAAGATTCAAAAGCAAGTTGGCACACACAAGTATATGATAGTTCATAAGCTCTACTTAAATCTTTTCATTTTATTATTGCCTTGTAAATTGTTGGCCCCGTAATTCAACTTACAAAATAATGAAAAGTGCCATTCATTTTGTCTTGTGGTTTTCTTAGACAACTGTGTAACTCTTTATAAGACAGTTTCAAATGACTGCTGATTGAAAGTTCATGTTCTAAATCAAGTATATACTACAGGAAGATATGGGCTGCAAAATTAAAAAGAAATATGTTATTATGAAGCCTATTATATAGAGTGTATGTATTTTCAAACACTTTCACATACATTTTATCCCCTCTTATTAAATGAAGAAAACATGTTTGTTGAGTCTTTTCTTTTTTTAAGTTCTTTTCTACAATTTTAAAGGTTTCTTTCCATTTACAGCTTTTACAAAATATTGGCTATATTCCCCGTGTTGTACCATATATCCTTGAGCTAATCTTACACCCAATAGCTTGTACCTCCCACTCCCCACCCCACTATATTGCCCCTCCCTTGTTGAGTCCTTTCTTGGTCACAGATATTTATTGAGAACTGATTACATGCCACGTACGGTTTGTGGGCTCTGTGGACCCAGTTATGAATGATGTAGACAAGGTCTTTGCATAAATAAAGTTCACATAGTTGATGAGAAAAGGTTTTGTAAACCAAAGTTCACTATACAAATCACAGCTGAAGCTTTCAACTGACTTCCTGAATTATCCACACTCTTGATTCTCTCTGTAGTAATATAGTGATAGATGCCCGTGGTACCCAGATATTCTTGGTAGTAGCATGTTCACTATGTACTCACATCCCTCTGCTTCTGACAGCTGAGCTACTTAGTGCAAATTACTTGAGTTTCTTCTCCAAACTATTTACTCCTGTTATATGTCTCTATAAATATGTTTGTTAACATATATTAATATACAGTTAAATATTTTAACTAAATTCTGTGCAAGCTCATAAAATAAAAGTGCAAAAAGAGAGTGCTGCTTATATTAAAAAGTAACTTGAATGCTTTGGAAGAGCTTTCTGCTCTTCTGACTGGATAATTTCATTTGCCCTGCTATTAACTTTGCTGATTCTTTCATCTGTCTGCTCAAATCTGCTGTTAAACCCCTCCAGTGGGTTTTTTAATTTCAACTATTGTATTTTTCTACTCCATAATTTATATTTGATTCCTTTTTACAGGTTTTCTTTATTGATATTCTTTGTTTGCTGAGCCATTATTTTCCTGTTTCCTTTATTTATTTTGTATTGTGTCCTTTAACTTCTTGAGAATATTTAAGCGAGTTGATTTAAAGTCTTGTCTATTAAGTCCAATATCTGTGCTTTCTCAAGACAATTTTTGTTCAATTCTTTTTTTTTTTTCTGTGTATGGGCCATATTTGCTTCATTGCATGCTTCATAATTTTTTTGTTGAAAATGGACACTTGACTATTATGATGTGTAAACAATAAAGCAAATAATGAAAAAAATCACTCAACAAGTCTTTTCAGATTTGCTCTGGGCTGTGGCTTTCTTTCAACCCTTTGCCTGGCTGTTTACAACTTTGTCTTAGTTTACACTTCCATCTTGCCCTGAGGCTAAAAGTTGGCTACATTTGAAAGCCTGTGGCCTCCTCAGGTCTTTTCTGAATATGCATCCTATCCCGAGCATTTATGTAACTTTGTAGTTTCCTCTGCTTACGTGGTAATTTTTCAAAGTCGCTCTTCCCCTCACCGAAACCTCACTACTCAGCTTTTCCTCCCAGGTTTTTGGTATATCTACTGTTTACCCCAACTGTTATTTTTCATTCCAGGCTGTTCAGCCCTGATAGAGTTCCAAGTTAGGCAAAACAAAGGGAAACTCCATGCAGGAGTCATTCAGGAAAACCCCAGTCAGATAAAAACAGATAACACAATTCCCTGGAAACCATATCTACTCTGTGCCCACACTAGGAACAGGCTGTCATCTTCAAGACCACTGATGCATAAGGGAAGGGGTGGATCTAGGTTAGTTAATATGCTGCTAAGATCTAGGCTGTTTCAGTAGCCTTTCTCCTTCTATGCATCCTTTTAGTTGATATAAACATTTGACTATCTTTCTGCATTTCAATAAGGTTAATCTTGACAGTTTTTGATAAATTTTTAGGATTTTTCTGGGGAAGGACAGTCCCCAGATGTCCCTACTCCAACATTTTCACTGACCTCACTCCTGTGTGTGTTTTCTATGTACAAAAGATAGTCTGAATGCCAGAGTAGACCCTTAGCTAAAGGAAAAGCCTTGACCTAAAATCAAAGACTGAAAAATAAATATAGATTACATTTTACACTAAATAAAATGTGTACAGTTGATATATAATTTTTATGCCCCCCAGACCTCATTTTTTCAATTTCCCAAATGTCAGTCTTCACTGCATGAGTTGAGAGAATGTTTTTTTTTAACTGAATTATCAGTTAATCCTCACAAGAGTTATATGAGGTTAGCGGAGGAGATAGAATTAGGACCACTTAAAAAGTAAAGAATCATGAAAAAACAAAAACAACAAAAAAAGAATCATGGACTCTAAATTCTTAAGTAATGTGCCCAAGAAAGCTTCTATTTCAGGAAGCAGTAGAATGTAGAATAAGAGCTATCAATTCTGAGACCCTATTACATTTCAGGCTTTTGTGTACATAACTCATTTATCCTTGTTTGGTTCCATATTACTAACATATAAAATAGTTGATCACCAAGAATACAATTTGTGACTACTCGGTATGGCAATTGATTTATTTCTACCTCTTTTGCTAAAATAGATTAAATCAATTCACAACCATAATATTTTATGCTAGTTTATATAAAAATAATGCCATTGCAATACCACATATGCAAGAAACAAGCTTGATTAAAATAACATGCAATTAGACTAATAGCTAAAAGTTTGTAATATTTTAAGTTGATAAGATCAATCAATACTTTGTGAAACCACTAATTAATGGAATTTTCTTATTTGAAGCCTTTAGCTCACTTTCCTTTATTAATGAACATATATCATTCCTATGGCAACTAAGTATTTTTCCTATCTGTGAACAGATTCCATTCCTATTATTAAAAAGACATGACGTGAAAAGAAACTCACAATTATTTATTCTTTCTACAGTCCTGTGTAATGTATTCTGCATTAAGTCATCTTTTACCAATATTGAAAACTTCTGTGTCAGTATGTCAGGCAATATTTGGCATGGGTGCTGTAGCAGGAATCCAAGATATCGGTGTCAAAAAATAAGGGAATGTAAAGCTCACTAATGTTCTGGATTATTTCACCAAGTACTGGCTACAGAGACAGTGGAAAATGAAGTATCTTCTTTCTGGTTCACTTCCATTTCCCTATGGCTGCATGTTTCCATAAATGAGTAACAGATATTATGCTAAAAGGAAGGTTTGTCATCTGTCATCTAATAAAACTGGGGAAAACTGTGTTGAACAAAATATAAAAGACTTACCAGTGTCTTTAATCAATTAATGTACACTGTAAATCTCTAAGAGATTTACAGCAGTTTCTAAGTTAATTTGACCGTGGAAACTTTTTATGAAATAAAATATTTAGAAAAAGTAGAAAACAGTTTACAAGACTTATTCTTTTTTTATATTGAAAATGGTTCTTTATTATTGCCTTTAGTTTTTCTACCTTAACAAAGTGTTTCTATCACACATCAGTTTTGTATGCTAATTCATAAAGAAGATAAATGTAAACTAAATTTAAACTTTCAAGAGAATTGTGGTTTTTAAGCAGTTTTTAGTGGTGAAATTTTAAAAAAAATCATAAGTGAAGTTCCAAAATGTGCTAGAATAAAGTGGAGTTGCCTGTTTTGATGTGAGGATTAAATTCACCATCTAACCTACCACTTCCCCCATACCCCACTATTCACCATTCTGAGATTTTTATGTGGAAACCTAGATTTCCAAGTACAAGGTCAATAAAGCAATGAGGTAATCCAACTTCTTCAATTTGGGTTTAAGGAGCTCACATGTTGAGAGTGACCTGCAACCTTAAGGTTGCAGAGGAGATCGATGATAGTACAGAAAGGAGAATCCAAGATCCCTACCTCTAATTCCATTGCTCACTGGATTATCTCTCATGTAAAGCACTCTTATGTAAAACAAAATGCGAAGGAAATTCTTTTTTGGAGAAGAGTGAATTATTTGTTTCAATATGTAAGTTTACATTCTCTTAAAGCAATTAAATAGAAGTAGTTTTTCTTAAAGGTGACTTCACAGTGATCAGTTTACAACAGCTTCAATCCTTATCATTTCCAGAAGTTAGTTTCTATTTCTTAAAGCTGATGCATTGGAGGGAGGGGTTATGTTTAAACAGAAAGAGAAAATAATCTTCTAGTCATTTCAATAGTATCAATATTAATAATTATGATATTTTAGAACAATATTAAAATGTCTAAAATAATGGCTGAAAGCTCTCATAGCTTGTTTGCTCTACCCAGCAGGGACTGCAAGTAATTTTGGTTTAATCACTATGGCATTTTATAAGACATGTGATTGGACAGAGTTTTCTCCACATCCTGAAGATATCTTTTTCTACACTCTTTCTGAAGTCCTGGCTTGTGCTACGCTAGAATGATAGAACTGAATGTGTAGTACAATAGAGAAAAGCAAAGAAGACTTAGCAAAGTTATACGTTGAATTTTTGTGATAAGAGCTAGTCAATATTAACAAAGAAGACAGGTGCTTGCTTTGTAAATATTTCGCTCTGATGCCTGGAGAATCTGAAATATCACCAGTTCCATCCCATCCCCATCATCCTCATCGACCTGCAGTTCCAAATGGAAAATATTAATGGAGAATCAGGACCCCAAGGAAAGGAGATCAGTTAAAAAGCCTGAAACCACTTTGGGAAGAAAACAAGGGGAAGAGACAAGAGAGAATATACGGATCATTGGCAACTAGGTGGGAAAAATAAATAATTACAGTATACCATGACTCAGGACTGTCTTAATAGACTAGTAATAGATTGAACAATGGTTGATGACCTGTTCTGTATTATTATGTTCAGTTATGCTGCTTTCTCTCAGCTTTTATAATAACCACACGCAAGTGAAAGGGCTACTTCTACTTCTAAGTGTGTTAATGTTGAATTGAATGTTGGAAGACAAATACTTCTCATTTGAAATATTGTTTTAGGCAACTAATACACCCAAAGGAATTTAAACCATCTAGGCAGAAAAAGAATAAAATGCTAACAGTATCTTGCCGCATTTGGCAGAAAGTTTTCAGTTTGGTGGAAATGGATATTGCTGCCCCTGAAAACTCTTTCATTATTTTGACACTCTATTTGCTTTTTCTCTCTGACAATTTGTCTTTTAATAACCTTGTTCTTTTGTGACATTTCTCTTATAATTTGAATTGTACACTTTATTCTTCACCAGAAACAAAGTCTCCATCACTTTGGATGTCATTCAGTCATCATCTCTCAATATGTTAAATAACTACTGGTCTTGAGTTTTCCAAGCACTCGACTTTATTGAACTAACTCTGCATAATATTGGTTTTTTTTCATTAATAGCGTTATACAAGTTTATGGTGTCTAGGGCAAATTATCTTTAAAGGAATAAGCAATATGATGTGAAATTTCAAAAATGAAATTTTTGTCATATTAAATGTCTTAATTTAACAAAATGGTAGTTACAAACCTAACATTGTGCTGAACCTACAAAATAATTAATTGAATTGTATTATTTTTATACAGTTGTATAGAAAAGCAATTCATACTGAAAACAATAAGATCCACTAAAAAGCCATGGGAAAAACTTCTTTCAAAGATCTAATTCCATTATAAATGTATAATTAATGCATTTTTAGAATTTGCTAATGCAAGATAGTGTTTTGTGAAAGTTACCTGTAAGTTTGCTTTGGATTGAGATCTTTTTTAGCATTATATTTATTATAGCATACCAAATGCTGAACTTTAGATTATTTGAAAAACCAATTCCTATTTATAGCTTTCTCAATTCTATAAACAGTTATCATCCACACTTCAAGACACATTCTCAGAAACTCAAAAAAGACTTCCTATTTGGGATCTTGGTCTAGAATCATGACTCTAAAGGGACCTCTACCTGCATTCTACAGCATTAACTATTATCTTGTCTTCATATTGAGGTAAACTGAAGAGAAGACTTTTCATTCATTCATTTACTCGAGAACACTTACTGAGAATATATTAAGTGCAAGGTATGAGAGAAATCCAAAGGTAAATAAAGCAGCATTCTTGACTCAGTAGTAAAAGAGCTGACTCATGAGCATAATAATCCTGACAAAGGGTAGAAGATGTTAACTGCTATAAGGGATGCAAATGCCAAGCTCTCTGGGTGGTGGGGATTGTTTCTGGCTGAGAGTTTCAGAGACTACTGCCACGGAGGAGGTGAGGTTTGCGGAAAGACATTAATAAAGACAGAGGTGGAATGTTTTAATTGGAGAGAGGTCTTGAGCAGAGTCATAGAGACAAAAGACTTGAGAATGTTTAGGAAAGAACAAATTAAAAAAAAAAAAAAAATCAAGAGCTTCCCTGGCCTGGCGGCACAGTGGTTAAGAATCTGCCTGCCAATGCAGGGGACATGGGTTCGAGCCCTGGCCTGGGAAGATCCCACATGTTGCAGAGCAACTAAGCCTGTGCGCCACAATTACTGAGCCCGCACACCACAACTACTGAGGCCCGCACACCACTACTGAAGGCCACGTGCCTAGAGCCCATGCTCCACAACAAGAGAAGCCACCTCAATGAGAAGCCCGCGCACCACGACTAGAGAAAGCCCACGTGCAGCAACGAAGACCCAACGCAGCCAAAAATAAATAAATAAAATAAATTAACAAAAAAAGTCAAATAGTGCTCTGGGATTATTAGCAGCAGGTGATAGATTAGATCTAGAGTGTGGAAATTGCTAAGAGGTAGCCTAGGGAGAATGAACTTATATTTTTCTAGGTAGTAGGGAATGACTGAAGGTTGGAGAAGAAGTGGGATAATTAGAGTTGTGCTTTAAAAAGATGACTCTGGCTGCTGTGGTCTGGCACATAAATAAAACCATGTCGACCCTCTGATTTGAACCCTCCAGTGGCCTCCTGTCTCCTACCACGCTCCTCTTTACTCACTCTCCTCTTCATTCAGCCATACTGACATCCATGCTAATCCATCAACACATCTGCTGCACTTCCAGCCCAACAGCTTTTGCTCTGGCTAGTCCCTCAGTCTGGAATGTTCTCCCCTCTTATAGTCACATGGCTCACTCTACCTCTTTGTAATTTTTTGCTCCATTACCTTCTCCATGAGCTACTCTGACCACTTTATTAAAATTACAACACTCTTCCCTACAGGATCTGTACTGTAGAAGGTACTTCTGTCCTTAGGATCTGTACTGTAGAAGGCCCCACATATCACAAGCACACGCAAAATAAATTTATTGAGATGCCCATGAGTGTCTCTGTCACTCAGGATCCAGCACTATGGCTGGTACACTCTGACCCATAACTAGCACAATTCAGGCTAGTAACTGTGCCGGAACGAGTTGAAAGTTTGTGGGTTGTGTCACAGAAAACTTCAGATACCGATGCTGCTTCAGAATGGGAAGAAGACTTCAGCAGAGGTCTCAATAAAAGACAAGTTCACTAACTTGTCAAAGCCTTCCTTCTAAACAGTGTGAATGCTCTTCCTTGCATAAGAAACCAGCATCCATTTTCTTGTTTTGTGTTTTAATTTGTTGCTCCAGAGGTACTCACAAATTATCATGATTTTACAAAGGGCAGCTGAGAAACAGTTTGCAATACTAGATAATTCACATTACTCTAAAATTTTATGTATGCATTTGTACATATATTTTTATGTACATATATATAATCTAGACAATATATGTGAAGTGTGATACTTCTTATATATAAATGGAGATACTGCTTTAAGAGTTTATGAAAATCAAAGTAAAGTTGTAGAAAATTCTATGATGCAATCAAAATATCTTGTAATATTTTCTGCTTGCCAATAGTTTAGCATATATGACCCCATTATCAAGACTGAACACGACATCTAAAATTCTTTGTTCATTTCAAATTTAAGTGTGGTTTTAAGAATTTCATTGGGAGGGGACTTCTCTGGTAGCAAAGTCGTTAAGAATCTGCCTGCCAATGCAGGGGACATGGGTTAGATCCCTGGTCCAGGAAGATCACACATGCCATGGAGCAACTAAGCCCATGTGCCACAACTACTTAGCCTGTGCTTTAGAGCCCGCGAGCCACAACTACTGAGCCCACATGCCACAACTACTGAAGCCCACGTGCCTAGAGCCTGTGCTCCACAACAAGAGAAGCCACCGCAATGAGAAGCCCGCACACCGCAAGCAAGAGTAGCCCCTGCTCACCACAACTAGAGAAAGCCCATGTGCAGCAACGAAGACCCAACAAACAAAAACAAACAAACAAATAAATAAAGGTTTTTTTTTTAATCACTTTAAAAAAAAAAGAATTTCATCGAGAAATCTAGTTGCTTCTGTTTCAACAAAGGAAACTTTCTAAAAACAGAAGCTTATCAAAAAAACTATCAAAAAACTTCAAAGACTTAGTAACGATTGCCTAATTAGGCATTACTCTCAATAGAATAGAACATAAATTATATAGAAATCTTGATTTTTACCAACATAATTAGCAATTTTTTTTTTAATTTTATTTATTTATTTATTTATTTATTTTTGGCTGTGTTGGGTCTTCGTTTCTGTGCGAGGTCTTTCTCTAGTTGCGGCGAGCGGGGGCCACTCTTCATCGCAGTGCGCAGGCCTCTCACCATCGCGGCCTCTCTTGTCGCGGAGCACAGGCTCCAGACGCGCAGGCTCAGTAATTGTGGCTCACGGGCCTAGTTGCTCTGCGGCATGTGGGATCCTCCCAGACCAGGGCTCGAACCCGTGTCCCCTGCATTGGCAGGCGGATTCTCAACCACTGCACCACCAGGGAAGCCCTAGCGATTTTTTTGAAATGAAGGCAATAAAAATAAATTTTATGGAACAAACATATAATAAATTATGAATTACATCTCTTTTCTTTAATTACTCATCCAAACATCAGTACCTCATCAACAAAACATGCAGACATGTGCAATAAAAATTAAATTCAGTAGTTTTTAACATTGTCCTTAGTTTTAATCATATAAAATCATTGGTTAGTGCATTTAAAAAAATTTTATTATGAAGATATTTTATCAAGGCATGAACATAGAAAATAATTCTTATAACTGTTTGTTGGCGTTTATGAATTTTAAATAGTTAGATATAAGGTATGTAAGCTTCCATTTCTACCCTTGCACTGGCCTTGCCAAAGAGAGAGACTGGTCTGTGTACCACCTAAAGAATTATATTTCATTCCTAAGAATCTTGAGGGATATGGAGGCATATGGGGTCTTGAGAAGAAGTCATATAGCTACAAATCCACCAAGGCAGTATATTATCTGTCTCTGTGTTTCCTTTGAAAGAGAGATAAAATCACAAGGCTCCACAAAGACTTGAGCTTTAAAATAAGTGAATATCACCACCAAAGGTAGGCAGATCAAAAAATGAGCATTTACTGGGGAGAAGGGAACTAATATTTATTGAAGCACCCAGTACAATTCAGCTCTGAGTTATTATGTGATAGAAATAATTCTATATGCAATACCCATGTTATCTACATAATTTAACATCAAGGAAACACTGTGAAGTAGGAGTGATTATTCCCATTTTAAAAAAGAGGGAATTCAGGCTTGACGATCGATCGTAAGTAATTTTCCAGGGGCACAACCTGTTAACTCACATGAGCCTTGTTATTCCTTGGTTCCTTTTCTTTCTTTTCTTTCTGTTTCACAGACTGTGATGACTCTCCTCCTCCGTGTAAATGACTCAATCCCAAAAGATCGCTCTTCTCCATGCCTGACTGTTGAAGTGGAAAGATGTAATATCTCTGACTCCATTCTTTCTTCTTGTTCTCCCAAGAGACCACTTTCTTTTCATGTTTTAAGGGCTTAAATGTGAATCATTGTGGAGAAGCAAAAAGGTGATAGCAAAATGAATAAATGTGGGCTGTCTACAAAATTTATTAAGAGTTTTACTATCTTATTGTCATAGTGTCTGGCTTATAGTTTTTGATAACTTATAAGGCATGAAATATTAAGCATCTGTCCTTGTTTTGTTTTGGTTTTTTTTCCTGAAGATGAACTTCAAAGTTCTTGTCTTCCCTCACACTGTTCCCATAACCTCGAGTCACTGCTTTTAGGAAAAGACCACTTGGGGAATCTTTTGCTTGTGGTGGTCTTTCTACATAGCATGAAAATTCTGTCAGAGGTGAACATGCAAGAATCAACTTTGGCAACAGAATCAGCATTCGTTGTCTCAGGTGTGCTGCTTGCATCTTGGTAACCCTGGTGACTCTGAGTTCACTGGGCCTCTGTCTTGTCTAGGAATGAAACTCTGGGGCATTTCCTCACAGTCATAAAGCAAATTGGCAGCAAGGCTGAGATTGTCAGATGCCAAAGCCATTCTCTTTCTCTCTGTAGAGCACGTCCTGCAACGCTGGGGTCCAGGTAACTGACTCTGCAGCTGACAGAGTTGCCTGCGTCCACTTTGGTTCTTGGCCCTATGTCAGGACACACAACAGCACAGAAGAGATGTCACTAAGCTGCCCCCCCATCATTCCAGGGATATTGAATGGAAGTCACTCACAAATGCTCTTAAGAATGTAGGAATCCACCTCCTAAGCACTCAGAAAGCATAAAGCCCTGATGGAAAAGCAGCAATGCGGTAATATTGTGTCTTTTTGAGTATCCTAGATTTCCAACATATACCTGAGTGCCGTTTCATGTGAAAATGAAGGTTAGAGAAATGTACCTGTGATAAGGCCACAAGGACAATTTGTTGTCCAAGGAGCCAACCCACAAAGGTATGATCCTGTCTTCTTACCTTCTACTTGGGCTTAGCCATGGAATTGATAAATATTCAGGTAGCGTTTCCCATAAGTCTGTTTTAACTTCTGAGGTTTCTCTGAATGTATGATTTGAACATTAACTTTAAAATCCAGTGTTTCAAATTTAGTAGGAAAATGAGAGGGATACTTTGAACTGTTAATTATTTTTTCTTCCTTTTAGAGGTAAGGTCATTAAATATTTCTGTGAGTAGCTTTTTTGAATAATAAAGCCAGACTATAATATAATAAAAACAACTAAACACATTGATTCAGAGAGGCCTCGGTTGAATTTCTGGTCCTGTTCTTATTATGTGACACTGTGTAACTTATATTCTAATGAATCAGTTTCTGTAGCTATGAAATGAAAATTATACAATGAATAGAGATTTTATAAAATAACATATCAAAGTGCCTAGTACTCTGTGTCTAGTAAACATATTAGTCAAATCTGAATCTGACTCTATTCTGGAGTTAAATAAAAATAAAATATTTATAATGAACCAGCATGAGCTAGGCACTGGGGTTCCAAAGATGGAAGGATCGTGTTTAATATCTTGAAGTTCATTACAGTTTACAATGGAGGGAAGACTTGTAAACCGTTAATTACAAAACAGCTTAACGCATGTTTAGATGATATTAACAGTATCTTCTCTCCCCCACCCCCCTGATGTAAATTAGGAGCTTGGGATTAACGTATACACACTACTATATATAAAATAGATCATCAACAAGGACCTACTGTATAGCACAGAGAACTCTATTCCATTTTCTGTAATAACCTCTATGGTAAAGGAATCTGAAAAAGAAGGAATATATGTACATGTATAACTGAATCACTTTGCTGTACACTTGAAACTAACACAACATTGTAAATCAACTATACTCCAATATAAAATAAAAAATAAATTTAAAAAACCAATATAAAGTAAGAAATTAATTAATTAAATTTTAAAAAGAATATCTTTGTCCCAGGTCTATCTTCAGTCAGAGGACCAGCCCCTCTTCCTCTTGAGGTTGCTGATAGAGATATGCATCACAAATAAAGTTAGTTAAAGTATTATGTTTTGCTAATCATAGAATATAAGAGTTTGAACCTTATGGAATATTTCCTTTTTCTCAAAAGACAAGTCTAGACTGCCTCTTTTCACTGTAAAAAGCCTATCTTGGATCTTTTTCCCCCCGTGTGTTTAAGAAAACGTAAATGCATATAACCTAACAAAAAGCAAGAGAAGGTTTTCCGTGTGCTTAAAGCAGTTCTGGCTGAAATCACAAACCCGAATGGAAGGGAAGCAGGAGCTTCAAGTGGAAGGACAAGCCAGAGGGCGCAGCATATACAAAGGTTTGCAGGTAGAAGACAGCAAGACATGGTCTCATCTGGGGAAATGCAAGTAGTCCTAGATTGTTAGAGCACAAAGTGCGGGTAAGGAACATCAAGAGATGAAAACTGTAGCAGGAGATAGGGGCGAGTTCATGGAGGTTTTGTGTGCCTTGTCAAAGAATTTAGAGTTTGTCTAGTGGCAGAAGGACTTATTGAAAAATGATAAGCAAGCAAAGGCTAAAAGCAAGGATGTATTTTATACAGACAAGCTTGCAAAAGAGGGAGAGGAACAGCAGGGCGCTGAAATGAAGACAAGGAAAATGGTTATTGCCATATTCCAGGCTGAAACATCTCGAGGATCTGAGCAATAGTTAACATTCCGAAGGTCACAAAGCTAGCCATTTGCAGATCCAGGACTTATATCCAGTTCTTCATGGTCAAAAATTTTTTAACTTACCATGAAGTTTTCAAGGATGAATCAACATCACTAAAGATTCAACTATGGTGGACTTGACCAAGAAAGAGTGGGGGGAAAGACAAATCAGTAGTTGATGCATCCCAGAACCACACAAACATGGAAGGCATCTTTGACTTCTTCCTCTGCTTCACTGTATCATAACCCAATCAGTTACTCTTTCCTATTAAGTTTACCTACCTCCAAGCCATGTTTTAAGAGAAAGGATGATTGCCTTAGACCCTGTAGCCTGCGAATGCTACTTCATCAGATCCTATGGAGACAGAGGCAGCAGCTGACCTTCACAAGGAGCCAAGCCTTCGCCCACACTGTGTTGACCCCGCTATCAGCCAGCTTAGGCTAAATGATGCTTGATAATAAACAACTGCAAAGTCTCAGTACCTTACGAAAACAAAGTTTCTTTTCTAACTCTTGTCTTTTGGGGAGCAACTTCAGCTCTGTTCTTTATCTTTCTCACTCTGTGATGCAGGGTAAATGAGCTACACTTATCTGTACATGGTGGTCTTGAAATAGGGAAAATAGATCTGACTCCTCAAACTTCTACTCCAGAAAGGCACCTACAAATTCCCATTAAATTTTATTGACCAAAGCTGGTCACGCGAGCAAGCCTGACACCAAGGGGCAGGAAGTATGATCATCCAGCAGGGGCAAGCCCAATGGAGAGAGGGTCAAGATACAGCAGCAGCAAGTATTTTCCAAAATTCAGTCTACTAGAATTATTGAAATTCGGGCTTGGCTGGGTATTTATGGAGATGCCAAGGTGGTTCTGTTTTACCAAGAATCTATTTTCCTGAGGGATTGAAAGAAATCATATTAAGAGATGAGAGGTCTCCAGTAACAGATTACCTGGAACAAAGCAGCATAATTCAAATACAAACACACTTAATTCAGATTGCTAGCTGTAAATCATATCTCTTGCACTTCCATGCTACGTAATCGTTCGCAATTTACTAAATTACACAATTTTCTTCCGTTAAATGGGAATTATTTTAAAGGAAGGAACCTCTTCATGTAAAATTTTTAGGAGATAGAGGATCCATAAAACAGTCTTCCATTTGGCGCCAGAACAAGAGCTATGAAGTCACACAATTGAAATTTTTATTTGAATTTAGTACCTGAAAACTGTTTCTTGAAAATTATAAAGCTCTTAATTTTGGCAATAATCTCTTACTCTTTTTGCCTTAAATTCAAGGAAGCTGAGTCCATCTGAAGCTCAGTCGCAGAGACTACCTTACACTGAGGCTTACCCTATTTTTCTTCTTTTTCTCATTCTGATTGGTCTCCTTCCATTTCTTTATTATTGACCTAAGATATGCCTTTCATTGAAGATCTCACTCGTAAATCTGTTTTTGGAAATAAAATTATACAAATAAACTAAACAAGAATAGATTTTTTTAAATAGAAAATAGACAAGAATTTAGCAAAAGTGTAAAATGGTCACATTCAAATTTAATTTACTGGTAGAAAAAAAAAAAGGGAAGAGAAGAAAAAACGGAAAACAAAAAGGCCAATCTACTTCCCAAGAGTAAAACCATGAAAACTGGAATTTATAGTGGTTGATGAAATGTCCTTTCAGGCCCTACTTCTTTTTTGAGGCATCTGCTAATATTCAGACCAGCCAAATTCTCTGAAATGTCACATACTATGAGGACTTTATTTTAACATCACTTGAGACATGTGATATGAAAATGTTTGATTTATATCATGCTTTCCCATGTATTATTCAAAATCAAAATCATATTGGAAGAAGGTGAAATCTCCAAGTCATCTTGTTAGAAATTCAGAGAGTAAAGCATTTCACAAGGCAAATTCTAACAGTAGAAATTAGCATCAGAAAGAGCCAAGTGTCAAATAACTGTATCTCTTTTTCAAAGACAGAGCAATAGGGCTTGTGTACCCCAAGACCAATCACTTCCCTGCTGTAAGCCTCTGTGACTCCCCATTACCGATATTAAAAAACAAAAACAAAAACAGGCAAAAACCACCTGATTTCTTTGGTCCATATATAACAAGGTCTATAATCTGACCTAGTCTGAATTCTAGTCTTCTTTTCTTCTCTCCCGCATCCCTCCCAGCCTTGCCATGGACTCTTAGGTTCTAGAAACAGCACACACTTCTCATTTCTCTGGTCACACTGCATGCATCATTATCTGGATGTTTTCTCTTAATGCCTTTTATTTTTCAGGGAATGCTCACTCACACTCCCTCCACCTATGCTGAACACTGGCCAGTCTTTGGATCATTGGGCATCTGAACTCCCTAGGAATCTTTTCAAGATGTTCAGCCTTCCTCTCATTGCAGAAGAGAAGGATGTCAGATACTTGTTCTTCTTTTCCTTTGCAGCATGAATATGGTCACTTGTGATGGTCTCTGCCTTTTTAGTCTGTGGGTATTGAAGCAAAAAAGGGGAACTAGGAAGAATTTTCTCTGGTGGTAGAGGTTGCAGAGGTTTTTCTCTATGGTTGTAGCAAGAAAAAGTCTCCAAGATAAACTCAAAACGGATTAAAGACCTGAATTTAAGGCCAGACACTCTAAAACTCTTCGAGGAAAACATAGGCAGAAAACTTTTTGACATAAATCGCAGCAAGATCTTTTTTGACCCATCTCCTAGAGTAATGAAAATAAAAACAAAAGTAAACAATGGGGCCTAATTAAACTCAAAAGCTTTTGCACAGCAAAGGAAACCATAAACAAGATGAAAAGACAACCCTCAGAATGGGAGAAAACATTTACAAACAAAGCAACTGACAAAGGATTAATCTCCAAAATATACAAACAGCTCATGCAGCTCAATATCAAAAAAACAAACAATCCAATCAAAAAAGTGAGTGGAAGACCTAAATAGACATTTACCAAAGAAGACATACAGATGGCCAACAAACACATGAAAAGTTGCTCAACATCACTAATTATTAGAGAACGGCAAATCAAAACTACGTGGTATCACCTCACACTGGTCAGACTGGCCATCATCAAAAAATCTACAAACAGTAAATGCTGGAGAGGGTGGGGAGAAATGAGAACACTCTTGCACTGTTGGTGGGAATGTAAATTGATACAGCCACTATGGAGAACAGTATGGAGGTTCCTTAAAAAACTAAAAATAGAACTACCATATGACCCAGCAATCCCACTCCTGGGCATATACCCAGAGAAAACCATAATTCAAAAAGATACATGCACCCAATGTTCACTGCAGCACTACTTACAGTATCCAAGACATAGAAGCAACCTAAATGTCCATCAACAGAGGATTGGATAAAGAAGATGTGGTACACGTATACAATGGAATATTATTCAGCCATAAAAAGGAACGAAATTGGGTCATTTGCAGAGACGTGGATGGACCTGGAGACTGTCATACAGAGCAAAGTAAGTCAGAAAGAGAAAAACAAATACTGTATACTAACGTATATATGTGGAATCTGAATAATTGGTATAGACAATCTTATCTGCAGGGCAGAGGTGGAGATACAGACGTAGAAAACAAACGTATGGATACCAAGGGAGAAAGGTGGGTGTGGGATGAATTGGGAGATTGGGATTGATATATATACACTATTGACACTATGAATAAAATAGGTAGCTAATGAGAACCTACTGTATAGCTCAAGGAACTCTACTCAGTGCTCTGTGGTGACCTAAATGCGAAAGAAATCCCAAAAAGTGGGGATATATGTATATGTATAGCTGATTCACTTTGCTGTACAGTAGAAACTAACACAACATTGTAAAGCAACTATCCTCCAATAAAAATTAATTAAAAGAAAGAAGAAGTCTCCAAGATTTCAGTGACAGCAGTATACATGAACAGAAACTCATTCTCAGAGCATGATTTGAGGTCGTATGCTGGTTGTATCACATTGAAGCAAGATTCTTGAGCCCTCCTAGAGATCCTCTGAGCAACTTAATGTCCTTGCAATAAGTTCCTCTTCTGCTCAAATTCACTAAAGTCTAAGATTCTGAAGCTAAAGATCCTGGCTTATATAAAGTCCATCAAAATTTTTTCCAAAATTACTTAGGGCCCAGATCAAATTACCCCAACTCTTTGAATCTTTGTTTTATGCTTCTAAGTGGAAAGAATGTCTCTATTTTATGAAAAATCTGTAACATTTGTTGACTGAAAAAAATTGCACAACCTAAAAGGTAGGAATTATGGTTTATTCAGTGGACATACTGAAGACTTAAGATAGCTCTGAGGGACTGTTCTGAAGAAGTAAGGGAGGATATATAGGAGTTAGGCAGGAGTTTTTGCAAATAAATAAAGAAACAAATAAGATGGTCAAATATCAAAAGATTACTGCTAATTAAAGAAAAACAGACACCGCAAGTTAATAAATTTAGTACTTTTCTATATATGGAAAGATGCAAGAGTCTGGGCTTAGTGAAATTGCTCCTTTGGTCTGCACCTTAAACTATCTAGGGCCAGTATCCTGTTTTTCTCCACCCTGAATCCCCTCAGGGTGCACCATTAGGGGTGGCTGCAGAGGCTGATGACTTGATGGCAGCAACATCCTTCGTTTACTGATATGGCAGGTGACATTCTTTGTCCACACATTGTGCACATTTTCTTACAGAATTCATTACTTCCTGCCTCAATAAATATTTGTATATAAGGTTTATCGCTAGAACTATTCAACGTACAACCTTGACTCACAAAACAATCTTTCAGATGGTAAGCGCTTATGATTGGTGGAAGTGAGAGTCTCTGCTGATCTGACAAATGAATGTTCTCTGTAGCCCCTCTTGGTTAGCGATGTTTAAGAAGATGATATTTGACTTTAACTCTATCTTCACAGCAGCAACATTTGAGATGAAGCTATCACAACGGTAACCATTCAAGGTAAATCATTTAACAATCAAAGAGGCAAGCAGAGGAGCATATATCAACGCACCCCTGTTAATTCCTCACGAGAAATGAGTAAACAACAAAATTACGATGATTAGACATACTATGATAATATGATTTTATATATACTATCATTTTGGATTTGGGGATTTGAGGATTAACATCTTGGACTTTTGGAGTACTTGGATTGGGGGTGGAGAGGAGAAAAGGAGGCAAACACTGTTCTGGTGCTTTCTTCTGGGTCCAAAAGCCAATGGAAGAGAGGCAAAGGGCACAAGATGGGCGCCTCTTTGTGATGTCCTGAGGAAGAATCAGCACCCGCCCAACTGAGCCTCACCTCTGTGGACCTCTGTCCTGGTAGGCAGAATTCACACAACATGAAAAATGGTTGATATTGACTCCAGGAAATATGTCAGTTACAGTTAATCAAGGCACTTATCAACAAGAACAATGCATTCTCCTTGTTCACAAAATTACCCAGAGCACTGGGAGTTTTCACAGATCCTTTAATAGAAGGTTTTGAATGCCCGTTTTCAACATAAGTCTCATTCCAGTAGTAGTTTTAAACAAAAGATACTTTGCACTTGATAGTATTATAGTGAAGTAACATGAATTCAGGAGATAATAACCTTCCTTAAGAGAACTTAAAACCATATATAATAGCCTTCCCATGGGTCTCCCTTCCACATTTTCTGCACTCAAGATCTCATGGTATAATAAAGGAGACACAAGAGAAAAGATAATTGCAGTGTAGTGTGAAAACTAGCTCAGATGGCTTTAAGCTATTTGGGAGACAAGGGAGGGGATCTAAACAAAGCTTGGGATATCAAACAGGACTTTACAGAGAAGATACTATCTGAGCTAATCCTGGAGGGTGAGTAAACCTTAGCCACAAGGGAAGGAAGCCACAAAGGAAGTGGTGTGACTAAGTCCCATCAGGGAGAGAGGGTGCAAAAGCATGGATGAGACACATCTTTTGAAGAGGATGGGTTAGGGATAAGTTTAGAGAGGTGAGCCATTAAGATTGCTTACCGTCATTAGAATTTAATTTGGGGAAACAGTGAAGAATCCATTGAATGTGGATTTTGCATTAGGAATATTGCCTTGACTAATAGGTGGAGGTTAGACTGGAGATAGAAGTATTGGAAACCATATTTTAGGAAAATATTATGGTGTTCCAGATTATGGTGGCTTTGGGGCTGGAGGGTGGTAGATGGAAATGAGATGCTTCTAGATCAGGGCTGTACAACAGCAACATAATGGGAACGACGTAAATGTTTTAGTAACCACATTAGGAAAAAGTAAAAAGAACAAGTAAAACTAATCTATTTTATTTTAATGAGTGTATACAAAATATTATTTCAATATGGACAAAATATTAAAACTATTGAGATATTTTACATTTTCATGCACAGTTATCAAAATGTGGTGTATATTTTACACTTAGAATACACCTTGACTCTTATATTAAGTACTTTCAGAAATACTTGAACTTCATTTAAGTGAGGCTTCCAATCTTGGGGATTTCAACCATAATATAAAAACACAGATGCACGGAATTATCCAAAGCAAACAAAAAGACACCCACCCCTATCATCTTAGTAAATATGGAAAAGGAGTTTACTATGAATAGATAATTTAATAAAGTCCAGAGAAGGATTTACATTTCTGTTTCAAGAAGACTTCCTGTAAGTTTTGATAATGAAGATTTTATTTTTCCCTCTAAAAGCAAACATCTCTAAGTATTTCTTTTCTACTTAGAACACTGAGAGATATCAAAATCCTTTACATATAGGAAAACATTTGAACTAATGAAAAAGAAACTATTGTATACATGTACGTCATTTTTATACCAAACATTGTGTTCAAAAGCAGTTTTCTTTTAAATATAATATAATTAAGATTAAGGATACATTACTTTCTTTAATTTAGAATAATATATTTTCCTAATATAGTCTTAAATATATATAAAAAACTGATGTCATTTTTAATTTTTATCCTTCTTCAAAGGCTTCAAAAGAATATATGAGATACTTTTTATATCGTATTTATGTACTTTATAACCATTTAAAACTTAAAAAAATGCAAAAAGTTGGATTTTTAAATGATTAACTGCAGGCTTAATTTTTATTCTAGGTATACTTTTAGAATGAATTATTAATCCCATGGTTTATTACCACTGAAACAATTAAATTGATGATTGGTAAGACATTGATTCACAAAAGCTGATCTGTCGGAAGAATGCTAAAAATGTAGGCTTAATTTTGGTCACTATGTTGTGTTTATTATATGTCAGGTATTTTCCTTAGTACTTTAGGTATATTAATTCATTTAATCCTCACAACAGTCCTATGTACAGATCCTTTCGTCATCATTATCATCATCATCAGATCATCATTATCATCTCTTCTTTAGAGGTGAGCTAAGTGAATCAAGAGAAGATAAGAAAGGCCAGCTCACGCAGCAGGTCATTGGCAGAGCCCAGGTTTGAACCCTGGCACTCTGGGGCCTGTGTCTGCTGCCCTTACCTCCATCACCTTTCACTTTAAAGCTTGATTTTTAAACCATTTGAGGAGGTTCCTCATAAGGTAATAACTTAGACTTGACTGGTCATACTCAAAGTGTATATATAAATTAGTGACTGGAGAAGGATCCTTAATAGCAGGGGTCCCCAACCCCCGGGCCGTGGACCGGTACCGGTCCGCGGCCTGTTAGGAACCGAGCCACACAGCAGGAGGTGAGTGGCGGGTGAGCGATAAAGCTTCATCTGCCGCCCCCCGTCACTCCCCATCGCTGCTCCCCAGCGCTTGTATTACCGCCTGAACCATCGCTCACATTACTTCCTGAACCATCCCCTCCCCCGGATCAGTGGAAAAATTGTCTTCCACGAAACTGATCCCTGGTGCCAACGAGGTTGGGGACCGCTGCTTTATAGTAGGCTACAAGACTTCTAAGCACCCGTAGGATTCCCCAGGGTTTCCTGATTCTGTCATGTTTAACTTTTCACCTGTGAACTTTGCGACAAGAAAGCCTTATTTATCAAACTTGCAGAACTCCAAGCATGAGGATGGTAGAGAACACACAAGAGAATAAAATTAAGATTCAAAATGGCCTTAGTAGAACCAGAAGTTCGCCCCTTTAACACTTAATTCAACACTCAATTCCTTCTTGGAGATCAAAAGCGATAACAACAACAAAAATGCAGACAAACAAAACAATGACAAAGACTGTCTTGACAGCAGTTGACGAAAAAGAGATCGGAGTGCTTTAGTTGACCACAGATTCCAGCAAGAAAACCCAAAGATGATGTCATCAAACAACAGCCACCACCACCATCCCCTTATCCAGCATGCTAATTACATGTTTCTAGGTTGCGTTAAGAGAAAAACACTGTTCAAATCAACTAAGCTTTCCTCCAGCATTGTGTTCAGAACTAGTCAGACCACATCTAGGAGACTGAATCCATTTCTAGACGTGATTGTACAGCACCAATTAGAGAGAATTCAGAATAATTTAACTGGGATAGTTTGGAATCTGGTCTGAGTATCATGTCCTAAAAGAATGGTTGAAAAACTAGAGAAGTTAAGATTTAATTGGGAACATAAAATCATTTTTAAATATTAGGAGGTGGGGGGAGGTGCATCATTCATGTGCAGGAAGGCATAGACTTATTTTCTCTAATGTTTCAAAGGGAAAATATAAAACCAATGGGTAGGGTATGCAGGAAGATAACACAATTTCAATAATATAAATGCATTGTCTTGTGAAGGAATGAGCTCCCCATCCTTGAAAGTAAGCAAGCATAGGATGAATAAATGTCAGCCTATTTTTGTGGAGCTCTCTGACTTAAGAAAGAGGTTGGATTAAACGACCACTGAGGTCCCTTCCAATTTTAAGATGCTGTTAATGAACCACTTTTCACATCACATCTCTCTTTTATTCTGTACCTGAATTTTTATTCAATGTTACTTCACCTTAATTAAGCAAACTAAATATTTTTCTTAACTCAGTACCTTTTAATCAATAATAATAGCATCCCATGCAAATATATTATTAGAGGAAAACTTAAGTGAAATAATCAGTGTTTGAATAAATTTTTGTCTTCAGCTAAGATCTTGTGATAATCTCAAAATTTATTTTTGAAATCATAACAGTGGAAACTTTTAAGATACAAATTTAACGAATGGATACAAAGAAAAGATAATGGGATTTTAGTATGCCTTTGTACCTGAGGGTTTGTCACTAACCAGAAAACCCATTTAATTAAAATAATTGACTATAGGAGAGTCAGGCTGTAACATAATACCACTGTTTTCAAAGTGTACTTTTGAATAGCCACTGGCACCTCATCTTTTTCAAGTTCTTATTAAATTTTAGTTATGAAACATTTTACTGGATTGACACTGCCCATTTAATCTTTGCTAAAGGGAATAAAGGCTCTGAAAGCTAATTATTTCAAATGCAGATATTCAAATCTACATCTCTGACTCGATTTTTTAACAGTTGCTGAGAGCTAAAAAAAAAAAAAAAATGGAGCTTTTTCACAATGCAAAAGGTGACTGTTACATGATACATTGATTTAACTTAGCTTCTGCTGTCTGATTTGCCTATATCTTAAAAGAGATGGGAAAAGATAGTGCTTTTTTCCCCTGGGACCAAGAGACAGAGTTGTGTGGCTTAAAAATTCCAAATCTAATTTTAATAATGTCCTAACAACCTAAAAAAATACAACCACTGTAAATAATGATACATAGGGACATTTCCACATAGATTCAAACTTAATGTAAAAATATGTTTTCTATGGCATTTAGAGTGCTTGAATTTTATCTTATTTATTTAATCCATAAATTGATGAATGCTTTGGTGATGTCTAAGACACATAGAATTATTTTCGTAGATGAAGAAACTGTAGCCGAGGAATTTTAACATTTATCAAATCACTAAAATGTTTTTGTTTTGTTTTGTTTTTTTAAATTATTTATTTATTTATTTATTTTTGGCTGTGTTGGGTCTTCGTTTCTGTGCGAGGTCTTTCTCTAGTTGCGGCGAGCGGGGGCCACTCTTCATCGTGGTGCGCGGGCCTCTCACTATCGTGGCCTCTCTTGTTGCGGAGCACAGGCTCCAGACGCGCAGGCTCAGTAGTTGTGGCTCACGGGCCCAGTTGCTCCGCGGCATGTGGGATCTTCCCAGACCAGGGCTCGACCCTGTGTCCCCTGCATTGGCAGGCAGACTCTCAACCACTGCGCCACCAGGGAAGCCCCTTTGTTTTGTTTTTAATTCTCTCTCTCTAACCTGGGATGCCAAGTGTAACTAAGGATGACATACTATGAATGACAAATTTCGCAAGGTCGTCACAGCCCGTGATTGGAAAAGCCCTTCATCCTCTCTTCCTCCTTTCCTGCCCCCTCACCCCCTCCTTTCTCTTCCTTTCCTCTTGTTCTTTCTCCTTCCCCTTCTGCCTCTGGTCATCCTGCCAATCCGTTTATTCTTCCTCTCCTCCTCCTCCCTTTTTAGTTAAAAAAATGCATGCTGTAAAAAGTTTCAATACCAAAGTATTTTCCTTTTATAGTTTTTTTTTTCTCTTGCTCCACTCATAAAATATTCTTATGAAGATGTAATGTTAAATGCAGACCCAGACCAAAGTTTGTCTTTTACTTATTTTTGATCCTATATCTTCACAGAAGATGTACTTGTGCGTGTGCATAGTTTAAATCTTTTGAATAGGAAAAACTATATGTAATATATAAATTTGAAAATAGTTTTAAATGATTAATTTTAAATGACTTCCAATCTCAATTTCCTTAATTTTTAAAGCTTAATCTGCTTTTGAAAATTGCAAACCTATTTTTTTTTTAACCACTTAAAAAATTCTGTTACACGTTCTTGCTCTACAGCTCATGCTGTTTGCATATATGTATCTGTGTGTGCGTGCCTCTGTGGATATACTGAACAAATATTTAGTGATAAAACTTTCAGTCCAATAGTTGGAGTTCTAAGCTTATCTGATCATACTGATGAATGTTTAAATTTCCATTGTATTGATCAAAGATGTTAATTGGCAAAAATGGATGAACTCCAAGTAATTGCCATTATAATTACTATAATGACATTCATTATATTATGACAAAATAAAATTAAAAATTGAGGAACAAAGCAAAGAAGAAGTGAGCCCGGTCCAGTTGAAATACTTCATTCAGGACGCATCCAGCTGGGAGCTATCTCAGTTTTCCTTTGGCGTCGCTCCATGGCAGGAAAAGGGGGGAAAAAGCAGAATTCTGTCACTGCTAAGGTAATGTGTGAGGACAGCCTATCCTGCCAAAAAGGTCACAGACCAATGCCACCTTGATTCTCTTTAATGGCTGAGGCGGTTATTCTTTTTAAAGAACATTCCAGTGACTGGTGGAGAAGAAGAAACCCAGAGCACACTCAGGAAGATTTTTTAGACGAATGATTGGATGCAAAAATGTTCTCAGCCAGGAAATTTTTAGCCTTTTTTTTACAGCTCCCCAGGTTTTCCTTCCATTTTTCAGTCATGTGAACAAACAGCTGCGAAACCAGCCTGAGACTTTCCCTGATGCAGGAGGGAATAACAGGTCACCGGCCACGAATGTGTCTGTTTCCATCAGTCCAGAACAACGGCTCTCCTTTCTGGGCCCGATCACCCCATCCAGCCAATTCTTTACTCAGCAGATTGACTGGCAGGTGGAAATCTTTACAGTTAAACAAGCTCAACTGTCTGTGTGTGGAGGATACGGGACTTAAAAAAAATTAAGAGCTTAAAACCTGACACATATGGATTTCCAAATAAGGATTTTACATTTCCAAATAAAAATATCACACTGATCTTCTCTCCAGCCAGTTAATGCATAGGTAAGAAAGCATGACCTGGGCCTTTAGCATTCACATGTCCTTTTCGCTTGAGAGCTGTATATCTAGATGAGGGACCCTGAGTAAGAATATATGCAATAATTGAGAAGAAATTATGGTGAGGCTTACCATTAAGCAAAAATGAGATTCCTTAACTGTCTTCTATGTCTTCTATCTCCCACATTGATGTTGCAACACCGAGCACTGAGATTTTCTCAAAGGCCTTAGGAAATTCTTCTAAAATATTCAACACAAAATTCTGTTTCATTTTCTTGATTTTAAAAAGCCAAACAACATATGACATCGAGAACTTTTCGGAGATGGTGGCCGTAGGCAGGGAGTGATGGAGTATCACAGCAATTGCATGTGGCACCTGGACCCAAGTCCAGACGTCACTGCTCCAGGAGGAGGCCGCGACATGTGGGCCCGATGGTTCCTCAGGCTGCTCCTATCTGAAAAATGGAAGAAAATCCAAGTCCCTAGCACCCAAGGGAATTGCTTTAATGATACAATCATTCTTTTCAAAGTGTAAGAGGAACACTTAACACAAACACAAACTGGCAATGTCTGCTTGTAATTACAGGTCACTCTTGGCTTTTCTAAAAGACAAAAAATACACAGGGCTAGACTGTGAATGCCTACAGGAAATTGTGTGGGGCAATTTGTGGGTGGTATCACAACTAAGTTTGCATTAAATAACAGTCTTCTACAGTTAAACTTCTTATTTTTTGTAAAAGGTAAATATACTTGGAGGAACAGCCCTACATGATGGCAGAGAAAGTGGTTTGCTTCTGTGGTAAGATTTGAAAGACATCTACTGACTTATCCAAAAATATTTCTACCACCAGCCTGTGGTGTTACCGGCAAATGTCTCACCGTTCCTTTGGGACATTATCTCCAAAATGTATGTTGAAATGTATTACCTCGCAGCTCTTACAGATTAATCCATTATCACTCAGTATATTAGCAAGAATTTGTTTATTGGGATTCAGGAGCAATAAAAAAGACAAGAAGGAGCATGATGCACTTTGCAGAAGAGCCCTGGGGGCAGTGAGTGTCTAGATCTGAGAAAGCTGAGAGGGACAAGGGCGAGTGAAGGGGGCAGGGAAAGAATGGTCCAGGGGATGCCACTGCAGATTTTCTCCTATATCCAGCTCTACATTCCTAAACTCCAGAATGATGCTGTTTACCACCCCTATGATAGGCATTCTACACTTCCTTGTCTTGGTGGTGGTTACTTGTCTGTTTGTCCCTAGTCTACTTTTAATTCCTCAGGCTCTGTCCTTAAGATCTCAGTATTCCCACAGCTCCTAGCAGTGGCCTTGTCCTTAAGTGTTGTAATAAAACTTACTAAATAAATGAATAAAACCAATACACCGGTTATGGCTACACTGGGATCTTAGCAAATGGGGGATCAGATTTTCTCACTTTCATACAATCCAGGCAAGGATTTAAAAAACTTGGTGATCAAATCGCTTACCCGACTAGTTATCATGGTACATTCTATGCACTCACAGGGGTACTATTACTTTGTCCATTTATAGGTTTTTTTGTTTCTTTGCTTGTTTTGCTTTATATCTGTCTCCCTGGTTGAATGCTGTGTTATGGAATGAATAAAACCAAAACTTGGTCATCTTTTTAATATCTCTTATATCATTAAAAAAAAAATCTTTCCTCCCTTTCTCTGCAACCCACCAGATGCCCCAAATCCCCACCTCACCATCTCTGACCATATCAGCCACATCATACCAAAGAGGCATGAGTGCTTGAAGAATGAAAGGAGAGAAAAAGGAAGGGAAGGAGGAAAGGAATGAAAAAGAGAGAGAGAAGCAGTAAGAAATATACGTACAATCACTTAGTTTTTTTCCTCCAAGGAAAACTATGAATAAATGATCCTCACATAGTAACAGCATTTTGGTTGCTTGGCCATTTCATGAGGAAGGGGCTGCACACTTGAGTCAGTGTGCTGAGTTGTTCAGGCTTGGGTTGGGGAAGCAGCAGCGGCAAACGGGTAGTTTCAGGGTCACGCCAGCAGTTTGATGTCTCTTTCATCTTGTTTCCACTCTTCCAAAAGGGAATTCTTTGTATGATTGTATCATGGCAACGAATTCTCTTACCTTGTAGGTGAAACAGGCTCGGATATGAATATGCCCTTCTCCTGGGGTGTTCTACAAAAGATTACTGAGAAATTGGAGCTACATTTCAAGAAGGTCTTAATTCATACTTCTTCAGATAACGTTATACCACCTCACATTCTGCTTTTAGCTACAGGAGTTGAACGAGTCAGTCTAGTCTTTCAGAGATACTGTTGAGAAACTGTTTACTTTGTCAAGGTCCATGATTTCATGGGTCATTAGCCATGCCTGCAGGTACTGTACAAAAACTGCCCAGGCAGCAACTTTTCTAAACAGGTCTCTGGAACAGTTCCATTGTCCTTATGGTCTTTTATGGCAGCTCTGTTTCACTTGCTCCTGAATGCATGGCCTGGAAACCTGTGTTTTGACTCTGGAAGACGTCAAGCTTCTGTACATAGGGCCACTTCTGTCAGTTACTTTTCTCAGCCTACAAGAGCACACGATGATCTATGTATTAGGTAAAGTCTTTGTGTTATTCATTTTTTTAATTCTCCAGGACACAGAGCCTAAACAGGAGAGGTATTCATTAAATGTTGAATGAGTGTACTTGTCATTGTGAATAAATCAAAACCTATAGACCTTTTTCCCACCAGTCTCGTAGTAGATTTAAGAAGCATGGATTTTCCAGTTACGTTTGGAAAATTCTCACAAAGAGAGAACTGAGAGTTTACATATCAGTACCAGTAGCTTTTCAGTATACGAGCGGACTCAGAGAGTGCAGAACAATTTTAGAATTATGAGGTGAACTGCTCTTCTTGATTTTGGTGAAGTGTGTTATAACTGGGCGGGGAGGAGGGGGACTCCTGAGCTCTTTGGAGCCCTTAAAGGGTCGAGAATCATACCATGGGGGTGGTTTTGGAGAAGTACAATTTTATAATTTATAAAACCTCTGTTGCTTGATTCCCTACATCCCAAGAAACCTGAGGGAAATGAAATGATAACTGGAAAACAAACAAACAAACAAACACACAAAAAGTGTCCAAGTTTCTCAGCAAAAAAACATTAACACTGGTACACTGTTTCAAATGTGCCTCTGAAATTTTAAAAGATTCATGAAAGTGCAGAAAAAAGGCCCCTACCTTGGCAACAAAGATTCATGTGATGATTCATCAGTTTGGGGCTACAGTAAAGCCCAGATTTCATAGTCCTCTGTAATGCTTGTGGTCATAATGCATAAGAAAGATGAAAAATAAATACAGTGTTGTATAACTATAAAAGATTGAGAAGACTTTCTATCATTCCCTGGAGTTTGAGAAATCTTCTGAAGTTGGATACAGTAGAATGCTGTTGTAGAAATTAGGCTTCTCAGAAACTCTTGTGGCATTTCAGTTTCTCGTAAACAATTAAGTGAATTTGTTTTCTGTTTCTCAACCTATAAAACTATGGTCACTCTCTCCTTCTCAATTAGTTATCCAACAAATGAAGTAGAAGTCTATTAATAACATGATTAAAGAAAACAGTTTGATTTTGTGTTTAGTAACAAAGGGCAACAGTTGTGAGGAAAGCAAAGTGCCCTGAAGTTTCAAATGTTCTCTTTGGACAAAAAAAGGAGTGTTGGCCCCAAATCAGCAATCATCCAGCTCCCTAAAGGAAGGTCTCAGGTAGTCTCCTTGTAACAAATTTGGTAAGGAGCCTATCAAAGCCTTCTGATGTATCACTAAGAGTAAGTCAAGATTCTTTGAGTGTTCACATAATTATACTTGGAAAAAAATAGGTCTTCTTTTGTGTGTAAGATTTTGAGGTTCATGTCGTTGCTTCTGAAGGTATTAACAAGAAAGCAGTGTCTTATGTTTTTCCATGGAAGTTATTCATTCTCAATCTATAGAAACCATCTTCTAGGCATGTGATTCAGAAACTCAAAATAATTTCGTAACATGGGTACACAACATACACGCACAGCTCTAGAGAGATGTACAGGAGGAAAAAAGAGAAGAAACATTATATAAACAAAATACTATCTAAATAAACTCTTTGTGAACAAAATTATTAGCACTTGACAGTGTAAAAGTATGACAGGGAAACCTAAGGGAAGCAAACATAATAGAAGATTATCATTTATACAAAAGTAACAAAACTATAAAACATTTAGGACTACTCTTGACTTAACTAAAATACATAAAGTATTAACCTTTGCTGATAAGCTTAAAAAGATGTTTTTATATTGTATTTATTGACAGGAAGACTAGTTAATGTGAAAAATGTCAATTCTTCCCAAGGTAATTTACTATCTTCGTGAAATTTCAATTCAAATTCAGGAAGGGGAGAGCAGATTTTGAACAACTAAGAATTTTTTGAAAAGAAAAGTAATTACTGTGTCCTGCTCCTACTAGATATCAAAATGTAATATAACACATGATAATCAAAACAATATAATTTTTGCAGAAGAACTGATGGCCAGATTAAAATGGACAGAATAAATATAGCAGAAGATAACCTATTGTAGGCAAAACTTCAATGTATAATAAAGGTAAGATCATAACTTTGTGGGGAAAAAGATTTATTCATTAAGTGGTACTGAGAAAGGTATTTTAGCATTAGGGAGGAAAACAGAGCCTTACTTTATAATTTATATAAAAATATTTATATGAAGTGAAATGTATAATACAAAGTCATTAAAAATAGAAAGGGTGTGTGTGTATGTGTATTTATCAGAGCTTGGGTTAGAACAATACATTATGAACAAAATAATTAAAAATTATAACAGAGTAATTTATCAAAAACCTGGATGTCAATAAACCTGATTAAATAAAAGTAAAAGAGAAAAAACTTAGAAAAAATGCATAGTAAATAAAATGAAAACATAATCAATAGGAAAAATATATCCTAAAAGAAGACTGATTAGATAAATACAAGAGAAAAAATGCAAATGTCCAATGTATATAAAAATATTTAATCTCATTGATAATATACACTTGGTAGATATGTAAGTTTATATAACTCTAAGAGTAAAAAATATGGCAATATATACAAAAAGTCTTAAAAATTATCCTGTCCTGTGATTAAGTAATTAATTTCTAAGGATATATCTATTTAAAAGAAATAGAGATGTGGGTAGAAATTTACATTCAATGACAGTCCACTTTTATGTTAAAAGAAACTAGGAAAAAATCTTATATCCCCCAAACCAGAATGTTTACAAACCCTATAAAATACTATACAACAGTTAAAATAATTTTTTCACAGAATATTGAATAATATTAGAAAATGCTCATGACAAAATATTAAGAAACGAAGGATATAAAATGGCTTACATGATAAGGTTTTCAATAGTATTTTTAAATTGTATACATACTATATAGATAGATATACATACTATATATATACACATACAGACATACACGTATATTTACTTATATATGCATATACACATATATATGTATCAAACTTACAACTTACAAAAATACACACTTGCACAAATATTTGTCGTTATGACACAAATTATGTCCCCTCCCCAAACTGACATGTTGAAACCCTAACCCGCCAAACCCCAATGTGACTGACTGTATTTGGAGATGGGGTCTTTAAGGAGGTAATTAAGTTTAAATGAGATCATCTGGTTGGGGCCTTAATCCAATAGGGCTGATGTCTTCATATGAAGAGCAAGGGAAACCAGCGATCTCTCTCAACGTGTTCCAAGAGGAAAGGCCATGTGAGGGCACAAGGAGAAGGCAGCTGTCTGCAAGCCAGGAAGAGAGCTCTTACCAGAAACCAACCCTGCCAGCACCTTGATCTTAGACTTCAAGCCTCCAGGATTGTGAAAAAATAAATTTCTGTTGTTTAAGCTACCTAGCCTGTGGTATTCTGTTATGGCAACCTGAGTGGATTAACACATCTGTCTACAAGGATTTTTCTGAATTGCTTTTAATAATGAAAAACTGGAAACAAATACAAATTAAGTATTCATAATTTTACACATTTTAATAAATTCATTCATAAATTGGAATATTCTGCAGATGTTCAACAGAATGAAGTATTGTCTTATGTACTGATAAGGCAAGACCTACAAGATAAAAAAAACTCAGAACAAATTTTCCTATTTATGTTTTTTAAATGATATGTTCTATGTTTAAATATATAGTATGCTCTCTTATGCAAAGAAAAATAAATATGTGGAACTATAAACACCCTCTTGATAGCACGGGTGCAATCTGGGGATATGGGGAAGAATGAGGGATTCATTATACTGGGAAGGGAGGTAGTTAAGTGTAAATGGTTGCTTTTTACTAAATATACAACTTCATTTGAATTTTTACAACACCCTTACATTAATTTTATAACTACAAAAATTGTAAAGTCTTAAAATTAAAAAAAAAGTGAAGTGACAGTTTTTGGGTCATGAAATTAAATTTTTTTTTTTTTAGTTTTTTTCCTTGTGATGTCTGTATTTTAGATGAATATATTCTTACTTGAACATTTTTTGAAATACAGCTTTCCTAAATATGTGTGCATAAGTTTATAGGTTGATAAATTTTTCACAAATGAAACACGTCTATGTAATCAGCACCAAAATCAATGAACAGAGCATTACTAGTTCTCCTGCCCCTATTTCTGTGCCAATTCCCTTTCAAGGCTAACGACCATTATGACTACTAAGAGCATAGATTAACTTCAATTTTGTACTTTGTTAGAGGTGAAATCTTAAAATATCTACTTTTTTATGTTTGACTTCTTTCACAACATTATGTTTCTGAAATTCATCCATATTGTTGCAATAAAAGATATTTTATAATAAAATATTTACCTGTATTTCAATAAAGCATTGATTCATTAAATCCTAAAATAAAATTTTCAGAGCAAAATAGTTTTGCTGCAGAAATGTAGAGCAATGGAATTGCCCTTTGTTTTGAACCAAAACAACAACAAAAGATTGTTCTTGCCAACTCTTTTAATAATTCACTTCTTCCTGAAGCTTTCCCAATGTCAGATGATTTTGGTGCTTCTAGAAATAGTGCCTATGCTTTCTTCTCACACAAAAACAACTTTTAAAAGCATAGATCTTGGGTAGACCTATTTTTTGTTGTTATTGTCTTTGGGGAGCTAAAAAATTCTACTTTCTCTTGGTCCATGACAGTCTAGAACAAAAAGTGACCGACATCTGCAAGCCAAAGAAGAACCTGACTGGGAGAAATCATTCCCAAGTCCATTATATTATAAATCTAACCTTTTTTTTTTTTTTTCAGATCTAGGATGGAGGATAAATAGCCTGAGAAATTGGTTCCAAATTACTTGAGGTTTGTCCAGCAAATATTGGAGAGGAGCTGTTAAGATTCATATCCCATTCAAGAAATAGACATGAAACAAACCCAGTCTGTTCAGCCTAGGGAATTCATAGAGAAGGTTCATTCTATACCTCAGGCCATGAGAGTGCTGGTCTGAAGTTTCAGAGGTGGACGAGTTTCCTCAAACCTCTATGGCAGGGGAACTTAATGAGGTATATTTTGCTGTATACTTGTTATTGTAGGAGACCACGGAAAATGAAAATGTAATTATCATCTTTTTATACCCCCCCTGGAAAAAACCAACCTTCATGTTCTGGAAATCTGCCTTTTTTTTTTTTTTTTTGTCAAAAGCCTAGGCTCAGAATGGTGAGAAAACTGGCCTTCCAAAGATAAGGGCTCCCACTTGGGAAGGAAATGTGGGTAATCTGGGCTTTACAAGGGGTGGAGAATACCGTCCTGCTCAGATCAGCTCCTGGGAATAGGAGGATCCCAACCGGGTTTTTTTTCTGCTGAGCACAGAGCAGCCAGATGTTCTTCGTGTGAACCCTCCCAGAATCAGAGGCCAGGATGGTATTAAATCTACATTAGAGAAAATGCCTGAGTGAAAGGAAATAAGGAAGGAGGTCAGGTAAGGCTAGAAGCTCATCAGATCCCAGTGCTATTCCAAGGGAAGGAGAGAGAAAGACGAGGTTTGGTGGAAGTACACAGATGCCTGGCAGTCTAAGAAACGCTCAGAATAGCCTTCTGACAGTCCCAGAGCCAAAGACGCCCTTAGTTTACCTGCTGTAGCTGGTCGGGTCATGGGCACCATAGGAGCCCGACTGGGTGATGAATTTCAGAGCACAGCAGCTGGGGCTGGTGAAGGTCAATTGCCTCTCTGTGCTGTGCATTCTCATAACCGCCACCCCTTCAAAGCCAATGCGTAATTCAATTTTCCTGAAGCTTCTCAACACCTCTGGATAGAACTACTTCTTCCTTTGAAACACTGTAGATACTTCTGGTAGTACATTTCTCCTCCCAGGTAGAAATATTTGTTTAGGAGCTTCTCTCTCCTACCAGGCTGTGAGATATTTGAGAAGATCTGTTTTTTCATCCTTGTAGCCTGAGGCCATACACAGCGACCGACAGAGACTGAATGTCAATCATTTGGTGAAATGATCTCTTATTGTTTTGTTACTAGTTGAATTTATACGCTATTCAAGTTTATAGTAGGTCCTATAACCCCAACCTGATTATAAGCTTTTTGAAGACAGAAAAAAAAAGATTGTTTTAATTTTATAATTGGGAAATAATTGTAAATTTACAGAAAAGTTGCAAGAATAGTACAAGGAACTCCAGTGTACCCTTCACCTTCATGGAATGTTAACATTTTGTCTCATTTGCTATTTCATTCATTTTTGTCTTCTCTCTCTCATATATATTTATTTTTATGAGTGTGCATATACATATAAATACACATATATATTGGCAGAGATAATTATTTTATATATAGACAGAGATGATTATATAAATAGAGATAGAACTATTATTATTTTTGAGCTAATTGAAAGTTGCAGATTTCTTGCCCCTTTACCCCTGACTACTTTGGTGCATAGTTCCTAAGATAAAAGGCATTCACTGTTACAAACACAGTAAAATTTCCAAAGTCAGGGAATTTAAAATTGATTCAATGGTAAAGTATATATTTTATTCAAATGTCACCAATTGTCCCAGTAATGATTCTTATAGCAATTGTTTTTGTGATTCTGGATCCAGTCCGGGATCACATATTGTGTTGTTTTCATTTTCTTTTATCTCTTTTAATATGGAAGTATTCCTCATTTTTTATAGTAAGAGTATGAGAATTCTTTCTATGCCTCGCTTCAGTGTATACAGTGTTACAGCAGGTATATAATAAATATTACATATCAATATATATGGTCATATATAACTCATAGAGGGATATAAGGGACCATGCCAAAATTATTTTTTCCCTTTCTGGTATTAAAATCAAGAACTCAATGGTATCCATCAATTATATAACCAATATTCCTACATTACCTTTTCAGAATATGACCATGACAGTTCACGTGTATTGCATTCTCACTCTACAGAGAACATCTTCAGGGAAACTCAAATAATTCTACAAGATGATGCTATTAGCCTATTATAACCTCTTCAATTGGCTGAAAATCAGTATTCATGTGCATGGAGACTCTCACATGAGGTAGATTTAATAGAAAATGCACAAACTGCACAATTTAAAAATGTTTGTGAAGCATTCATTCAGAACTGAAATACTGATAGACCTCTACATAGCTTTTATTTAATTAATTATATTTTATGTCATCCATGTCAAATAGTGCATTTCAAGGTGTAAAATTAATTAGGCATTAAACAAGATGCACAGGAAAGAAGACATATAGTGAAACAACATGGAATTTGTTTCTGATGATAAGTAGACTTGGATAAAGAAGTTAGACTGATACTGGAGGTTCTAGCCAGAGCAATTAGTCAAGGAAAAGAAATAAAGGCATCCAGATTGGAAAGGAAGAAGTAAACTTTCTATACATGCAGACGATATGGTTTACTATATAAAAAATCCTGATAAGAAACTTGAATCCAGAATACATAAAGAATTGTCAAAATAAAAATACAATTAAAAATGGGCAAAAGATCTGAATAGACATTTCTTCAAGAAAGATATACAAATGGTCAATAAGTGCCTGAAAAGATGCTTAACATCACTAATTTCTAGGGGAATGAAAATCAAAACCACAATGAGCACTTCACATGCACTAAGATGGCTATAATTAAAAAAACAGGTAAGGAGAGGATGTGGAGAAATCAGAACCCTCAGTACAGTACTGGTGGGAATGTAAAGTGGTACAGCTCTTTTGCAAAATAATTTGGTATTTCCGCAAATGATTAAACATAGAGTTGCATGTTTATCTAAACATAAATAGATAAACATGTGATCCAGCAAGCCACTTCTAGATATACATCTAAAGAAATAAAAGCATATGTCCACACAAAAACTTGTACACAAATGCTTTCATCTTTCATAATAGTTAAAAAGTAGAAACCCCAATGCCCATCAACTGATGAATGGATAAATAAAATATGATATATCAATACAATGGAATATTATTTGGCACTAAAAAAGAAATAAAGCACTGACACATGCTACAATGTAAATGAACCCCCAAAAACGTTATGCTAAGTGAAAGAAGCTAAGGACCACATATTACATGATTCTATTTATATGAAATTTCCAGAATAGGCACAAAAAGTAAAGACAGAAGCAGATTAGTGGTTGCCTAGGGCTGGGAGGAATGAGAGAGTTTGGTTAAGTGATGGCTAAGGCATTTAAAGTTTCTTTTTGGAGTAATGAAAATTTCCTGAAATTGATTGCTGTGATGGATGCACTACTCTGTGAATGTACTAAAAGACATTGAATTACACATTTTAAAAGGACGAATTGTATGATATGTGAGTTATATCTAAAGCTAAGAGACGACCAAAGGAGGACTCTGCAGGGTAAGAGGATGTTATCTAAATGAGCCAAAGATGGTCTCTGTGCTTTTGTCCCTAGATTGTCTGTTTCCTCACTGCAGGCTGAGACTTGTTAGCTCAACCGTTGACCAGTGCTAAACTCAAACTTCTACACATCTAATTCTTTTAAAAATAGCTCAAACACATTTTTAGACATTTAGAGCCTGCCTGCTTTTCATGTCCAACAAAACCTCACCCAACAGCAGCTCCCTATTAATAAGATAGGACCTTGCAGTTGTAAGGTTCCAAGTCACTGCTGCCCTTTGGAGCTCTGATCCAGAGATCCCCACTGTGTTGCTGAGTGACATCACCCAGATGTATAAGCTCTCTCTTGGATCTCCCTCTCCCCCAGGATTTCCCTTGGCCCCCTCCCCTTCTAGATGGTCGCCTTCTCACCATAAGCCTCTGGATTGTCTCACGCTGTGAGAGACTGCCCTTCTCATGCAAACCTATCCAAGCATCACTCAATAAAATTTGTTGTATATTACTGCCCCTCATATCATCCTTTTCCATGATCAGACCCCAAATCCCTTGAATCCCCAAAGAAAGACTGGGATCCCAGGACTACAGGAACAGCACAGTGAACCCCTATCTGACAAAAGAAGGTCACCCAGACCCTCCATTTCCCAACTCTCAACCTACCAAAAGAAGGCCGCCTAGGTAGGCTCATTTTTCTTCCAGGTCACCCTAAGGTCTGTCTGACAACACTGGATGGGCCTGACACCACCAGCAAGGGGGATGGATTGGGAGTCCTGCTAGTACTAAGCAGCCAGGAGCAGTGCTTTCTCCCCTTGCCATTCCTGAGACTGCCCCCTTCCGTCAAGAAATGCTGTAACATGAGCAGGCAAAATTGTCAAGATGCCCACACTTCACTTGAAGTGGTTAAGTGTTGATACCGGTAACTATTATAAGTCACATGTGTATATTGTCATACCCAGAGCAAGCATTACAAAAAATATACAAAAAGATGCACCCCAAACACTATATATAAATCAAGATAGATTGTTTCGATTCAAGTAATCTGCAGAAAGACAAGAAAGGAGAAACAAAAGAATGATAACCTAAAGGAACAAATGCAAGACAAATAATAAAATAGAAGACTTAACCCCAACATAAGAATAATTACATTAAACATAAATATTTTTAATATACCAATCCAAAGACTGAGATTAGCAGAATGGATAAATAATGTGATCCATTTATATGCTGTTGAAATTCAATGACATAGGTATGTTCAAATTAAGAGGACAAAAAGAATACGCCTTATAAATATAATTAAAGGAAAGCATGAGTGGCTCTATATTAATATCTGATAAAGTAGTCTTCAGAGCCAAGGAAATTGTAGACACAATGAGCCATATTACATAATGATAAAAGGGTCAATCCATCAGAAAAATAATGATCCTAAATGTGTATGCAGAAAACAGCAGACCCTCAAAATACATGAAGGAAAACTGATGGAGCTGAAAGAATAAATAGATAAATCTTCAATTTTAGTTGAGGACTTCAAAATCTCCTCTCAGCAACTAATAGAGCTAATAGACAGAAAACAACAAGGATGTAAAAAATTTGAACAAAACACTCAACTAATAAGGTCTAATTGACAAATATAGAACACTCCACCTAACAACAGCAGAATACACTCAGTGCCCATGAATCATTCAAGACAGACCATATCCTGAGCCACAAAGCAAAGCTCAACAAATTTAAAATAATTTAAATAATACAGAGTAGGTTCCCTGATCATAATGGAATCAAATTAGAAATCAATAACAGAAACACAGGAAAAAAATCTCTAAACATGCAGAAACTTAATAACATACCCCTAACAATCCCTGAGTCAAAGAAGTTAAAGATACATCAAATGAAAATGAAAACACAAGGTATCAAAATATGTGGTATATCACTAAAGCTGTGCTGAGAAGGAAATGTGTAGCACCAAATGCTTACACTAGAAATGGAAAGATTTTTAATAGATAATCTAAATTCCTATTTTAAGAAACTAGAAAAAGAAGAGCAAAATAAACCCAAAGCAATTGGAAGAAGGGAATAATAAAGATAAGAGAAAAGAATCAATAAAATTGAAATAGGAAACAACAGAGAAGTTCATTCAATAAAACAAAAAGGGGCTTCCCTGGTGGCGCAGTGGTTGAGAATCTGCCTGCCAATGCAGGGGACACGGGTTCGAGCCCTGGTCTGGGAAGATCCCACATGCCGCAGAGCAGCTGGGCCCGTGAGCCACAGCTGCTGAGCCTGCGCGTCTGGAGCCTGTGCTCCGCAACAAGAGAGGCCACGATAATGAGAGGCCCGCGCACCGCAATGAAGAGTGGCCCCCGCTTGCCACAACTAGAGAAAGCCCTCGCACAGAAACGAAGACCCAACACAGCCAAAAATAAATAAATAAATATATAATAAAAAAAATAAAAAATAAAAAAATAAAACAAAAAGCTTGTTCTTTGAGAAAGATCAATAAAGTTGATAAACTTCTAGCAAGACTGACAAAAATAGAGAAGACACAAATCATCAACACAAGGAGTTAAATACAGTATACCATTATAGATTCAGCAGCTAGTAAAAACATAATAAAGGAATACTTTGACCAACTTTATGCTCATAAATTCAACAACTTAGAATTCAACAACTATTTCCTTAAAGACCACAAACTACCAAAACTCAACCAAGGTTAAATAGGCCATCTGAATAGTCCTATAATCAGTAAAGTAGTTGGATTTGTAATGTTAAAGCTCCAAAAAAAGAAATCTAGAACAAACATTCAACCTTGCTGATTTTGTATATTAGTTCCAGGAGGGTTTTTTTGGTTTTGTTTTTGGCTTCTTTGGTAGATTTTTTGGGATTTTCCACATAGACAATCTGTATGTATTTTATTTCTTTTATTTGTCATATTGCAGTGGCTAGAGTTTCCAGTACTATGTTGAATAAAAACTATAAGAACGGATAACCTTGCCTAGTTCTTGATCTTAGGAGAAAACATTCATTCTTTTATGATTATTAATGTAAATATCATATTAGCTGTGTTTTTTTGTAAATCCTCTTCATCATGCTGACATAATTCTCCTCCATTAATTCTTCTTTAAATGTTTGATAAAATTCTCCAGTGAAACCATCTGGCCCTGTATTGGTTTTAACAACTGCATGTTAATGTACGATTATCTCAATAAAAATTTCAATTAGAAAATAAAAAAGCCTGAAGTTGAAATTTAAAGGAGTACTGAAAGCATTGTTCTTTTTCTTTAAAAGGAATAAAAGAAAAAGTTTAAGGTAAGTGAAAGTAAGTAAAGACGAAGAGAAGCAGTAAGCCCAAGATTAAAGCAGTAGGTTATAAATCAAAGTAGAAATAAGAAAATAACAGCAAGGAGCATGCTTCAGGGCAAAAGAAAGTTCAAAACAACCCCAAGATAGTTATTGACAACATAAGCTGCCTATGTAATAAAATAAATAGGAATGTGGAAAGGGGGACAAAAGGTAATATAGATACAGAAAAAATGTAATATAGATGTGATGTTACATTTGGAAATCTCTTACATTTGGCACCAACTTAAGAGAGAGCTTGGGACAGGTTTTAAGACACTTCCTCTTTTTTCCACCCTCATGGACCTAGCTCGGGGGGGTAATTTCCTGTCATAGATTCCTGTTGACAAGGCTAGGATCCATAGCCACAAATAAATCAAGAAGAGAATAGACAGGCCTCATATGTTTCCCCAATTCACATCTCTGGTCTTGACCTCTATTCTGAATTCTAGACCTATATACTCATTAGGCCAATCAACTCTTTTTTTTAACTAGGCATCCAGTCATATAATGTTTTTGACATAAAAACAATAAATAATGTTATATAAATTCTTGGTCTTTTTTTAAATTCCAGGAAGAAAATAACTGGGACCTTTTGGGAGAATTATCTTGTTCTAAATGCTGTTTCTTTTCCTTTTTCTTTTTTCTTTCCTTCTTTCTTTCTTTTTTTTAAATGTATACATATATCTATTCTTTTCCCATTTAGGTTATTACAGAATATTAAGCAGAGTCCCATGTGCTATACAGTAGGTCCTTGTTGGTTATCTATTTTAAATATAGCAGTGTGTATATGTCACTGCAGTCCAAACAAACCTTCTCTTGCTTTTCCTTCAAACCTTGTACTACAGCATCATCTTCTATTGATTTTTCAAGTTTGAAACCTGGATGTCATTCTTGATCCTTCTCTTTCCATTATTGCTCACATCCAAAAGTTTACCAAATCTGATATCTTCTACATCTTTCTTTTTTTTTCTTTTTAACATTTTTATTGGAGTATAATTGCTTTACAATGTTGTGTTAGTTTCTGCTGTATAACAAAGGGAATCAGCTATACACATACCTATATCCCCACATCTCCTCCCTCTTGCATCTCCCTCCCTCCCACCCTCCCTATCCCACCCCTCTAGGTGGTCACAAAGCACGGAGCTGATCTCCCTGTGCTATGCGGCTGCTTCCCACTAGCTATCTATTTTACGTTTGGTAGTGTATATATGTCCATGCCACTCTCTCACTTCATCCCAGCTTCCCCTTCCCCCTCCCCGTGTCCTCAAGTCCATTCTCTACATCTGCGTCTTTATTCCGTCCTGCCCCTAGGTTCTTCAGAACCTTTTTTTTTTTTTTTTTAGATTCCATATATATGTGAAATGTAAATTGATATAGCCACTATGGGGAACAGTATGGAGGTTCCTTAAAAAACTAAAAATAGAACTACCATACGACCCAGCAACCCCACTATTAGGCATATACCCTGAGAAAACCATAATTCAAAAAGAGTCATGTACCCCAATGTTCATTGCAGCTCTATTTACAATAGCCAGGACATGGAAGCAACCAAAGTGTCCATCGACAGATGAATGGATAAAGAAGATGTGGCACATGTATACAATGGAATATTACTCGGCCATAAAAAGAAACAAAATTGAGTTATTTGTAGTGAGGTGGATGGACCTAGAGTCTATCATACAGAGTGAAGTAAGTCAGAAAGAGAAAAACAAATACCGTGTGCTACATCTTTCTTTCCGCTCAGTCCTTGCTTTGGTTTAGTTCACCACTATTTGTGCCTTACAAAAGCCTCCTAACTGCTCATATGAGCAGTTTCAGCCATACCTAAGTCTACTCTTCACACTGAAATCTATAAAGTTTGCTTGAAAATGATGTATACTCAGAACACACCCCTGCTTAAAAATATCCTTTGGTCCCTGGAGCGGCAGAGTGTGGTATGTTCAAATTAGGACACTATAAAGTGACAGGAGACTCCAGTAAAAATTGGATGAGACAACAGTATAAACTGGGCCTGTCCTGGAGAATCTGTGACATATGATCACCTTAATTTGTCTAATGGTGTATTCAAAGCCTTTCACGATCTGCTCCTAACATCTCCTGAGGGCCACCGTCACTCAAGACAGACTACGTAAGTTGGAGGTCTCAAGGCAAGATAAAAATATGATGACCCTTGATCAAAGGTTAAGAATTTCAACTTGGCCACAGCAAAGCATTAAACCAAGCATGGGGCTCTTTGGAGCATAGGGCTATGTGTTAGTATGCACGTCACATGTCAACGAAGTTTCCCTGTCCCCATCCCTAGAATTATCCATTTCTACTATTTAGAAATTCTCACTGCTTTGCAGGTATACAATACCCTTTCCTAACTACTTATCTCTTTACTCTCTATTACATCTTCTTAGAATGCCTTTCTATGTTTCTTCTGTTTCTAAACATAGCACAAGGCATAACTGAAATCATACCTCTTGAATCAAATCTTCCCTATGTTTCACTACCAATTCAGTGATTCTCTCCCATATGTTAATTACTTTACGTCTATTATAATACTTACCATTGTTAAGTATACTAGATTGCCTTTCATGATATCTTTTTCAACATATCTTTGAGCAATTTTATCCTAACTATTTTAAAGTCTCTGATAAATCCAAGATCTGGACCATCTTTGTGTCTACTTCTATTGACTTTTTCCTTTATTGAGCATGGGCCCCATTATCTTGTTTTTTAATGTCTCCCAATGTTTTATTATATGAAGGATATTTTGTATAAAAGAATAGTGGAGGCCTAAAATAATATTAAGTTCCAAAAAAAGTTAGTTCCCCTTTTTTGCTTGGGTGCAAGAGTGGAAGACTGCATCAGTATGATATGCAGTTGAGCTAGGCTAACTTTGAGCACCGGCTTCATGTGTTTTGAGGAAGGATCTAGACTTTCTTCTCAGGATAGCTTAGGGTCTGAGCACTGGTGAGATTAGGGAGCTCTCTCTGTGCCTTAGAACTGAGCCACCACTTCTCTGTACCATGAATGATAACTCTCTGTTTCACAGCTCAGCTGCCAACTTTTTTGACTCACTGGGAAGAAGTCTTTTCTCTCTGGCATTGTCCCTGGATTCCAACTCTGGAGATCTCTTTCCACCCTGACTCCCATTCTTCAGCCTTATCAGGCCAGCAATTTTACATTCCATGACAGACGGGTCTCAAACCTTTCCTTCCTGTCCTGTCCCAGCCTATGTGGCTGAGAGACCTGTGTGTCTCAGCTCTCCTACCAATCGTCCTCTTCCCCTCCAGTGGGTGCTGTCTACTTAGAGGAGGTTCTGTGTACCTCAGGGCATATCTCTCTCAGCTCTCCTGACTTGTCCCCAGCTTTCTGGCATAGTACTCTCAAGCACTAGGTGAAGATTTGTGGGAAATACTTGGTGGGTGGTTGCAGATTTGCTCTGTGGTTTAGGCTCCTTGGAAATCTAATCTCTCATGCCACCCTATACACCATTTAAAAATTTATTAAAAGTTTAGCTGGTTTCTCCTTAACCCCTTCTATGGCTTGTACCTCCTCCTCCACTACTTCGCTTGAAAAAAGAACAGCTATGGAACTCTTCTTTCTTGTGAAGAGCTTGTCATTTTTTCTGGAAACCAGTTTATTAAGGTTTCATTGCATCCTCAGCTTTCTGAAGGATTAAGAAAAGAACTATGTGGTTTTGAAGGTTATCCAGCTTCTTTTGGTTGTTAGGATGAAAACAATGACTTCCTGTGACTTTCTATATCATAACCAGAAGTAAAAGTCCCATGAATCTTTTTATATCCCCTTAGTAATACATTTAAGATTCTGAGATGTGAAATAATTGCCATTCAAAAAAAGAATTCTCTTATATATGAAATGCTTCCTTGTACAATCACTTTCTTAGATAGCAAATTGATTTTTTTTTTTTTTTTTAGTTTAAAAGACTAATGGTGATAGAATATTAGATTAGGTGAAGTGAAATTTCAAATTTACTATTTCTTTGACCCATGGTTGACCTTCAAATGGATACGTACATCATTACTGTTTTCAGAGAATAGGATGACCTGTCCAATTTAAGATTTTTAAAGGAGAAAGTTCCAAATCTTTCCCTCCAAATCAGTACTTATTCTACTGCTTTTCTCACTGCACTGTCAGAAATTATAGGTATTTGACCTTATTACTTTCTGGCTTTTGGAAGTGGAACCTCAGGCTTAATAAGAGAACTAGGTGGAGAAAGAAACCGGTTTACATATTCTTTTCCCTTCTCCAAATATATCATGCTGTTTATTTCTGGAGAATGTAATCTCCCTCTGTATCTCTTACAGTCTTCTTAGAGTCATGGTACCCAGTCACTATGCAAAAATACAAATTTACTCCAGTTAAGGTGTGAAATGGGTGGCAAATTGTTTCTTGAGCTTCATGGGCAGAGCATAAACATATACATTTAAGATTGTCCTGTGAGCTTCTTGATAACCCTCTGATCAAGCTTCCATGCTGTGTTCAGTGGATCCCTGTTACCTAATGAACAACGTCTCAACTAGTCAGCCTATCATTAATGGATCTACATATTTTTATACTGCCTGCCTTTCTAGCCTTTTCATCTTCCACAAGTCCCTTATATTCTGGTGCTATCAATCCTTTTACTATTCGTTAAACATGAGGATGAACCTTGATGGGTGAAGAAACACCAGACTTAGAGTAGGAAAACAAAGTTGGGGAATTTATATAACCTTGACAAGTTTCTAAACCTGCTTAGACCTAATATTGTTATATCCTTGTCCATATTATGAAAAGGCTAGAATCGAGGTTATCAAAGTTCTCTTCAAATTCTAACATTTTTTAGTTAAGTGGCTTTTTGCTGTTCCAACTTTATTTCATTTATTTACATTTTGATATTGAAATAGTCCAAATAAGAGGTATTGGCATAATTAATTTTCCCATACTGTTACCTTAGGAAAGAATTGCCCAAGGTAAGATAGTATCATGGGTAAATATGTCTTGAAATACTCAATGGTTCAACGTAGAAATCTAATTATTTAAATTTATTTTAATAAGAATGCAATACAAGATTTGTTTCTTATTGGTTTTGATGTTAATAAACTGCAACAAAACCATTTTTAAAACTTAAGTTCTCAACTTTAGTTATGCTTTTAAAGAAAAGACATGAAGAGAAACATTGACTTTGTTTATAATAACACTTGGTGCATGATTCCACCTGGATTAGAGGACTTTTCACCGTATTTCCATATTTAGGGAGTGCATACAAACTGTTTCCAGAAGTTTCTCATCCTCCAGTCTCGCTAAGAAAGTAGCTAGACCATTTGTCAACATAGGAGAGTGTTTTCTGCTGAGGTAATTTACTAACCAGATGCTGAAATGGTCATTTCATGCCAGGGTACATTCTGCAGCCAGAGACTACACTTCTATTTCAGATTTTATGACAAATCTTCCATGTTTTTTGAGCATCTCCAGACACTGAGAGTGGTGAGACACTGTTTTTAAACAGATAATATATCTGGATTGGTTCCCCTCAAAGTAGGTCTAGGAGACACCTACCTACTTCACCCAGACACTAAATCTAACACAGGTTTCCTCTTTGGGCCCTTCTTTGCTTTCAGCATCACTCATGCCCACCAATAGCAAATGAATGTCTTCAGTTAATTTCTATAAGCCAGTTTAGAAGAACTATTACTGGTAATTTAACTGGATATAGAGTGGCTTCTTCTGAAGATGTTCAGAGCCAAGAATCTATGGGTTTTGCTTGAAAAGAAATTAAGCCCTTGATCCAAAATTTTGCTTGCATGGGATTCTTTTGGTGCTTTGGCTGTAGTAACAATTTCAGATCACTGAATATCTACTCCACTGAAGCAGTCACTGACTGATGACACCAAGGAGTCAAATCGTATTCTTTGAACATATGTTATTCATTAACATAACCACAGCCACTTAGAAGTATAGGCATTGACAAAATATTAAATGAAAATGATTTTAGCATTTTCATTGGAAAGGGGTAAATAAATGAAATAGGAAATTCCTATTTTTAAGGAGGACCTACAATATACATACTCTGTATGTTCTCCAGTTAGATTTAATCTCATGATAGCCTTGTGAGAGGATCATTCACTTTTTAAGAACAATAGAAATGAGGTACAGAAATACCCAGCTCCTTCCCCAGGTCACTCAACCAGGTCTGACTCTAAAGCACTGAGCTTTTTTTCAAGACAACTCGAGACTTCCACCTAAGTCATTTCTGTCCCTTAGGAAGTTCCCTTTTATTAAAACAATTAAAGACACCTCAATTTTATCTGAGAGTTAGGAGAAGGGGTTAAGATGACTCAAAAGCATCAGGAGAGAAAAAAATTATTTTCTTCCAAGACTTCAAATGTCTCTCCTTGAAAACGGTTATCTTTAAACAATTTAAATCAAACACCTCAGTGTTTAAAAAAAAGTAAAAGGCAGTGGAAGGAAGAAAAACTTTTTTTAATTTAAATAAAACAACAAAGATACAAGAAAGTTACAAAAGTGAGGGATTTGTTCACCCATTTTTCTGTGAGCCTCTATTTTTTAAAAAAATCTTTTCTTTTTAGTAAAGAAAGTTAAGGCAAGTTTAAAGATGCACCTCTAAGCAAAGACGGTAGAGTATATGGATGGAATTTAAACTATCTTAGCTATCTAATTCATGGCATTGAGGTAAAAATGAATTGAGCTTTATTCTGTTTTGAGCTATGGATAAGTGTCCTAAATAAATTTTGGTGAATATATATTTATGTTTCTCTATTAAATTAGCTCTTATTTCTCTATCTTGGCATATATAGAGATGGGTCCTAATAAAATTAAGAGCTTGACAGAGAAAATAAATAGTTTTATTCATTAACAATTAGGCAAACTCATGATTGACATATGGATTTGTTTATCTTATTAGAGTTATGGACAGAGTTGGACACGAGAAGAACAAGAAAAAGCTTCTAGTTTTGTCTACCTGAAGGAATCAAAAATGCATCTCCTAAATGTCAGAACAAAAAAGACCTAAAAACAATGAACAGAGAGGAGTGAATTAAACACAAATTAGAGAAATTCTTAAGCATCCCAGACTTATTTTTTGCCGTAATGGAACGTAGCAGTGTAGGATATCAGTCCTTTCTACAATCTGGATGTACCCTAGTTTCAGGTTGTGCTATGAAACTGGAAACTCCCCAGAAGCTGTGGGCACATAGTTTCCCTGAGCAGTGAGGGAGGCATGAAGAGGGATCATTATTCTTTCAGGTGCCACTAATATTCACATCACTGGTGTCATTATTCACTGAGTGATGAGTAAGAAGAGTCACTTTTTCTCCAACTCATTCCACACAGTCTGGCATTGGGAACATTTCATTTTCAACAAGAAAGCAAAGGCCCAGGTGTTACTGAAAATGCAGACAGTGTAACTGTGGACATAAATCTAATTGTGCCTGTAAGTCTCTTCAATTACTCAATACCAAAAAGAAAAAAAAAAATAAGTGTCATTCTTTGAGCCGCAGCTACTATAAACTGTAGATGAAACATACTATCCTCTAAGTTAGGTACAAATTACTGGTTATACTTTCTTTTACAGAAAGGTTTTATATATATAATTTGTATGTGTGTGTCTGGTATACAACTCATTCTGTGTAAAGGATACAGAAATTGAAGTATTCGTGTAAAATTAATTCTATATCCTATATTTGCTCTACATGCATAGTAAATTGTAACTAACTGCTTAATTTCCTAGAGGCAAATGTAAATCACTATACATACAAGTGGGGCTATTTTATGTTAGTTAGGAAACCATGACCATAGATTCTTCACTGATCTTTTGGAAAGGAATAAGTGGTAGATGAAAAATCCTTTCTAATAGCATTTAATATCCAACCTTAAAACCTCACTGTAGCTCCTCTTAACTTGACTAGTTTTAGATAATAAATTAATACATAGGACTTCAATTCACAGAGAGAAGCAAACCTTCCATAAGATTTAGTTTTATAAAGAAAAATGAAAATGGTAAATTTGTCAATTTGGATGTCCATTTTTCTCCTTTATTCACACATATTTAATAGCTAAGGAAAAAAAGAGATGGCTTAAACATGATATGGCAGTAAGCTCATGAAAACAACGTTGAAAAGTATGAAGTAATCTATCATTTACCTCAGAAAAAAATCTAGACATTTTGCATTATCAAAAATAACTAAATATATGCCTTTCCTGATTTCTATTAAGTTTGCATAAAATACTGTCCCAATTGTTTCAGTCGTGGTGAGAGTGAGGTGTTGTGTGATAGCCATTGAGACCTGACCACTTAGTCTAAGATACAACCATTTTTATTATTATTTTTTGTGTGTGTGAGATTCCAGATGTGTCTACGCTGCTTTTTAAAAAATTTTTGTTGGAGTATAGTTGCTTTACAATATTGTGTTAGTTTCTACTGTACAGCAAAGTGAATCAGCTATACATACACATATATCCCCTCTTTTTTGGATTTCCTTCCCATTTAGGTCACCACAGAGCACTGAGTAGAGTTCCCTGTGCTATACAGTAGGTTCTCATTTCTATTTTATACATAGTATCAATAGTGTATGTATGTCAATCCCAATCTCCCAATTCACCCCACCACCCCGCCCCGGCATCCATAATACTTGTCCTCTATGTCTATATCTCCACCTCTGCCTTGAAAATAAGATTGTCTATACCAATTTTTTCAGATTCCACATATATGCGTTAATATACGGTATTTGGTTTTCTCTTTCTGACTTACTTTGCTCTGTATGACAGTCTCTAGGTCCATCCATGTCTCTACAAATGACCCAATTTCGTTCCTTTTTATGGCTGAATAATATTCCATTGTATATATGTACCACATCTTCTTTATCCATTCCTTTGCTGATGGACATTTAGGTTGTTTCCATGTCCTGGCTATTGTAAACAGTGCTGCAATGAAGAGATACAACCATTTTTAAACTGTGGTTCCTGATCTTGGTTCCTAATTCCCATTTCTCTGAGACTTTTATAAAAATGACCAATGATCAGGCTGCATCCCAACTAATTGAATAATAATTTCTGGTTCTGTATACCAGGCATCAGAATTTCCTATAATGCCCCAGTTTTCTACCTTAAAGCCAGAGCTGAAAAGTCACATTGTCTTTCAACAATGTAAGAGAACAGCAGCAACATGAATGGACCTAGAGATTGGCATACTGAGTGAAGTAAGTCAGACAGAGAAAGCCAAATGTCATATGATATCACTCATATGTGGAATCTGAAAAAAAGGTACAAGTGAACTTTACAAAACAGAAGTAGAGTCACAGATGTAGAAAACAAACTTATGGTTACCAGGAGGTAAGGGGGGAGAGGGATAAATTGGGAGATTGGGATTCACATATACATACTATTATATATAAAATAGACAACTAATAAGGACCTACTGTTTAGCACAGGGAACTCTACTCAATACTCTGTAATGGCCTACTCAATACTCTCAATACTCTGTATGAGAGAAGAATCTAAAAAAGAGTGGATATATGTACATGTATAACTGATTCACTTTGCTGTACATCTGAAACTAATACAACATTGTAAATCAACTATACTCCAATAAAAATTAAAAAAAAAACAATGTAAGGGAACAAAGTTGTTAAAGGGTAAAATACAGAGGAACAACAACAAAAATCCCTCTGACTTGTACAGTGGATTGAGTTCCAATAGTCTTTCAGATAAATGAGGAACTTTTCCATTACTAGCCAATAATAACAGTTGACCATTTTTTCCCCTTAGATTGAGAAGCCATTTAAAGAACTATATTTAGATGGAGGAAATCCAGCAAATAAGCTGTTGCATGTTTAAGTAGCTTCTCCTACACTGCATCCAAGGGTTGGCAAATATATTCATTTATTCATCAAAAACTTTTGTGGGTTTAATAATTATGTGCCAGGAATCATTCCCAGATGGAATCATGGAATTGAGTCAAACATAATCTCTCCATTCAAGTAATTTATAGCGTGAATTGGTGTGTTTATTCAACATATATAATTAAATCTTGTTATATACCCAAAACTGTTCTAAGCTCTAGGACTCCTCAGAAAACTATGTAGAAAAAAAAAAAAAATTCCTACTCTGTGGAGCTTAGTTTCCAGGGGGAGCAATAAGAAACAAAACAGAAAATATTAGTTCTGAATAAATGAAAGCAGTGAAGGAGGATAGGGAATAAGTGTAGGAAAAGAGTTACATACAAGGTCAAATGGGATGGATCGTTGAGAATGGTCTCAGTGAGAATGTGACATTAACTAAACACCTGGAGGGGAGAAAGTGTAAGCCATGTGATTACAGTAAGTGCCATTCATACGAGAGAGTTCTTTTCAGAGAGCGCGTTTGTAAGTCCAATTTGTTCGTAAGTCCAACAAAGTTAGCCTAGGTACCCAACTAACACAATCGGCTATATAGTACTGTACTGTAAGAGGTTTATAATACTTTTCACACAAATAATACATAAAATACAAACAAAAAAACAAAACATTTTAATCTTACAGTACAGTACCTTGAAAAGTACAGTGGTACCAGCTACATCACCGCTGGTTTTACACTTGCTTCCGAACACCCTGGGCTTGAAATAAAGATACTGTACTACTGTACTCTATACAGTACTGTACAGTAAAGTACACAAAAACACAACTACTTGTTGAGGATGCACACACATGACAATGTACACCAGACATGTGAACTAACTTACATGATTGGACACGCGAATGCACGTTCACATCTTTGAAAGTTTGCAACTTGAAGGTTCGTATGTGGGGGACTTACTGTATTTGGAGAAGAGAGTTTCAGGTAGAGAAAAAGATAACTGCAAATGCCCAGAGCCGGGAACTTGTCTGAGGAGTCCGATAAAGATCAAGGAGGCCAGTCGGTGAGGCTGGAGCAGAGGGAGAGGAAGATGAGTGTGAGGTCAGAGAAGAGAGAGGCCATAAGGAGACAAGGCTTTGAGTCAGGACTGAATGAGCTGGGGAGCCCGGGAAGGGCTTTGAGGAGAGGATCGACAAGATCTGACATTCCACGCACGGTCACTGTGCTGAGGATTGAGTGAAGAGAGCAAACATGGAAGAAGGAGTCCAGGGAGGCTATAGTAAGATTCCAGGGGTGATATGCCCTCTGCAGAAGCGTTCTGGAAGTGTAAAGAAAGGGGTGTATGGCTCTACCAAAGAGTGCAGGGCGCCTTCATATAGATTTTGTGTGTCCTGTGAGCCTTCAAATAATGAGTAAGAATAGACCATCTGGAAAGGAGGAAAAAAACATTCCTCAAAAAGGGGAAATAAATAGAAGTATGAACGATTGCAGTGCATTTAGTTGCTTGCTGTGTATGAGGGTGCAGGAAGCACAGCGTGGGTAAGGAAATTGGGCTGGGAAGGGAGAGTGAAGAACCTTGTGTACCATGCTGAGCAGCTGGGCTTTATAATATAAGCATGCAAGGAATGTTGAATGTTTTTAGGTAATCTGGAAACAATGTGTAAGAAACACTAGAACGAGGAGCAGTTGGAGAGAGACACCAATGAGAAGGTTCTTGCCACAGGTACTGTCTAGTAGAGAACTCAAATAAGTATTTGCCATTATGGAAAAAGCTCTGACAATAGTGTGTACAGAATGCAAAGGAGTTGGGGGAAGAGGAAAAACATTAAGTTAAATAGAAGAATCAAGAATGGCTTCATTGATACTATTTACAACAGCCAAGACATGGAAGCAACTTAAATGTCCATAGACAGAGGAATGAATAAAGAAGATGTGGTCAGTTATATGTGGAATCTTAAAAAAAAAAAAATGATACAAATGAACTTATTTACAAAACAGAAACAGACTCACAGACATAGAAAACAAACGTATGGTTACCAAAGGGGAAAGGTTGGGGGGAGGGATAAATTCGGAGATTGGGATTAGCAGATACACACTACTGTGTGTAAAATAGATAATCAACAAGGACCTGCTGTATAGTCCAGGGAACTCTACTCAATATTCTGTAATAACCTATACGGGAAAAGAATCTGAAAAAGAATAGATGTATGTGTATGTAAAAATGAATCACTTTGCTGTGCACCTGAAACTAACACAACATTGTAAATCAACTATACTCCAATATAAAATAAAACTTTTTTTTTTTTATAGCTACTTTATTTATTTATTTATATTTATTTTTTTTTGGCTGTGTTGGGTCTTCGGTTCGTGCGAGGGCTTTCTGTGGTTACGGCAAGTGGGGGCCACTCTTCATCGCGGTGCGCGGGCCTTTCACTATCGCGGCCCCTCCCGTTGCGGGGCACAGGCTCCAGACGCGCAGGCTCAGTAGTTGTGGCTCACGGGCCCAGCTGCTCCGTGGCATGTGGGATCTTCCCAGACCAGGGCTCGAACCCGTGTCCCCTGCATTAGCAGGCAGATTCTCAACCACTGCGCCACCAGGGAAGCCCGATAAAATAAAACTTTTTTAAAAAAATAAATGAACAATAAACAAACAAATAAACTGAATTTAATAAATCTTTAAAAAAATGGTTTAATTGAGAAAGTAGTCTTTTACCTGGATCTTGAGAAATCAATAGATTTTTTTCAGTCATACAGGATGAAAAGGAATTCCAGGCAGCGGGAGCGTCCAAGGCACAGAGACCTGAAAGAACATGGTAGATTAGAGGATGGAAAAGGTGACTGGAGCACAGGGCATAGGTATAGAAAGGGGGACGAGAGCTTGAGGCGAGGGCAATAATGCCATGGAATTTGGACCTGGTTCTAGTTTTATAGGCCATGGAGATCCAGTGAAAGATATTAAGCGTGGTTATAATGTGCTTAGATCTGTACTTCAGAAAGCTGCTCAATGTCAGTGCTTAGGGAGAAAAGAAATTTGGTGACACAAAGAGGAAGGAAAACTGGATAGTAGATTATTGAAAGAGTCCAGGACAGAAAGAAAGGATTGCATTAGACCAGGAGTAGTTGTATTGAGAAGTAAGGGATGATTTCCAGAAGCATATCAGAGACTAAATCAATTGGATTTGGCAATAAATTCTATGTAGGAAAGTAAGGGAGAGGAAGGAATTTCAACGATACCCAGGGCCTGTCTTGGGCCTCTAGTTTTATGGCTGGACATTTATTAATATAATAAGCAGAGAAAAAGAAGTATGAGGGTGGGAAAGAATCAGGTTGATTCTAGACCTACTAAAATCTATATGGATCTCTTAGATTTAACTATCTCATAAGCAACTTGAAATATGTGTAAGACATCAGTACTTGGCAGAAAATAGGCATTCAATAAATATTTTTTGAGTTGCAATATTTTAAGTGAAATGAAATTAAGCCAGCCTAATTTGGCCACTTGCAATATGCTTTAACTCTTCAAAGAAAACTGTTCCAATTACACCACATATTATTTATGCATTGGATAATACATTCTGTCTCCTAGCCCAGCAGCCAGTGTTAAATTCTATGCTACATACCATACTTGTTCCCGAGACTAAAATCAACAGTGCAAGGAGAGAGAAAAAGGCTCTGAATTGTCTTCTTGATAGAATCCCTTTTGGGTTTCCGCTTTCCTTTGGCATGATTCTGAAAAGCTTACTTCCACTTCATTTTGATAAATGTTTAACTGCTATGCTCAAATTAGAAAATCTTTCATTTGGATGTACTCATGAAAGACATCGTATGTAAAAGAGAGAGATGTGGTGGTGAGAAACCATTCAACCATGGGCCTGGGACAAGGAGACGCATATGTATCCAATATTTGAGTTAATACTTTGTTAGGGTTCTAATGATGCTGTGTAGCTCCTGTGTAAGGTGAATGGAAAGAGTACTTCTATATAGCTTTTCATTAGGATAAAATATAATTCTGTTTAGTTCATTTAATAATCATTATATAATTAAATAATCCCTACAAATTAAAGAACTGACTGTGCTTTATAAAGTCACAGTAAAAGAAACTCCATGAAAATCTGTTTTATAAACGAAAGCAGTTTCTACCAGTTCCCTACTCTCTGAGCTAAGAAAAAGATTTTGCTATTTCTTGTTCATTGTGAAAAGACTCATAACACACATGAATTTTGAAAATCTTTTTTGACTGATGAGAATCAGTGAAAGAATTTCATGAATTCTGTATGAGGTTACATTATAAATTAATAGAATATAAAGTGTGCGTTTCTTCCCATTTATATATTGATTCATTGCTTTGATACCAAACGTATCATTAAATAATGCAAACATAATTATAATACAAATAGTTCAATGATATTAGTTGCCTGTCAAAAGAAGGAACTTATATTTGAGGATAGGTAATTCTTATGTATACAATTTATGCATCTTTCTTAGTGTGTATATCTAGAAAGAAATATTACATATTAAACTACATTATGCCTAAGATTCTTAGTCTGTTTCCTATTCTTATTACTAATAGCCATAAGAAACTTGAGAGAAAAACTTCATTATTAATAGCAGGACAATTTACTAACATTTAAGGTGGACCATTTATTTCATGTATTCTGCAAATCCCACATAGTAATATGTAACTGACCCTACTTTATAGTCAATAAAAGTGAGAATTAGAAAAAAATAAATGCTTTGTCCCAACATCACATACCTATAATTGACAGAGTCATTATCTTGGCTCTAAGTGTATATATTAGTTCAGAGTTTAAATCTTAATATCTGATCCCTACCCCAAAATGTGCCAAACAAAGAAAAGGACGCTGATGCAGGATGGTCATACTTCTGCTCTTCCAACAGTTATGTCATGTTATGTCATGTCATGTCACATGAATGAAAATGACCTCTCCGTGACCATGCACGGTCTCAACTTAATTCCTGCTAGCCACTAGCCATCCAAAGGTCAGATTTGGAGGTGGTGTCGGCCACGTTGGAGCAGAATTACTTGTTACTTAGGGGAAAGAACAATGAGAAGTCAGAGTCTCCAAGTTCTACACCTGTTTCCATCACATGACCTTGATTCAAATTTGGACGAATCAGACCAGCTGGCCTCTCTGGATCTTTCTTTCCTCATCTGTGACGTGAAGGATGGATAGCTGGTCTCTAATGTCCCCTCCCAGCCACTGATGTTTCTGTTTGTACAAATCTAATTGGCCAGACCAGGATTCAGTGCATGTCCTTGGCCTCACTCTTGGAATGAATAAAGAATTTCTATACATTAAGTGGTTGGCACGGTAAAGGAAGACAATGGTATATTCCAAAGTTTATCATAGGTGTGAAATAATTAAAAGAAAAGAGGTTTGGTTTTAAAAGTTGGATCCTGGGTCAGGATTTAGATGGTGAATATTTCCAAACAAATTTATTTTATTCATAATATCATTTTAGTTAGTCCCCATACATAGCCTCGTATCAACGGAGACCAAAGGGTCAAGGGTCATGCCCACCATCAAAACCAGTGCTCGAGACATCCTAACAGAGTTAGGCAAGACTCAAAGTAATACGTAGCTGGGGCTGTTTGTGAAACACAAGTATTTGGTATTAGACTGTATCCTGGTAGAGAATCTAAGTGGAATGTTGAGGAAAAGGCCCGTTTCTTGGAAGTGTGGGTCGCTAGCTCAAAATCAGGAGACCAGAGCTCCTAATTCCATCTGTGACCTTTGACTCTAACTGAATGTCTTGGAAATGTTCTTATAGTTTCTTTAGTAGAAAATGGGCTTGCCATTCATGTAGTATCACAGGGAAATTTTTCTTCTGCAGTAGGCATAATAGTCATGTAATATAGGAAAATGTCAATAGCTGCAAAATATTTAATATCACTTATTTAGGACAGTTTATTTGAAACTTTAAAGAAAAATAAGACTTTCAGAGTTTCATTCATGTGAGCATATCAAGGCAACTGTAAGTGACAGGATTTTTTGAATATAGAGGAACAGAAATTAAAGTAATCTTTTCAAGAGGAATGTAAGAAGTGATATTCAAGAACCTGGCCAGGTACAGTTTTCAAAGGACTTGCTCTATGTCTTATGAATTTATTCTTAGTAAATATTTAGGTAATGCTTTCCTATGTTTTCTGAGGTTTGTTTCTAATGGAATATACATACTCACCATGTAGATGGCTGCAAAGATTCTGACCCTACCATTGTGATTTCCAGTTTAGTAGGAAAACTACCAGTTAACTGTTTTGCTCAAGGATCCTGGAAATAGGGTTGACCATCAAAAGACAAACAATAGTATCATACATAGCTGAGCAGAGAAAGCATATTTCAGAAATGCCACTGATTTGGGAAAAAATTGAAAAATCAATAAGTTTTAAGGACATTCTCAAGAGGACTTATTCTTGTTCATGAAATAGTAAATGCTAGAGCAATAAAGCAATTGGTTAATGCTTAGTTTTTGAGGACCTAAGGGCAAGGTATCATTCTACACTGCTCCCTAATACATACAACCTGATTAAATTCTAGTGTTTTCACTGCCACTAGTATCCATTCTAAACTTCCAAACTGAAACAGTGATATGTATTCAATTATCAGACTTGTAAAAATTTGTCATCTAAAACCCTCCATACAACTTGTATTTTCCATTATTGTTCTTGTTAAAAAGGGTACCACAATAGGGATCCAAGCCAACATTCTTGTCTCACGTTCCCTTGACCCTGTGATTGCCAAAGATCTTAACTCCCCCTCCATTTCATCAACTCATACAGGGTTTCTTACAGGAGCGCTGTGGACACCTTACATGGGAGCACTCCATGGTCCCCACATTGCTCGACACAGTGGCTGGGAATCACGCTACCATATTTCTTGTGACCCTCGCAAGGCAGATCCAAAATTATTTTCTCTTCTGTAGGTTTTTCTTTCCTCCTTGTTCCTCTGTTAAATCCAATAGGACGTATCGGCGTCTTTCTTGCCACACTCTGCGGGGTCTTTGATTCATTCTTTCTCTCTCTTCCTTTTTCCCCTTCCTCTTCCTTCCTCCTTTTCTCTCTCTCTCCTTCCCTCCCTCTCACTCCCTCTCTCTGTTTCTCTCTCTCACTCTCTATTCTTCTCTCCCTAGTCTCTGTGCCAATTGAGGACGAGAACTGTATGTGTTCACCTTGGTGTCTGCAGCAAACACCGAAGTGTCTGACACAGAGTGGGTATCCAATAAGTATTGCGGAATTGAATTAAATTGCTTTGCTTTACAAAGGACCGCAGGATTTTCCAACCCAGAAGTATTTTAATCACACCAACTGGCATCCGTCTAATTGCAGCTCCTAAGCCAAACCTGACAGGCACCAGAATCACTTAGAGAACGTTTAGAAATATGGATTCAAAGGATCCGCTCCAGAACTACTGAATCAGGATCTGCTGCAGAGAAGCCTGAGGAACAGTATTTTGAAAAAGTTCTACAGCAATGCCAATCTTCTTCTCAACCACAGCTTTTAGTAGAACGCTTTTAATTTCATTGTACTATTAAGAAAATGGGGAGATACTCCTTGGGAGTATCTCAGATCCTTTTCTATTTCATAGGACAACCTGCAAGAAAGTGGGGTGACTTGAAAAGCATTCACAAAACAAATGCACTGAGTTATCATATATTTTTGACTGTATCAAATAATAAAGTATACTAAAAAGCTGCTATCGAGACAGAAGCCTTAAATTATCCAAAGATGTGGGGAAAATGCTTGATAAAGACACACATTCTAAAATATATTTTCTCCTTTTTTGTGAAAGGGTTTAAAAGTAAACACACTTCTAACAATCCCAGTACTTGGCAATGATTGCCAGTTATATCTATGTTTGAAACACCCCTGTTGCACAGCCATTTGTATATTGTTCTTTTTGCTGTGTCAAATAGATTTTCAAATGTCAATGCAGGTCATGGAATTTGCATTTGGGCTTGGATTGTTAGAAATCTGAGTCACTCTTTTCCTTCTCTTCCTCCTTGGATGCTCTCTCTATTCCTTCTGTTAAGATACCTCTAGGGTAAACATGTTTATGCACAGTAATGATCGGTGGGGAAAAGGGTGTGAGATTGGAAGGCTGTTGGGGGGACTCTAGGCTGGGAAAGCCAAGAGGGTCCAAACCCTCCCTTGGCCCAGCAACTTCTCCTCCAAGTGAGTTCCCCAAGGGAGACATACATACAGGGAAAGTGGTAGTAGATTAAAGCAAAACATCACTTGAGTTTTTTTGAGAAGTGACCCAAACTCAAAAATAGCTGTCATTAAAAACCTGGGACAGGGTACATGATGTTGGCTTAAGGAGGCCTCTCCATCCTTTCCTTCCAGCCAAGACCTAAATCTGACTATTTTACCACCTTGGGACCAGGACATATGGGACAGAACAGTGAAGGGATGAGAGTGATGGGCTTACAAATGAGAAATGACCTGGTCTTTCTCTGGGTGGAAGATATCATCCACCAATAACCACAGTCATTAGAGGGAGGGGAAAGAAGTTAATTGGTGATTGTCTGGGCTTCTTTGTGACTAAATGAAAAGAGAGGATAAAGAAAAAGAAAAAAAGAAAAAGAAAAAAGACAAATAGACAAGCTCCTTCTAATTTAAGAGAAGATATTACCAAGGAAAGATGAACTAAGCAGCGTGTGTGTGAACTTTAATGAGGGCAGTAAACCACCTCTCTGGGGGACTGGAGGTAGAAAGCTGGAAGATGCAGACCTCCTCCAAGGTGAGGAGAGAAGCGTCTAGCTCTTCTGTCTTCTAGAGGTCTGAGGCTGCCATTCACTAAGCCCTCACTAAATAACAGGCACTTTTCATAAGCCACTTATGTAGAAATAAACAAAGGCCAACCAAAGAAGAACAAGCAAGGGCTTCCTACGCAGAGCTTGCTATAGCAAGGGGGTCAGCCACCGTCACTTGCATTTCGGCAGAGACTCAAAAGCAGGCAGAGGAGTGGAATAGCTTTTAGTGGAAAACAGGGATGGCTTCGGGTGTGCCCTGATTGGAGGCTCTTGGCATGGGGATGCAGGAGGCAGGCTAACTAGAAATGGAGCGCCCTATATGATTGGTTAGGGATGCCTATTTGGCTTTGTCTAGTAGGTCCTAAATTGGAAAGCTAGACAAAAATTAGGGTAACTGTCGGTTACCAGTCAAGTCCTGATTTTGGTCTGATTGCTACAGAAGTTATTGCTTGGCTTCCTGAATTATTACGACAGATAGCAGTCTGACTTCCTGCAGGTCTAACTTATTGTTGGCTGGCTTCCTGGGCTACTTATTAAAGATAAGGGGTTGGCTTCCTGGGGAGGTTGCTGGAAGTTATGGGTCTAAGTTCTATTTTTATATATGGTTGGCCATTATCTATTTGTATATTCAGGCACCACTTACAATCTTCTACCACTCAGAGTGTGATCCACAAACCAGCTATGTAGGGTTGGACTGTGAGCTTGTTAAAATCTACCAAGTGATTCTTATGCAAATTGACACTTGCAAAACACTGGGTCATAATTCACCTTCATCGTACCACAGACAGGCACTATCCTCATTTTAAAGACTAGGAAATGAAGGCTGGGAAGGGTTTAGTGACTCACCCAGGTATGTGTCTAGTAGGTGGCAGAACTAGGATGTGAATCTGGCCGACTCCCAAGCTCTGCTTTTTGTCCTGAACGTAAATGCGAACACTAACTTTTCTCAACAGATGTCAGACTAATAAGGCCTTCTTCTTAACAGGAAGCGTTAGGCAATGAAATAAAGTGTCAGTGCAGACTTTGATGAAGTCTTATTCAGGGACATCAAGACTGCTGAGCATTAAGTCCCCAAGGCAAGGATGTTCCTGCTATTATGGGATATCTTAAGAGGGCCCTCACTGGAGCAGAGACTATTGAGCTTTGACATGGGACATTCCTTTCTTTCCACAGGAAACAAATGGGATTAATAATCTATGACCATTATTCTTAAGCAAGGCATATCCCTTCACAGAAAATATAATTATACAGATTGCAACAAAGGTAGAATCATGCAATGTACACCAAGTTCCTGAATTCCTTCTTTGTCCAGAAATAATGCTTTAGCTACTTTACTCTATGTTTTATGGTGTAAAGAAAGACTTGCCTACGATGGCCCAACGAGCAGGAAAGTTGTGATTATATGTCACCATTGAAACTGCTTCAAATACAATTAGGAAAATTATAAAAGTGTGTCATCAAGGATCCCCAGTTTGTGCATCCAGTGAGGCTATGGTAGGGATGAAACCATTTTCTTGCCTCTGAAACAAGAAGTTGTGCTCAAGAAGCTTGGCTGTGGATTGCAGGATTTCCAGGTTCTCAATGGTCAGGTGAATTACAGCAGCTCCTGGAAACAACACAGGTGAGTGTTAAAGATTAATTAACAAAGAGTGATATCATTTGAAGTTTACAATGGAAGTAATGACCATTGTACTTAGGTTTTATCCTTGCTTCTAATAACCTCTCTTTGCCTATGCTCTACCTACAGTGAGGCAAGGAATGCAATCAATCAATGCTTTTTTTTTGGATAAAGAGTTACATATTTTATAGGAAAAAGTGGAAAAAAAAAAGACTTTTTCTCTAAATTTTTGTGTAACCACATTTGGGGAAGAAATAAACATCTTTATCCATTCATTCTTTTTTCAACACATTAATAAGCAAGGCACCGTCCTTCACCTGATGACAGCCCTCAGAACAGGAGGTATAAAGACTATAGAAATAAGTAATGCAAATAGGGAGTGGTCACAAAATCCATCATCTGATGGCAGATGCCAATTTTTTAATTCTCTTCTCTATGAAAAAATATAATCAAAGATATCTTAAATTTTTATTTAATCCCAGTAGAGAAAAAAAATCTGATTTTGAATAAATAAAGATCCCAATGAACTTAACTGAATTGTCTCTTTAATAAAGAAACAAAAAACACAATCCATTGGGTGAAATGGAATGCAGCATAACTGATACACCAGTTTTAAGTAAGAATTCACCAGTAAGAGTTATAAAAAAAGAGAAGAGGAAAGTTCTAATATATATGTATATGTATATTTTTTATTTTATATATATATCTTTTCCTAAATACAGTTTTGGACTTTCATTTTTTCTGCATGGGATATGCAGTCTCATCCTTGACTTACAGGAAAAGACATTAAGAAAAAGGAAGCCATTTCACTTCCTTTTGAGACTTCAGACCTTCCCTAGGACATTGTGTTCAGGCTCATGTTTTATTTGTACAGAAGGCTCAATGCTATGTGGTCATGGAAACTTTGGGGGTTATTTCTCATGCATCAGAATACTAACCTATAGAGATAACAGACCTAGAAGTGAACAGAGTAGAAAAAATTCTGTTGGTTGTGTCTTTCAAAGTCTACTAGAGATGTTTCATGGAATGCTGGGCCCAGAGGAGGCTTAGTTTAAAAGTGACAAATCAATGTAGTAGCTGAAAACAATGGACTCCTTTAATTTATAACTTTTTGTCACACAAAAAAACCCTGCATGTATTCTTTAAAATTTGTAAATGCCTCCAAAACATTACAATCTATCTTTCTGATACACTTTTTCATAGTTCACATTTTTTCTAAAAATTAAATATACATATATATGAATAAGACTGTTGGTAAAAATATTTTCCCAAAGCAGACAGAACAGTAATGAAATTGTAATACGGGACACACAGAGAGCCAGGGAGAAAAGCCTTAGATCCTGGAATCCCAAATGAAACCAAGCAAAAGTTATGGCCACACTCACTCCCAACTGGAAACACTATTATTAATGGGGAGGAGAGTGAATATAAATATAGCACAGACATCATTCAGTATTTAGGGTCCCCAAAATGACAGAAAGTATTTTAATTATAAACTCAGTATACATTGCTTACATTCATTAAAGAAGCCAAATTGCAATGTTATTTTTACTTTATGAATTTTCCTTTTGGTATTCAAACCCAGAGAAGGCATCGTATTTCCACTTTGACTGCAAATTCAGTAGTGCTGAAGGATACTTAATAGGTGCTGTGGTGTTTTCGGGGTAAATTCAAAGAAAGTTAAAGTCTTGGGTGAGTCACAAAACAAACATCTTCAAGTACAATGGAAAATGCTTTACATATGGTGTGCATTTTTCCTATTAAGAGGAACGATATCTTATGGAACACAGAAAATAAATAGATATAATGTTGATTCATCTGTGTCTATAAAGCAATAATTCATCCATCCAACATTTTTTTTTGGCCACACTGTGCAGCTTGAGGGATCTCAGTTCCCTAACCAGGGATTGAACCTGGGCCATGGCAGTGAAAGCCTGGAATCCTTACCACTAGGCCATCAGGGAACTCTTGTTTGTCCAACATCTAAAATAATGTCTAGTCCTCTAAGCAACAGGTGTATAGTAAATTGGGCTAAAAAGTTATGATAAGAATTAGGTCCAATTTGGAGAATACATGTTTTGCAACGGTTGCATTCTTTTCTAATTCTCAAAATAAAGTGATAAGGATTTTTAAAAAGATTTTAAATCAAAACTTCTCATCGTTGCATTTAAAGCTTAACCAGATCCACAGACTATATTGTATCTCAATGGAATGAAATAATACTGACCACCAAAAAATACCGCAATTGCTTCCCGTGATACAAGTTCTCTTCTTTTATCTATTTCTCAAAAACACTCTTGTTGAACTGAGAAGCAGCAAGACAAAGAGAAACACTGGAAAGAGTCAGAAATCTCAGGTCCCTCTACTAACAACTGATGTGATTTCAGGCAGGTCACTCGCTTCACCTTACAAGCTCAGGAAATGATGATGTTAGCATTTATCTCCAAAGCCTCTTGCAGTGCTAGTGTTTAATGATCATATTATTTCTTGGATGTTTCATCTTTATCATAATAACAATATTAACAGCAACAATATCAATAATAACAACAATAATAAGATGAGAGAGGTATTGGGGAATAGTTGGGAGAACAAAACAATGGGAGTCAGGCAATGTACATTCTAATTACTTCTTTGTCGGTAGATCATGAAATAACCTAGAATAAGTAGCTCCTCTGAGTCTTAGCTTATTTTTCTTTTTCCTTTCTTTTTTTTTTTTGGATCCAGAGGACAAGAATGATGCTTTTCCAACGAAATTCTACATAACTCTAGGATTTCATGTAGGCGCTTCATGCAAAACAACACACACACACCCCTGCATATATAATGGTTGAAAAGAATAATAAAGCAACATGGCTGCTTAACTATGTATTTCTTTCTAATTATAATATGCTGGGGCCCGTCAACCCATTGATTAGTGCTGTTACATTACCTTGTTTTATATATATTGACCCCCAAAGAAAACACATCCTGGCATTTCTATTTAATGGGAGAATATCCTGAGATTTCCAGGAATTTGGCTTTAAATATATGTTCCAACAAATACTTTTATGAGCCATGTGGAAATGAATTGTTTGATTTCAAATATTCATTTTATCAAAACTGGCTCTTTGTTTTTACTGACTTCACAAGAAATTACAGAAACTGAACTAGTAAAAAAAAAGTGATACTAATAATATTGCTCTTTTTGTTTTATATATTAAAATTCCATGAAAAATTTCATGTGATTTAAGGATTCATATTTTTTAAGCTTGAATATCTTGAATAAATTATTCTGTAAGTTCTCTTCAATCTTGAATAATTTTAGACAATTGACGAGAGAAAATATCTAAAAGTTATCTTAGACACAGAAAAAGCAATGTTTGTATTACCTATCAAACGTGGCTGCCTGCTGAGTTTCTTTTAAGGCATCTTTGAATGTAGACAAATGTCATTCTAATCCTGGGAAAGTCCTGACAAGAATCCAAAGTCTTTATTGATAAAGAATACTTTTTAGTCCATAGTGCAAATTCCGTTCATTCTAAATTGAGCTAGAAAAAGTGGAAGCAGGGAAGAGGCGAATGGAAATCAGCATTTCCTTGGGGAGGAAACATGACCATCAAGCCAAGGATATCAGTGGGACCAATTCCTTCACGGGAGCAAGGGGTGATAAATACCTTCCTATGCTGCTGTTTCACTGGGACAAAATGGCATGACTGCTGCTTCCTTTAGCTCAATAACATCACCAAGTTCATTTGTCTGAGGTCTTGTATACTTTGTACTTGGTCATAATATATTAATAATTTTGTACTACCTCTATCTAGTAAGTAGACAAATTCTCACAAAATGGGAGACAAGGTTTAAGGTAGAATGGAAACAGAAGAGAAGGGATGGACAATAAAATTATTTTTTCTCTTTTTTAGAGAAATTGGGGAATAAAGTAAGAACAGTGTAAATGATAAGCTACCAGATCAACATTTAATTCTCCATTGGATGGCTCCAATCCTAGGAATTTGTAAATGAAAACACTTGTTTGCCAGGCCTTTCTTAAACCAGACAGTTTCTTCATTTGTTATTTCATTATTGCTAAGAGTTTGTCTTGCAAAGCCATTTGGGGTCCATCTCTGACTTTTGGGATGCTGCCTCCTTTTTCAAAGCTCAAGTACCACCTCACCTGTTAAGGTTCTTTCCATCCCCCTAGTGGTCTCATTTCTATCTCTTTTACAAAACCAATCAAAGCTCTCATAGTGATAGTAACATGTCTTTCATGTTTTATAACATTATTATTTTAGGACAAAATAGAGGAGTTTTTTCAGAGAAGCTAACTATTTTCTCATAAAGGATGAGAAACGATGACATATGGAGTGGAAACAAAAGAGCTAAAATAGCATTTATATATTCCAAAGGAAGGAATATTACAGACAGAAGGAATGAAGCCAAGGAATAATCGGATAAGCAAAATCAAGAAAGTTAAGATTCAAATAATTTGCAAAATGACTCCCATTTCTGAAACAGTACATGGTTAGGAGTACTTCAGCAGGTCTTTCCCAAGGAGCGGGCAGTGTGCACTCTTATGGAAAAGTAGTGACTGCAGCTGGCAAGGAGTCTCCCTGTGACTACAGCTACCAGCATGCCCACTGCAGGGCACGGTGCATGGTTCTCCTCTATGCAGACTGAGAACTCCTCCCATGCAGTTGATACTATAGGAATCCTAGGTAATAAGGGAAAAGAAGAAATGAATGAATGAGGCAATGGTGAACATGTTCATTATTCTCAGTATTTCACTTTAGAAAGAGTTCGTAAAACTTCCCATGCTCACGTTGAGTTGTTTAATGAAATATCTTATTTCAAAAAGTTGTGTGTTATGCTGTGTCCAATCCAAGACATACCCTCACATCTGCTACCCTGTCAATAGCTTTAGAAGAAGTTGCTTTTCTGATTTCCCTGGGATTAAAGCCTGAGGATGATTTCTGTCTCCAGTCTGTTCTGTTAATATGAAACTGCCGTCAGTCACTGCAAATTCACGTCTCTCTGAGAGCAGGCAGAGGCAAAATAAACCCGATGAACTTCAGGCTGCTTTTATTCAGTCCATTTTGCTTGGTTCTTAGTATCCAGATTACCTGGAGTGACATGATTCAGGCTGAAGTTCTCATATGATTTTCTTCTCAGACTTGAAAGCAAAAAGCATAGCAACATGAAGCAAATAGTAGTTATTGACCATGATTCCATCAACAGCCTTCTCACTTACATGCAAATGAAAAAAAAGAAAGGAGGCAACTCACCTTTGTTATCCTGCACTATTAAATGTAGCTATTCCAGGAAAGGTGGAGAGGAGGTGAGTAAACACTTCATCTAAATCTGTAGATGCAATCAGTGCAGAAAAGCTTTGTCAAATGTTATGTGATCACTTCCCTCTTAATATCTTGTACTTGCTAAGCTCGCTTGTAGCGTTTAGAGCGGTAAGTGGCTTGAATAGCAATGCATCCCCTTGTCGTGGTAAGGCTGGCAGTGCAATGGCAAGGATAATGGTCTGCCATTCAGCTTATAGATGCTGTTAACCCCTAAGCAAATCATTCAGTCCGTCCTGCTGTGAGTTATTACATAGAAGTTTGACACTCAACCCCTAAGCAAACTCTGTAACTATATCGTACTGTTATTTTTTACTGAAGTTCAGAATTCAACACTATGCTACCTTTTTTTCTATTTTCCCGACGATTTCTCAGTGTCTAAAAATTTCTTTTACCCATAGTAGTCCACAAAGCATATTTCAAATGCTTAAATGTTCATGTCCCCTGCAATGTGTGGGCACGCACACACACACACACACACACACACACACAACTCATACACATTGACATTTGCTGTAGCCCCTTGCCCTATTGACTGCTTCTCAGTTCCAAGAGATACACCTGAAACATATAAAGAACAAGGTTGTCACTTTTGCCTAAACCAGTAGTTTGCAATGTGAGGTCTGTGGACTATGTGTCTTGGCTTCGCCTGGGGTGCTTACAAAAAGGTACATTCCCTAAGCCAGAGCCTTCAATTTCACAGTTGAAATTGCTGGAGGTGGTGCTAAGGAATCTGCAGTTTTTGATAAGTCAATTTCTTTGGGTGATTCTTCCATGAACTACATTTTGAGAGACACTGAAAAATATAAACAAAACATCTTAATTCTCTGTTTCCTCTCATGCCTCTTTATGAAACTAACCAAGATGGCCCATACGAGCAGCATCAAATTTCACACTCTCCTACTGCCTGAAGTCTGGTCCACAGATGTCTCCAGCAGCACTCACTAAGCCCTGACACACCATCTTGCTGCTAGCTACTAAAGGTGCACTTTTACTTGACTCCGTGGCCAGGGGCCACTGGGAGTGAAAGCCATTCCCTTGCGTAGTAAAGATAAGTGATCTCCACCGCCCCCCATAGTCACTGGAAGAATAGATCATAGGTGTCTCACAAGCTTCATGACCAGGTGTTCATACTATCACCCCACTTCACTCAGGCCATCAGCTTGCAGCGTGTATGACTCCTGTAAAGAGAGGCAGAGGTTGGAGGCTGGGAAGTCCTGGTAAATAACAGAGAGGGTCTACATCATCCCTTGGGTCAACATGTTACCCTTTTCATTAAAAGTCATGATTCTCCTCTTGTTTAATTACCGATCATTGAGATTATCGCTCATGCTTTCACTAAACTCAATAAAAGGAAAGATAAACTCACACGCTCTAGTGGGTGGGGAGAAAATTACTAAAATAATAAGATGAATTGAGCAGAGGTTAAGGGAGAAAGCCCATGGTTTTTAATAGAAACCACTTATGGCTTAAAGGATTCATTATGTTAGCTATTTATTCAATTTTAGAACATTATAGTTGAAAGAGTCTCCTAGGTAATTAAATGAATTTCTTCACTGACTTCTACCCCTCTCTTTGAAGATCTCAGGATTCATGAAGCTCGTATTAAAAAGTACCGCATTCCAATACTTTAATTATTTTGCCAGTAAGTTCTTCCTTCGGTTGAACCAAATTCTACTTTCTAATTTCCACAGAGGGTTCTGGATCCGCTCTCGGGTGCCCCATTATGAATCCCAAACCTAGACCTGTAGGATAAGCCCTTTATATAATGAAGACAATGCTCATGACCACGTCCTTGAACACAGCAATCATTCCTTCCCGGGGACATTTTCAAGTTCCCTGGATCCTCACTGCGTTTGCCTGTGGAGAAATGCATGTTTACCCACGTCTCTTAGAATGCAGTTCTCTGAACTGAACAGGATACCCTAGGTGTGGCTGGGCAGCTAGTTTATCATATAATTTGTTCTGGACGCTGTGTTTTTATAGTACAACTTAAAATTTCATTATTTATTTATTTATTTATTTTTGCAATTATCACAATAATATATTCACATAGAGCTTAGAATCAGCTAAAACTTTTAAGTCTCTTCTTCACTACATGCCACCTCCATGCTGGTATTTAGCCAAACCTCCCAAATTTGATACTTGTTTCTATTTTTTAATGGTTAATGCAGAACCAAATGCATTTTCTGATAAAATCTTATCTTTTTTTCTTGAATAATTCAGCTCACAGAATGAACACAGATTCTTTGTCCAGTATTTAAACTCTTCTTCCAAGCACCATGTCATCCTCAAGTGTAATAGACTTGTTCTTTTGGAGGAAAACGTTATGTAAAGTAATGTTATTGGCAAATTTCTAGATTTTAAAAATATTTTCAAGATCTATTTATTACTAAAAAATAAATAGACCAAGGTATTATTTATCAAATCACCTGTGCATGTTCAGATATATATATGAATCATAGAATGTCTATGCTATGTATAAGGACAAGTAGAAACTACATATTATATATGTTATTATATTAATATATTATTATTATTAATATAATTATATATTATTTTATATATAATATATATTATATATAGGTATTTATATATAATATATAAATAATATATATACATTACATATATTGCATATAATTACATATATTATATAATTACATAATATTATATATAATTACATATTATATATATTATTTTACATATTATATATATAAAATTTATATGGTATATATATATTCAATTAGCTATATCTGTCATATCTATAGAGCAAGTTTATATAATCCAATTTAAGTCTATCACAATTAAATACTTATGAATGTTTGTAGTTAATGTACTTAACAAATACTTATTCAGCACCTAACACAGTGACAGGCATAGGTGTTGAGCACATACTGGTGATTAAATAGTCTTGGTATCTGGTCTCATGGAGCATATAAGTTACAAAATAGTGGTGAAGACAGAAAATCAGCATATACGCAAACGAATATACATATAATTACAATGTGTGATAAATGGAATAATGGAAAGGAACAGATAGAAAAAAGCAGGATGGATGACCTATTTAAGTAGGGTGGTCTCTACAACTTTTTTAACCAACTCCGTACCAAGTATTCATTACCAATAAAAAAAATCAACTCCATTTCTGTCATAGTTTATAAAGGCTATTTGGAACTATGTATCTGTTCAAAGGTTTTTGTGGCAATTTGAGTAAGCTTTAAAACACCATTATTATACAGTTTTGAGCCACACAATGTATTTGGTTTGAAAAATGGGAAAAAATGATGGTTGAAATTATTCTACTGCCTTAAGTTGGATTCCGAATTTTCAGTTTTTGTGTGGAATTCTTAGGAACAAACCTATAATTGTAATCCTTTTTGGTTTGTCAAAAATGTAGAGCTATTGCCAAATGATATCCATTTAGGAAATGCATTACAAAGTCTTGAAAAGAGAGCTGTGCAATTATGTGTTCATAGTTACATACCTTGATAGTATTAGGTTTGCTAGGAATTTCCAGGCTGTAAGCAATAGCAGTTTTCTGAAACTTTGTAAAGCCATCATTTGGCTGTCTCATGTAGAGCTTGTTCCCAGTAAAATAAGATGAAAGAAATAGTATTAAGTAATTTCATCTATTTTCATTAATGTTCTCATTGTGTCTGTTATGGTGGAGGAGCAATCCCTTACTCTGAGTTTAATTTCACCTGATCAATAGCAGTGAACCAAGGGTCATGCCGTAAAGATTAACCATAAAATCACCTTTATACGTCAGTTCTGTTTTATTCCTCTTCAACATATCCCCTAAACCAAACTCCCATTTCAATCTGTTACTCATCCTCTAGAAATTGTTAGTTTAATTTCCAATGGAATTTGTTATTGATTTTTTATACATTACTATGATTCTTCTTATTCACAATTTGTGTTGAATAATATATTTCCATGTAAATCTAACTTTAAACAAAAACCTAAAACTAGGAAATGTCATTTTAAGTGGTAAATTAATCCATCTCCAATTAAGAAACTGAAGCATATGGGCTATTATGCTTTACTGGTTCTATATATGGTTTCAATATTAACACTGTGTTCTCCAGACTTTCTAAAGTGTGTTCAAGATAATGGCATAAGTCCATTTTTAAACTTCCCTTTTATTAAAAAAAATAGGAACAACCAAAAAGTCTGTAGTTTTCTTCTATTGAACTGCATAAAGATCAAGGTTGGGCTTCCCTGGTGGCGCAGTGGTTAAGAATCCGCCTACCAATGCAGGGGACACGGGTTCGAGCACTGGTCCGGGAAGATCCCACATGCCGCGGAGCAACTAAGCCCGTGCGCCACAACTACTGAGCCCGTGCACCTAAAGCCTGTGCTCCGCAATAAGAGAAGCCACCGCAATGAGAAGCCCGCGCACCACAGCGAAGAGTGGCCCCCGTTCACGGCAGCTAGAGAAAGCCTGCATGAAGCAATGAAGACCCAACGCAGACAAAAATAAAATAAATAAATTTTTTAAAAAAAGATCAAGGCTGTGACCATGAGAGTTTGTATAATGATTGACCTCTACATCAATCCATTTTCTAAATAAAATATTGGAATGTGTATATTTGTAGACTTTTAAATACTTGAAGAATGCTGAAAAGAATTCCTGGTGTTTGTGGACCACTCTTTTAGGAAAACTGAGTCTGTTCCCAACAGCTGGTTATCAGAACACATCACACCTCAATCATTTTGGCAAGAAGAAATCTCCTCACATTTTGATTATATTTAATAGGATTTATTCTTGCAATGCCCTCAAAGAAAGCAAGTATTGCCAGAATAGCGTCCCAGCTTCTCCAGAGGAATACATTTCAAGAAATATAATCAAGGTGTCATAAAAATTTATTTTCTTCTCCATTTCTCTTTTCAACATTCATTTTCTTCTTTAGAATCATGAGTTCATAATGGCCAGAGGTCATGCTAATCATTAGAAATACAAAAGAAAAACAGATGTATCTGAATCCAACTGTAGCACTTTGTCTTTGTCTTATCCACCTTCTTTCTCTGTCTTTTCACCTATTACCCGCTGGCCTTTTTTTTTTTTTTTTTCCTTTTCTGATATGATGTGATCTTCATGGGGTTAGGTCCCTGAGTAAACTTTGGTGTTAAGGTAGACGTTTCTACAAAAAGGGCAAAATCACTCACAACAGTGTAGTTATAGGGGGTGGGGAGCAATTTTCCAGTCTTCTAATATTTCCTTTCATATGAAGGGAATTCCAGTAGAGGAGGAGGAAGAACTTAATCAGAAGCTGTACCTTTAGACGAAGAAACAGCACTTGGAGACTTTCTGGGCTTTTTCCGGGAAGCCAGGCTGCCAGTAGAGAGCTGGGCTCCTCCGAGATGTGTGGTCTCCCAGCTGGACACCAGGGGGCGCACCGCCTGATCCAGGGAATGCGTCATCAGGGGCAGAGTGGATGGTAAAGACCTAATGCTATCATGAGCTAAGTCACATTCTCCCATGTCACCTTTATCAGTATGAAGTTAATTTTTGGCCTCATGTATCAATTGGTGGAAAAGCTGCGTGGGCAAAAAGCAGTGGAATTTATTGAGCCTCCTCAAATTCAATATGTTTTTCCCTCGTGCGTTTCTCCCTGACCTTCAACCCTACCTCACCCCACCCCTCTTCAGGAGTTTAAAACTAGGAGTCCGAAAACTAGCTTCATTTGCATTTGGGGAATACCCAATTAAAAATGCAGTCTTTCAGATTGAGATTATGTTACAATTCAGTACCAAATTCTCACCCACTGCCCTTTCCCCACCCAAGATTCATAAATATCCCAATTACTCTTTTTCAGGCATAAAATCAGTCGAACTCTAGCCAGCCATGGTATCTCATGAAAGAAAAATATGGTACAAAAGATTACTATTGATTGACACACTTACTAAATATTTACTTCACAGCATTGACCCAGCTAGCATACATTTAGGTGACCTTCTGAGCTCTGGAGTTGTACCAATTGTAGTTTTCTACTGAAATAGCAAGACACACATGCAAGCAAGTTAATCTTTATTCTTTTTTGTGCTGTTTCTTTTCTGTTTCCTATTCTATTGAAACAATGTCCTACTCCAGAATTAGTACCCAGAATCTATTAACACAACTATTAGATCAAATAGACCACAACCAAAATTGGAAGTGTGAGGCAGAATCATCACTTTATAGTCACCAACCTATGGAAACTGGAAGCAATGAGAGGGGTTGATTACAGGTATAGTACTGATAGGTCTGCTTATTGATAAGCAAAGCTCTTTCTCTCCTCACTGTCATTAAAGTGTACCAATGACTCTTTAGTCAAGAGGGTAGAACTACCATGGAGGTGACAAGAGAAGTAAAAGAAAATCCCATCCCTCTGGGTTAGGGAGATTATGGGAGAAGAAGCTAAAAGGGAAAAGAGAGTCAGGGGTGAGACATTTCTTACTGGATCACCTGATTACCCCTCCAGTAGCTATGTTTAGAGGAGCAGAGCAGGGGTGGGGGAGAGTGGGAAGGAGGAGGACTTTGGTCTGCTGTAAATGTGTGACACTGGCAGGAGATGGCTTCATGGGCTGCCTCTTCACCAGCTAGAGTTCAGGCAGGAGGAAGAATATTAAAGCGCACTCAGAGATATGGTTAGGTAGGTAGTTGTAAAATCGGAACTAACTTTCCTAGGCTCTCTTCAACTCCCTTGTGGCATGCATGGGACACCGAAATTCTCTGTTTCCTACATAGATATACCATGCCACAAGTTGTATTTATTTGTTGTTATTTATCTATCATGTGTTGGTTTGATTTTTATTGACCTGCTAGCTCAGGGTCAAAGAATTTCAACCCGAACGGGCAAATCTGGGCTCGGTGATGGTGCAACAACATCTCCTGTCTCATCACCTCACTCTCTCTGCCGACCAGATGTTTATCCTTATCTCAGCAATACTGAAGAGGAAGGGGTGTCCAATCTAGAGTCCTCCTGGGTCACTCTCTGGTGATTTCTGCACTCAAAGCCAACTCTTTCTGGGCAGGGATCCTTCTGTTGTCTCGAAAGAACACACGCCCTCATGTGCCTTGAGGTTGTTAGTCAGAGGCATAATGAGAAATGGCGATCAGAGCCGGTAGTCCCTTGAATTCACTAGGATGTATACAAGCACCTGTAGTTCATCAGCTACCCTCTCAAACCTGACGACTCAGTGAACGCCCCGGGAGGGCGGGAGTCACATCTGGATATTAGGGACCTAGGAGAAACCCTTGCCAGCAACAGCCCTGGGAGGGATGTACAAACTGAAGTTTACCAAGAAGAGAATAAGAGCTCCTTAACTTCCTAGAGGCAAAGGCCACGCTCCCAAGCACTCAAAAATGCCACATCTCCCTTTGTAGTGTTATTTCTTGACAAGGTTCTTTTTTTTAATTTAAATCTTTATTGGAGTATAATTGCTTTACAATGGTGTGTTAGTTTCTGCTGTATAACAAAGTGAATCAGCTATATGTATACATATATCCCCATATCTCCTCCCTCTTGCGTCTCCCTCCCACCCTCCCTATCCCACCCCTCTAGGTGGTCACAGAGCACCGAGCTGATCTCCCTGTGCTATGCGGCTGCTTCCCACCAGCTAGCTATCTTACATTTGGTAGTGTATATCAGTCCATGCCGCTCTCTCACTTTGTTCTTTAACATGTATAAATAAACGCCACCATCCTCACAGCACTTGGTACTTTGAAAATTCATTGTGAAATCTCACTTTAAGCTCTTTAATAAATTCTTCCCTGTTCTGAGTAAAATATACAGAGATTTAAAAGCAAAAAAATAAAACAAAAAAAACTGAGGAATTTCAAAATTTTACATACTGTTAAGAAAGGATTTGGATGATTTAAAACACTAGTTTCCACATGATGAGTGTTTCAGTGGGGGCAGGTGGAAGTTCTTGTAATACCTTGACAATTCCAACAGTTTCCTGGCTGGTTTCCCCACGTGTCCCCCTCCTGACTGTTTTTGACTAGCCGGAGTGTAATTTTTAAAAATATATCTCAGATTAAGTGATTTTCCTACTCAAAACCTTGCCATAGTTTCCCATCACACAAATTCATCTCCTACAACATTCCTTCTTACTCACTCTGTTCCAGTTGCATTTGCTGTGCCTTTGACACACAAAGCAGACTCCCCTGGGGCATTTGCACCTGTCATTCTCTCTGCCTGGTATTTGCTTCCTCCAGATATGGACATGATTACCCCATCACTTTTTTAGGGTATTTGCCAAAAATCAACTTTTTTTTTTTTTTAATTTATATATTATTTATTTATTTATGTCTGTGTTGGGTCTTCGTTTCTGTGCGAGGGCTTTCTCTAGTTGCGGCAAGCGGGGGCCACTCCTCATCGCGGTGCGCGGTCCTCTCATTATCGCGGCCTCTCTTGCTGCGGAGCACAGGCTCCAGATGCGCAGGCTCAGCAATTGTGGCCCACGGGCCCAGTTGCTCCGCGGCATGTGGGATCCTCCCAGACCAGGGCTCGAACCCGTGTCCCCTGCACTGGCAGGCAGATTCTCAACCACTGCGCCACCAGGGAAGCCCCATAAAATCAACTTCTTAAAGAGGGAGACTGACCAATGGCCTTATAAGAACACCCTATAGTCATTGTATCTTCCTATTTTGCTTTATTTCTTTCAAACCACTGTCTGATATTACATTACTTATCTGTTTAGTTGCTGTCTCCCCAAAATAGAATAACTGTTCTGTAAGATCAAGGAATGTATTTGGTTTCCAGGGTATAGAATAATGCAGTATTAGCCACTCAATAAATATTTATTGATTAAGTGAATTTTATTTTAGACATTGTTATAAATAAAATCAGTATTTTTATGTGATGTCATCTTGTTTGTTACTTGGTTTTTACATTTTCAGGCAGGTGTGTAATTGGTAGACATAAAACCATAACATCTGCACCTCATCAAATTAATTTTGTGTGTCATAAGTGGCAAGCCCATTTGCTGACTGTTTTCCAAAATTCAAACCATGCTGGTCTTTTTGATGCGATCAATAAAGAACTGAAAAAGTATATTTACATAGATTGTCCATGAAGAGAGAATCTAATTATGTCATTTGTTATAAAAACCATGAATTGGAGGCTGCATTTAATACTTACTGGTAAAATCCAAACCAGAGAGTACTTGGAAAGAATCATTCCTCTTGGACTTTAACATAAATCATTTAATATCTTTTGGTGGAAGAGTTCCTTCTTATTTAAATTTTTCCTCAATTAATATAAACAAAATATATTTTCCCAAAAACATGATAGTGTATATAGAGCAAAGATTTTGGAGATAGTCTGATATTGTATTAGGGCACCCATCCGAGCATTAATGGGTTGTATGTTTCCATTTTCAACTTCAGTCTGTTTTTTATCTGTCCGATGGGGGGTTTAAATACCTACATTGCAGTGAAGGTGGGAGGAGTTATTGTTTTAATAATCTATAAAGGACCTAGCCTAGTACCTGACACATGGCTAAACAATTTCCTTTCCCTTCCTTTTCATATCCCTCACTTTTATCAGTGTTGAGAAAGTAAGGCCAGACTCACCCAGATTCTTTTCAAAGAATCTAGAAAAGTTACTGCATTTGTTTGAATGATATGAGAGGCATGTATTCCTCAATTGGTCGAATCATCTGTTCTCATATGTATGTGTTTGTAGAGTGAGAAAATTGGCAGGTCAACATCAATTGTTTTTTCCTCCTCCATCCTTGCAAATGCAGCATTTTCTGTGGCTTTAGAGTTATCTGCTGATGTTACAGTAAGAGTTGATATATTGGACACATTTGACCATAGCCAGCCAAATCTAATTCTGATGAATTTATCCTGGCTAGTCCCTCATCTCTGTTTACTGCTTAGAACTTGAAATCCAAGCACATGCCATTCCATTGCATGCCTCCAAGAGATTCAAGGGATTATATTTAACTACAGAGAACATAAATTATCAGTGTTGTTGTGGTTGTCTTAATCTGTTGAAGTTTTGTCACATATCTTGGATCAATTGCTTTGAATATGGATTTGGACATATCCAAACTTGATCTTAGTTAATAAAAATGAAGTCTGTTAAGTATTAATCAGTTATCTTCCTTGTTCTACAAAAACAATATCTGCTTGTAGAGCATTAAAATTGAACTAGGATAGTTTGATGCACATCAACAAAAAATGTTATAACATTTCCCCTGGCTTGTCTCTATTGGACTACATTACTTTAACCTAGAGACACAAAAAAATTGAGTTTGAAAGACATTTTTGATGAGAAAAGGGATATTCCTATAGGAATTTCCAAGCATGGTTTAAAATGGCTCTAAAATCTATTCTAAAATTTAGCTGATGTTTCTTATAGGCTCTTTCAAGGCCACAAGATTGCCCCACTCCAAACAGCAATCACAATAATACTGAATTCATGACACTTGATATAGGACTTGGTTTTTCTAAATTATCAATATTTTGAAATAAAAATGCAAATATAATTGCTTCTTTCAAATTGAGTATAATTTTAAACATCTTAAATCACATCATGAGTTTTTTTTTTAAATTTTTCATAGCTAGTCAACAATCTATACTTTAGTGACACATCTAAACTGAAACAATTCTTCCAACTGTTAAGTCATAAAATCACAAGAGAGAAGTATACTATTAAATTGGTCTCTGGGGAAAATGATATTGAAGTTATTACTAAATATAATCAGTGTCTTCACCGACCCTTCTTGTAGAAGGTGCTATATATGATATTCTTAAAATTTTTAATTTAATCTAATTTATTTATTTTTTATACAGCAGGTTCTTATTAGTTATCCATTTTATACATATTAGTGTATATATGTCAATTCCAATCTCCCAATTCATCCCACCACCACCAACCCCCTGCCCATTTTTCCCCCTTGGTGTCCATACGTTTGTCCTCTACATTTGTGTCTCTATTTCTGACTTGCAAACCGGTTCATCTGTACCATTTTTCTAGATTCCACATATATACGTTAATATACGATATTTGTTTTTCTCTTTCTGACTTACTTCACTCTGTATGACAGTCTCTAGGTCCATCCACGTCTCTACAAATGACCCCATTTCATTCCTTTTTATGGCTGACTAATATCCCATTGTATATATGTACCACATCTTCTTTATCCATTCATCTGTTGTTGAGCATTTAGGTTGCTTCCATGACCTGGCTATGGTAAATAGAGCTGCAATGAACACTGGGGTGCATGTGTCTTTTTGAATTATGGTTTTCTCTGGGTATATGCCCAGTAGTGGGATTGCTGGGTCATATAGTAATTCTATTTTTAGTTTTTAAGGAACCTCTATACTGTTCTCCATAGTGGCTGTATCAATTTACATTCCCACCAACAGCGCAAGAGGGTTCCCTTTTCTCCACACCCTCTCCAGCATTTGTTGTTTGTAGATTTTCTTATGATTCCCATTCTAACCTGTGTGAGGTGATACCTCACTGTAGTTTTGATTTGCATTTCTCCAATAATTAGTGATGTTGAGCAGCTTTTCATGTGCTTCTTGGCTATCTGTATGTCTTCTTTGGAGAGATGTCTATTTAGGTTCTTCTGCCCGTTTTTTGATTGGGTTGTTTGCTTTTTAATATTGAGCTGCATGGGCTGTTTATATATTTTGGAGATTAATCCTTTGTCTTTGTTCATTGGCAAACATTTCCTCCCATTCTGAGGGTTGTCTTTTTGTCTTGTTTATAGTTTACTTTGCTGTGAAAAAGTTTTAAGTTTCATTAGGTCTTATTTGTTTATTTTTGTTTTTATTCCATTAATCTAGGAGGTGGGTCAGAAAAGATCTTGCTGTGATTTATGTCAAAGAGTGTTCTTCCTATGTTTTCCTCTAAGAGTTTTATAGTGTCTGGTCTTACATTTAGGTCTTTAATCCATTTGGAGTGTATTTCTGTGTATGGTGTTAGGGAGTGTTCTAATTTCATTCTTTTATGTATAGCTGTCCAATTATCTCAGCACCACTTATTGAAGAGACTGTCTTTTCTCCATTGTATATTCTTGCCTCCTTTGTCACAGATTAGTTGACCATAGGTGCGTGGGTTTATCTCTTGGCTTTCTATTCTGTTCCATTGATCTATATTTCTGTCTTTGTGCCAGTACCATATTGTCTTGATGACTGTAGCTTTCTAGTATAGTGTGAAATCAGGGAGCCTGATTCCTCCAGCTCCGTTTTTTTCCCTCAAGATTGCTTTGGCTATTCGCGGTCTTTTGTGTCTCCATACAAATTTTAAGATTTTTTTGTTCTAGTTCTGTAAAAAATGCCATCGGTAATTTGATAGGGATTTCATTGGATCTGTAGATTGCTTTGGGTAGTATAGTCATTTTCACAATACTGATTCTTACAATCCTAGAACATGGTATATCTCTCCATTTGTTTGTGTAATCTTTGATTTCTTTCATCAGGGTATTATAGTTTTCTGAGTAGAGGTATTTTACTTACTTAGGTAGGTTTATTCCTAGGTATTTTATTCTTTTTGTTGTAATGGTGAATAGGATTGTTTCCTTAATTTCTCTATCTGATCTTTCATTGTTAGTGTATAGAAATGCCAGAGATTTCTGTGCATTAATTTTGTATCCTGAACTTTACAAAGTTCATTGATTAGCTCTAGTAGTTTTCTGGTGGCATCTTCAGAATTCTCTATGTGTAGTATCATGTCATCTGCTAATAGTGACAGTTTTACTTCTTTCCAATTTGTATTCCTTTTATTACTTTTTCTCCTCTGATTGCCATGGCTAGGACTACCAATACTATGTTGAATAACAGTGGCAAGAGCGGACATCCTTGACTTGTTCCTGACCTTAGAGGAAATGCTTTCAGTTTTTCACCATTGAGAATGATGTGGGTTTGTTGTATATGCCCTTTATGATATTGAGGTAAGTTCCCTCTCTGCCCACTTTCTGGAGAGTTTTTATCATAAATGGGTGTTGAATTTTGTCAAAAGCTGTTTTTTTATCTATTGAGATGATCATATGGTTTTTATTCTTCAATTTGTTAATATGGTGTATCACACTGATTGATTTCCGTATATTGAAGAATCCTTGCATCCCTGCGATAAATGCCACTTGATCATGGCGTATGATCCTTTTAATGTGTTGTTGGATTCTCTTTGCTAGTATTTTGTTGAGGATTTTTGCATCTATATTCATCAGTGATATTGGTCTGTAATTTTCTTTTTTTGTAGTATCTTTGTCTGGTTTTGGTATCAGGGTGATGGTGGCCTCATAGAATGAGTTTGGGAGTGTTCCTTCCTCTGCAATTTTTTGGAAAAGTTTGAGAAGGATGGGTGTTAGCTCATCTCTAAATGTTTGATAGGATTCACCCTGTGAAGCTGTCTGGTCCTGGATTTTTGTTTGTTGGAAGATTTTTAATCACAGTTTCAATTTCATTACTTGTCATTTGTCCGTTCATATTTTCTATTTCTTCCTGGTTCAGTCTTGGAAGGTTATACATTTCTAAGAATGTTTCCATTTCTTCCAGGTTGTCCATTTTATTGGCATAGAGTTGCTTGTAGTAGTCTCTTATGATGCTTTGTATTTCTGTGGTGTTCGTTGTCACTCCTCCTTTTTCATTTCTAATTTTATTGATTTGAGTCCTCTCCCTCTTTTTCTTGATGAGTCTGGCTAAAGGTTTATCAATTTTGCTTACCTTCTCAAACAACCAGCTTTTAATTTTATTGATCTTTGCTATTGTTTTCTTTGTTTCTATTTCATTTATTTCTGCTCTGATCTTTATGATTTCTTTCCTTCTACTAATTTTGGGTTTTGTTTGTTCTTCTTTCTCTAGTTCCTTTAGGTGTAAGGTTAGATTATTTATTTGAGATTTTTCTTATTTCTTGAGGTAGGATTGTATTTCTATAAATTTCCCTCTTAGAACTGCTTTTGCTGCATTCCATAGGTTTTGGATCATTGTGTTTTCATTGTCATTTGTCTCTTGGTATTTTTTGATTTCCTCTTTGATTTCTTCAGTGATGTCTTGGTTAATTAGTAACGTATTGTTTCGCCTCCATATGTTTGTGCTTTTTACGGTTTTTTCCCTGTAATTGATTTGTAATCTCATAGCATTGTGGTCAGAAAAGATGCTTCATATGATTTCAATTTTCTTAAATTTACCAAGGCTTGATTTGTGACCCAAGATGTGATCTATCCTGGAGAATGTTCTGTGTGCACTTGAGAAGAAAGTGTAATCTGCTGTTTTCGGATGGACAGTCCTATAAATATCAATGAAATCTATCTGGTCTATTGTGTCATTTAAAGCTTGTATTTCCTTATCAATTTTCTGTCTGGATGTTCTGTCCATTGGTGTAAGTGAGGTGTTAAAGTCCCCCACTATTATTGTGTTACTGTCAATTTCCCCTTTTAGAGCTGTTAGCATTTGCCTTATGTATTGAGGTGCTCCTATGTTGGGTGCATATATATTTATAATTGTTATATCTTCTTCTTGGATTGATCCCTTGATCATTATGTAGTGTCCTTCCTTGTCTCTTGTAGCATTCTTTATTTTAAAGTCTATTTTATCTTATATGAGTATTGCTACTCCAGCTTTCTTTTGATTTCCATTTGGAACATCTTTTTCTATCTCCTCACTTTCAGTCTGTATGTATCCCTAGGTCTGAAGTGGGTCTTTTGTAGACAGCAGATATATGAGTCTTGTTTTTGTATCCATTCAGCAAGCCTGTGTCTTTTGGTGGGAGCATTTAATCCAATCAAATTTAAGGTAATTATCGATATGTATGTTTCTATGACCATTTTCTTAATTGTTTTGGGTTTGTTTTTGTAGGTCCTTTTCTTCTCTTGTGTTTCCCACTTAGAGAAGTTCCTTTAGCATTTGTGGTAGAGCTGGTTTGGTGGTGTTGAATTCTCTTAGCTTTTGCTTGTCTGTAAAGCTTTTGATTCCTCTGTCGAATCTGAATGTGATCCTTGCCGGGTAGAGTAATCTTGGTTGTAGGTTCTTCCCTTTCATCACTTTAAATATATCGTGTCACTCCCTTCTGGCTTGTAGAGTTTCTGCTGAGAAATCAGCTGTTAACCTTATGGGAGTTCCCTTGTATGTTATTTGTCATTTTTCCCTGGTTGCTTTTAATAATTTTTCTTTGTCTTTAATTTTTGTCCATTTGATTAATATGTGTCTCAGTGTGTTTCTCCTTGGGTTTATCCTGCCTGGGACTGTCTGTGCTTCCTGAACTTGGGTAGCTATTTCCTTTCCCATGTTAGGGAAGCTTTCAACTATAATCTCTTCAAATATATTCTCGAGTCCTTTCTCTCTCTCTTCTCCTTCTGGGACCCCTATAATGCAACTGTTGTTGTGTTTAATGTTGTCCCAGAGGCCTCTTAGGCTGTCTTCATTCTTTAGGCTGTCTTCATTCTTTTCATTCTTTTTTCTTTATTCTGTTCCACGGCAGTGAATTCCACCATTCTGTCTTCCAGGTCAGTTATCCATTCTTCTGCCTCAGTTATTCTGCTATTGATTCCTTCTAGTGTATTTTTCATTTCAGTTATTGTATTCTTCATCTCTGTTTGTTTGTTCTTTAATTCTTCTAGGTCTTTGTTAAAAATTTATTGCATCTTCTCGATCTTTGCCTCCATTCTTTTTCCGAGGTCCTGGATCATCTTCACTATCATTATTCTGAATTCTTTTTCTGGAAGGTTGCCTATCTCCACTTCATTTAATTGTTTTTCTGGGGTTTTATCTTGTTCCTTCATCTGATACATAGGCCTATGCCTTTTCATTTTGTTTATCTTTCTGTGAATGTGGTTTTCATTCCACAGGCTGCAGAATTGTAGTTCTTATTGCTTCTGATAAGAAGCAATAAGATCTTTTAAACTATACTAAATCCCTCTTTTGATCTTTAAAACTATACTAAATCTGGCCATTTTCTTGCTGTAATAAGAAGGACCAGATCAAGAACCTAAGTAGGTACAGGGAACCCCCTATGGACTGAGAAATGGTAGTAAGTAGATGTTGCTGACACTTATTCAAATTTATTTACAATGATCGTGTGCAATTTTAAAAGAATAAAAAAAAAGAGCAAATAACAATTTTTAGGAGTACTATATTATCAGGCCCAATAAAAATCTCACCTTTCTCTTCATCTCTCTGTCTTTTCTTCTCAAATGAGATCTTCAAATAGCAAGAGAAGTACAAAATGGAAAGTAATCTTATGATGCCACCTATTATAAGCCTCTTGAAGAAATGAAGAAGAGAGAGATGTCCCCAAAAGACCAATACACATATATCAGCCTGGTCAGACTGGCGGTTTACTTCAACTCTCATTTATACCCCTGAGAGTTTGGCATTTCTTCAGTTCCTTACCTGAATCTATGTCATTTCATATTCTATCTTTTCAATTACTTTTGCCTTAAATTATCCGGAGTCCCCTGATACAAGCAACTTGGAAAAATGGTGTTTTGACTGAATACTGAAAGGATAAAGACAAAAAGAACTATACATAAACATTGTGCTCTGGTTGGTAAATTTTCTTCTCACAGGGTACAAATTAGTAATTCTGAAACTACTTTATATGCATACTAGTGTTGAATAACTAAATAAATTGCTTTGAAGGGGAGCCAGGTTTCTTACAGTCAAAAAAGTTACAAATAAAGAAGGGGGGAACCTGGAATGAATTAGAGTCAGAGATACCAGTAGGAACTTATGTTTATTTAAACATGCATACAAATAGATATAAAAATAAATATATATATATGTGTGTGTGTGTGTACATGGGTTACTATATATATATGTGTATGTATATATATATAAACATATATATATATATACACACACACTTATATTTTTTAGTTCTGTTTACTAATAGAATCTACAAGCAGTGACGTCCCAGGAGCACATCTATACTCAGATCTTGGTTTGTAAATACTAGTCTCCAGTAAAAGGAACCAGTGCTTCTTGGGAAATGGCTGATCCTAGAACTAAGGTAGGGAAAGTACAAGATGTCTCTGGAGCACCTTACGACTCCAGAAATTAAGGATGTGGAAAAAAAAAAAAAGGTGGATTCAAAAGACACAGGAATCCACCCAAGTTTCCAGTGGCCATAGGTGGAACAATTTGAGCAACAAAATAAATAACCATGGTATTGAATTACTATTACCCAAAGAATGAAACAAATATCCATGAGTCCACATTAATGTAAAAAAAGATGGAAGAGAAAGAATAAATGATCCTTACAGAGGAATCCCAAATAGCATATATTCCCTGCCTGTAGGAAGCGGAGCCTAATTCCAATCCTCTTGAATGTGGACTGGACTTAGTGACTTGTTCCCAAAAGATAAAAATGTAAAAAATAGTAACTTGAGGGTGGAGAAACATGGAAGACACTGCTTTAATTAAGTGGTCAAGGTTAACCTCACTAGTGATAAGTCATGTCGATATCATAAATCCCTTGATATGATGCAATGAGAAAGGCACCTCACCTCTGTGTTATTCTACCCTAAAACCCACAATTCCAGCTTAGTCATGAAATTGATCAAACAGATCGAGGGAAATTATACAAAACACCTGATCATTACTCATCAAAAATCAAGATCATAGAAAAATAAGGGAAAGACTGAGAAACTGTCACATATTGTAGGAGCTCAAGAAGATATAAAGACTAAATGCAATGTGCTACCTTGGATTTGGGTTAAATCCTAGATAAACAGTGGACTTCAGTGGAAAAAATGGTGAAATCTAAGTCTGCAGTTTAGTCAATAATGCACTAATGTTAAATTCTTAGTTTCGACAAACGCAGTGTGGTTATATAAAATATAACCACATTAGGGGAAGCTGGATGAAGGGCATATGGGAACTCTCTGTACTATCTTTACAATTTTGCTATAAATATAACATTTTTCCAAAATAAAAAGTTAAAAGTATCCAGTTCTTTTTCTTGCTGATTTCTCCTTAAATGATGCCTGGTGCTAATGAACAAATATTTCACAATCTCATTTTAACAGTGGAACTAAGATTGTACTCACAATTTGTACTCAAAATTGGAGAATTTTTTAGCAACTGCTGCACTAAAAATATCATCTCAAATATTCTGAGTGTTTACTCTGATGTTGGTATATGGATAAAAATAAAACATAGGTTGTTCCCTGAATGCTTTGTAGACTAAGTGTCTATGCAAATTCAAAACAGGTATTGAAGCCCCCGTAAGACACACCATGATGAAGAGGACCTCATTGTAATAGTACATAAAATAAAGGGCAGACATGTTGTAAATACTTGAATTTCTCATACAACTAATATTTATTAAGCATTTGTAATGTTTCAGCTACTCTGCTAGGTAGTATGGATACAGTGTTGAATGGAGGTTTACTGTTTGATGGACTGGCCATGAAGATATTCATCCGTTTAGATTCTAAGGCCAAAAAGTAGTTTTCTTCATGACTTTCACAGTCTTACTAGGTTTCATCAGGAGCATCTATTTGAGATTAATCACTTTCAAACCAGAACTAGAAATATGAGGAAACTGCTTTTTCATTAAGCCTATTCAGAGGGCTCAGAGTCAATCTTTTCTTCATCTCCTTTCCCAAAATATGCTGATAAATAGAATATTTATTCATACCCATCCAGTTTATTTCAATAGAAAGGCTACTTTGGGTGCTGCTTCAAAAGTATAGGGAACCAAGTGAATGATCTAGATAGTAGAAAAAATTTGCATGTTAAAGTCAGCTTTTACTTTTAAGGAGAAAGATCAATAAGAGAAATATTTGATGCCAAGCACAGTATTTCTTTACATGAACAGTTTTCTTTACAATGAACAAGGTTTCATTTCGACTACATCATTTTTCTCTAGCGGAAGAGTTTCCATAATTACTAAACATATATAATTGGCTTAATTCTAAAGGCTTTAGACTGTGCTGCTATGCTAGTATTTATATACCATTATATGTTACCTTTACAGTTTTTGGGGAGAAAGTCAAGAAAAGCAGGGCTGACTAAAATTCCCAACCTCCTCTTAAAGACCAAGATTGAGTTACAATATTTCAGTATAAAAACCAAACAATAATTACTCTGTGTTTATATGTAGTATTTTATAACAAATATCAAAGAGCTTATTCTGGAATTGATTATTAGAAAAAAAATTACACTCTTAAAAGCATTTCATCTTTTTTCTATGACTTGTGTATTAGCTTGGACTTTTAGCTGCCAGTAATAAGAACATAGGTCAGACTTCCTACAAGTTTAAAAAAAGAAGGCGGGGCAGAGAGATTTATCATATCGGAGTGTCTCAAACAATCCAAGGACAATTTCGTTCTTGTCCTGAGGATCTCTGCTTCTTTCTGCATGTCTGTTTCCTCTCTCTCTTCTCTAATCATGGTTTTCAATGGCATCAAGCTTGCCATTGAACTTGGTGCTGCCAATTACTAGCTTTTTTTTTTCCCCATTGGAGAAATTATTTAATCTTTCTGTGTCTGTTTGTTAATATATGAAATGGGGATGAAAATAGTACCTACTTCACTGAGTTGCTGCAAAGATTGAATGAATTGCTTTGTGTAAAACACACAGAACAGTGCCTGGCCTGGTAAATGTTCTCCAAGTGTTAGGTATTATTTGTATTGTAAGGTCACCACGAAAGCTTTTTCCATAGCCATTAATTAAGAAAATAAGGCAAATGAAGAAGATTTTCCCAAAATACTCCATTAAAAAATGAAGGTACCAAAACCACAATAACCTTTATCACCTAATTAAATTAGAAATATTAAAGCGCCACTTTGTAAAAAAAGATTCTAGGAAGGCCCTGTGCTCTAGAATTTTTACAGAGCCATTCCAGATTGTTAGGCCACTGTTTTGCAGATAGCAAATGCCTTGCATATAGCTCTCTGAGTCATAGCAACCTTGAGACACCCCTGAGAGCCTATGAAAGTCTGGGTGCTAAAGTGTCCACTGGAAGTTAACTGAAAGAATAAGAAGGGGAAGTAGGGCTTCCCTGGTGGCGCAGTGGTTGAGAGTCTGCCTGCCAATGCAGGGGACACGGGTTCGAGCCCTGGTCTGGGAAGATCCCACATGCCGCGGAGCAGCTGGGCCCGTGAGCCACAATTACTGAGCCTGCGCGTCTGGAGCCTGTGCTCCGCAACAAGAGAGGCCGCGATGGTGAGAGGCCCGCGCACCGCGATGAAGAGTGGTCCCCGCTTGCCACAACTAGAGAAAGCCCTCACACAGAAACTAAGACCCAACACAGTCATAAATAAATAAATAAATAAATAAATAAATAAAAGAACGTGAATTTCTTTAAAAAAAAAAAAAAAAGAAGGGGAAGTAGACAATAAGGATGTGAAATAGATGTCTCGTTTGCTCTCACCTCTGCCCAGAATGAGAAACTGGGGAGTAAGAAGAAACAGAAGCTGATGTTTGTTCTGTGTTGTTTTTCTCCTTGTATTCCTCCCAGTTTTCTCTCTTACTGGTTCCGGTTCTTAATTTCTCCCATTTGAATAACCCTGCAGGAGAGACAAATAGGGTCTTAGGTTATCTCATTTCCAGTCTCCTAGCCATTGTCAAATCTTGCATTTGACCATATTGTTTGACCCTTAGTTTTGAAACTAAACATATTTGAAGTATAGCAGAAAGAACGAACAAGTGAAAGAAAGAGGCTGCATGAACAAGTGAAAGAAAAAAGAATTTCAGTACAAGGTACTCTTAGGGAATAGCATGGTTAAGAGAATAATTTTATCTGAGAAAAGGGGGTGAAAAGAGGATAGTATGGTTGTTGCAGCCTATTTCAGATGTTTCATAAGATTTGATATGCCTAGGTTTTGAAGGGAAAGTTATAAAATTAACCACACTTACAATAGCAAGGTACTGTTCAATCAACCTCATATGTATTAATTTATTTCACTCACAATAACCTTATACATAGTATCTTATTCCCATTTCATATAAGGAAGCTGAGCCCAGAACAGTTAAGTAAGTTTTCTAAAGTCACACAGCTTGTAAGAGGCAGAGCCAGGACTTGAAAATCAGATAATCTAGTGAGCCCAAGACCTTTAACCCTACCCCTTACTCTTCTGCTTTGAAAAATAACTGAATTAGAAGCTTAATTCTACAAAGCAAAACTCAAGAATTAAAATAAACACATTAACGTAAATGTCATTAAGAATTTTTACAAAGTTCTATATCAGAATGAGGACATGATCTGTATAACTATATTTGCCAATATAAAAAGGGAAATAATTTGATATCACTACTGTACTTTACTGCAAGTTCTGAGATTAAAAGAGTGCTTGTGAAAAGAATAATTAGGGATTGTTCTCTTATTTAAAGAAATAATACAGAATATTTTAGCCTTTGAGAATGAAAATATTCAATTAAACTAAAGATTCAGAGAAAATTTAACAAATAAAGACAAGATATTTGCATGATTCAATTCAAAGTCCAGCCTTAAAGAAAAAGACTAAATACTTGAGGAAAAATAACTCTCCATAATGACTAAGTAGGATTTATCTCAGATATGGAAGTCTGGATTAAAATGTAGAAATCTTTTACTGTGATATTTTATTGCTAAGAATCTATAGTGAAAACCAAAAACCAGTCTCATTGCTAACAGTGAAAATACCAGAAGTGTGATGAACACTTGAGATTGTATTAAAATTAGGAACTAAATAAAGATGCCGATCATGATATGAAACAGAAACTAGTCATATAACTTTTGAAAACTATAGACATAAAGGTGCTAGAACCTCACCATCACCCACCAAATCAAGTAAAAGCTTTTAGAATTAATAAGATAATTTAGTAAATTTGTTGGTTATATAATACAGAAACATCAACAGCTAACTTCTATTTCAGCAGGAATCTGTAAGACCCATCTCACAATAGCGACCATAAATCTAAAATATATAAGATAATCTTTCTTCAGAGGCCTGTAGGGGAAAAACTATAAAACTCTAAGAGAAAACTTTAATAATTGGAAGAATATGCCAAATTTCTAGAAAATAAGGTTGAATATTTTGAAGATATCATCTAAGCAAATTAATTTTAGGTTTCATGAGTCTAATAAAAATTCCAATGAGATTGTTTTTGGAACTTGATGAAATTATTTTAAAGTTCATATGCCCGATAATAGATAAAATGTTCTAAAGCATTTTTAAAAAGATGATAGTTAAGGGGGAACTTGCGCACAGGTATTAAAAGATACTGGGCAGTCATATTGCTTTTTATGGCTGCTCGAATTTTGATATTTAGTAATAATTCATATATTTTATACTTTTGTTTATTAAAAACATATTATCGATGAAAGTTTATCTAAATGATTCAAAAATATTAAAACAAAGTGACCAAAGATATAGCATGTAGAAAATGAGAATTTCAGGCATTATTGACTCACTAGATTATAAGTACATGGCACTTAGGGATAGTAAATAGGGACGGGTCATGGCTGTTATTGCTGCTGCCACAGCTCAGGCATCCACCGTCTCTCAGCTGACTATTTTTTTTTCCATGGAAAGGCATTTTATTTTAAATATAGCAGTGTGTACATGTCAATCCCAAACTCCCAATATATTCCTCCCCTCCACCCTTCCCCCAGGTAACCATAAATTCGTTCTCTGAGTCTGTTTCTATTTTGTAAATAAATTCACTTGTATCTTTTTTTTTTTTTTTTTAGATTCTGCATATAAGTGATATCATATGATATTCGTCTTTGTCTGGCTTACTTCACTTAGTATGATAATCTCTGGGTCCATCCATGTTGCTGCAAATGGAATTATTTCATTCTATTTAATGGCTGAGTAATATTCCATTGTATATATGTACCACATCTTCTTTATCTGCTCCTCTGTCGATGGACATTTAGGTTGCTTCCATGTCTTGGCTATTGCAAACAGCTCTGCAATGAACACTGGGGTGCATGTATCCTTTTGAACCATGTTTTTCTCCAGATATAGGCCCAAGAGTGGGATTGCTGGATCATATAGTTGACTATTATAATACCTTTCTAACTGGTCTCCTCAGTCCCTCCAATACATCGACCCCATAGGTGAGAAAGTCATCTGCACAAAAACAAAAATAAATCCTGTTGCTTGCAGGCTTAACAACCATCGTTGGTCCCTACTGGCTACCCCACTTCAATTTATCATGATGGCTCACTTTGTGGCTCTAACCTCCTTCTTCACACTCCAGCTGCACAGAATATCTCATCCACATTCTCCTCTTTATGTCTGAGCAGTAATATCACTGTTCTGTGCACAGGATTTTTCTTCTGCCCAGAATGTGAATTGCAATATGCTATTTAAACACATCCCTTCAGGATGTGCTTCAGGTCTTCATTTAAAGCTCAAATTTTTTGATATTTCATGGGAGGTCCACGAAGGCAGAGTCCTTATGACCACTGTATGCCCAATACCTAGACCAGTACTTGTCACATAGTAGGAGTTCAATAAAATATTTGTTACGTGAATAAATAAATGAACATCTCCCATAGGTGTATAACATTGTATTATAATCACTTGCTTATCTTCTTTTATCCTGATTTACAGCAGGAATGTGGAGGTTTTTTCTTTTTTTTTTTGGTGGGGCGATATTTGTTTCCTTGTTTGTTTATTTTAACTTTTCCATCAATGCCTGGACATATGGTCAGGGCTCAAAAGATATTTGTTAAATGAGTGAATAAATAAATAAATGATATAATGTTACAGCAAAAGGACAAGCATTATTTACCTAACACAACACTACGTATAGTAATTGCTTGCTAAAAGACCAGAAACATATTTACATATTGTTTTAGAATTAATTTATATTTATTTTCTACTGCAAGTAATTGTGTTTAGTCAATTCTTTCACAGTCACCATTCTTTTTACATATTACCTTCGAAATGACAATTTTGACTTTTTAGCAGTCATTTTATACTGTAATGCAGATGTTGTAGGCACTGGTACCACATGACTTATTGTTTCATCTCTTGGGTTATCATTTTGAATTAATAAGGACCTTCTGGAGAACAGCCGTTCCTAAGAGCCCATTTACTGGACAGAATCTTGCATGAATTTTGATACTGCAATCATTTGTCAGGCACTTAGTATTACTTGTATACCTCCCCTCCCACCTTGGAATGCGTTTTCTGAGTAAACAAATCTATAAAGGAGAAATTGGGGAAACTCCTAAAAATAGCATTTTGTGAAAACTCTCCATCATTTAACATATCTATAAATATAGACAGTCTAGTTACAAATCCCACATATGTCCTTTATAGCAATTTTCCTAAAATCTCCTATACAGAAAGAATGTATATGTTTGCTTCCTTTCTGTATAGTTACTTGAAAATAATATGATTGGATGTTTTTCAAAGGACTCTGCAATTAAAATTTGTCCTGAATTCAGACTACTCAAATTGTTCCAAATTACTGACATTTACTGTATTTACAGGACTTGTGTAGCTTAATCATACTCTGATACAGATTGCTTTTTTATGTAGCAAGCTGTACTTTAAATGAGCAGCTTCAAAGATTTAGATGTTTTTGTTTTGAAGAGTTCTTTTAAAGATAGGCACAACCATAATACGAGTTTAAATTTGAGATTAAGTTTGCTCAGTGAAGTAGAAAGAAAGCAAATAAACTTAGGAAATTTTACATGGGCAGACAGGAGTGTCTGCATTCTTTTATCTCAGATGAATGTGAATTCTCACTTAACACTTCCATGATGATAAAATTAATCAGTAAATGCCCTCAAATCATTACCATTGACATATACCACTTTCTCACCTAAAGTCTAAGAATCTGGTGCCTATTAAAAACGAGAGGGAAAAAGACCTTCTGGAAATAGCTCATGTTCTAAGGACAAATATAATGGAATGTAGCATATTATCCAGCAAAATCCTTTGAGGACACTAACACTTGGTATTGATTTTATTTATTTATCGACCTATTTCTTAATTTTTCCCTCAGTTTTATTAATTTTTTGAAAAATACTTATTTTCCTATGCATGTGCCTTAAACAGCTAGAGGACTTGGGCTCGCTATGTCTATTACTTTACAACAAACCCATTTTTGCCCTTTTTCTAGTCATATAACTGGATTTAGCATAGAAATACACACAGAATACACAAGCCCAGTCGCTACAGAACATGCTTGCACTAACAAGAATTGAACTAAAGGCATCTATTTACTTTTTTTAAATGCAAAATGTCATAGGAATTATTAACTATTTCAAATGTTGCTAACAGCATACATACAACTACTATTCCCTTTAAGAAAATGAGAAGTACTAGGCCTCTTATCTTCTGCAATTATGAAATGCCATTCTCACCCTTCCTTGGTGTCTATGTCTGGCCTCTATTTTTGCAGCCCTGAAAGATTGCTACCCCTCAAGCACTGAGTCAGTTGAACTGAGAATTTCTTTGAACTGAATTTATTTATATTGGCTTTTGTCACCTTAGCATACGGGAAAAGCAAAAACTACCAGTAGCTATCGACACCAGAAGCCTTGAAGACAAATCAGACAAAAATGTATCTGTTAATGATCAAAGAGCAGCTTCTACCAATATACCAAAAATGCCTCAAAGTACGATAAAGGTTTCTTTTGCTTTATGTCCCTATTTATCTGTACATGGTAGTCAAATCCCCTAAATGGATTATCTGTGTGGAATGAGTTAAATCCTGCAGTGTTCCTATTTGCCTTGACTCTGATTCTCTTGATAATTTCTCAGATTCATACCAATTAAGAATCAAACATGTGAACGCAAGGATAATGCAACACAATTCTGTTGCACTGATGAATTACATTGATTTCAAATGTCACCAAAGGGGCCAAAAACAAGACAGTATGTGACAACATTCAGATTAATCCAATAGGGTCGATGAACCTGCCCCTGGGACCAGGTGACATATTCAGGACTTGTCTGTGCTGAAACCAGGTGTCCTGCCTCATTTCTGTTACAGAAAAGCCAAGACGAAGAGCTTGGCATTGTGTTCTGCTGGAGCCTACGTACCTCAGCACGGTGGCCACAAACCCGTAGAGCAATTTCAAATAGTGACAAATCAGCAGATCTCAGAACGGGGCTTAGGACCAAGTCATCAGCACCAGCTGATTCAACAGATTCACATCTGAACTCAAACTGATGGAAAAATCCGATTTAACCCCTTATGAAGGAGCTTCTAAGATTTCATAACAGCACCTTCTTCTAAAAGCTAGAGGTAAAAAAAAGTACCTGGACAAAGCTTTTGAAGCAAGCAGTGAAGGTCAATATTGCTAACAGTCAAATCCCGGCAACTTGAACTTAGCAAAAAACTTTGTTGAGAAAGTGAGCATTGCTGAAAAGGGGTTTTGGCTGCTGTACAAATTTCTTTTTTCTTTTTGCACTTGATACACTGAAAATAGACATAGAAAACCCTTGGTTGGACCAAATAAACCCTGTATATATCAGATTATTAGTCTCCTGTGTGCCTTCCGGGTGCATTTTTGAGGGTAGCATCCGTCTTAAGGCATTTGAAAATTAGGACTTTCTCATGAATGTGGTAAAAATGGAATTTATAACAAGGTCACTAATGGAATGTATTTGCATGATTCATTTATCCTTTTATAGGATAGGCATGGCCAGACACAGGGTGTTATCTAGAGCGTTTCTAAAATTACTTCTCTGGGGCTTTTGTCCAGCTTTAAGGAACTTCAAAGAAAAAGTAAGTAAAACATATTTCTTCTGGGTGACTTTAAAAACAGGTAAATGATTTTTAAATGAAAGAAAGATAATCTCTTGGGGATTGTGTTTATGAATCTGCACTTTAACAAGTATTTCAGATGGCAGTAACAGAAAAATTAGGGAAATAAAACAAATTTACATGAAGACTTTAAACTTATAAATCTCCAGAAAGATGTTTTATGTATTAGGAAAACATAAGGAACTGTTCCTTTAAATAGCCTATGTTTGAATGGTAACTATAACTGGAAAATAAAACAAACTAAAACCTTGCTTCAATTTTAGGAAGCAATTTGAGCTGGCAATGCCTTTTCCTTATAATGAAGTCAGTTTCTACCCCTCACCCCTTGCAGTTAGTGAGTTTCAAGGAAAGCCTTGAGCCAAATATATAAAACTTCGACAGGCTACTTAAACATTTTATAATCTCTTAAAGAATTTATAACTCTAGATTTATAATGAACAAAAGATAGCCTGTTGGTGCTTTAACTCTCTAGGCGTAAGACCATTCTCCCTCTGCATTTTAATGTTTTATTTGCAGCTGGACAGTCAGTCATCAGCAACACTGACCCTACCTACCATCATTCACATGGAGAAAATGAATTCATGGCACAAATTATAGGAGAGCTCAGGCAAACTGCTGATTTTCTTTATCAAATTCAGGATCATATTTTATTTCCTTCTTAGTATGAAAGTTTGGTTGCTTTCTCGTGATACGAAGCTTGAGAGAGGAGGTCACAAAAAAATAAAAAGAAATGAAGGTGACGGTCAAGCTCGAGTTCAACTATACTTCAAAATGAGTTGGGCGTGTGCCTCAGGCTCTCCGGCATCTGATAAACCTGGAAAAAGGAACATCGGTCCTCCCAGTTCCTCGGTGCTACTGGGAGCAAGTCTCAGTAGGGAACAACCTTGACAGATGAAAGTCACAGGGAGGGAAGGGGCTGCATTTGGCCTCACCTCCACAGCCTACCAGGACATCATCAGAGCCCTGGGGCATATGTCTTCAAAAATAACTGAAAATAGGATAAGGGCAGATAGAGCTACAAAATGGAGATGGCAGATGGTAGGGGTCTTTTTTTTGGGGGGGGGGGGTGTCGGTGCTTTCTAGACCCAAAGTCGACCTTCAAATATTCATGATGTCAACTTTGCCATGTGTACTTCTGGGATCCAAGATGTGTGGTACCTACTTTTACCCACGACAAAGAATTTTGGTGCCGTTGGCCCTGGGAAGAGAGTTTAAACACTGTTTGCTATTCGTTCTTTGCCAAAAACTTGGTTGAAACATTTGATGTCTGAAAGCGTTGGTTGAAAGGATAGTTGAATATCCATTTCTCCAGCTTCACCTCTGTTTCAAGTTATATCATAAGAGAGCAATGTTCCTGGATTACCTTAGCTTCTCGCAGAAATGTCTTCTAGAGGTTGAGATTTAACGTGATGCCCTCGGCTATTGTAGAGGTGAAATTAAAACCTCGGGTATTTAACTGCTTACTCATTGTCCCTTTTGAAAGAATCCCCAGGATAAATTCCTCCTAGGCTTCAGTCAGGAATTATTTTTCTTCAGATAGATTTTAATACTATTTTTATGGGGCAGAGAGAAATTAAATAAACCAATCTGCTTCTCTTTCGAAACTGGCTTCCAAATTCACTGTGCAGCCACTGTAACAAAGCCATTTTAAATTCCTGTTATAAGGGACTAGCCCTTTCCAGGGTTACTCGTACCTGAGATCTATAGATTATCTGTCTCAAGGTTACCTAGAAGGCCTTGGAAAAACACAGGTCCCTGAACCACACCCCAGAGATTCTGATATAGTAGTTCTCAAAAGGGAAATAGTAATGTGCATTTTATTCAAACAGGCCTCATGCCTTAAGATGTAATGCCATTCTCCCTTTGCATCTTGATATTTCATAAAAACTCCGGTTACTATGTACTCCTGAGTTTGAACCATTTCTAAGTGGTTCTGATTGGTCTTTTAGTGATATTAGGGGATTCAGTTATTTATTTTTTCCTAATCAAACAATATGACTGATTTGAAATATTCACGCACACATATAGAGTCTTTTTTGTGTGTGTGTGCAAACAGGTAAGATGATGAGGTAACAGATGACCAGGGGGAAGGAATAAACACACAAAAAGAACTGCTGTGGAAATGTGTAAAACTCGCACAAAAATGTGTTGCTTATCAGTAAATCCAAATTAAGAAAAATACATACATAGAAAACCAAGGAATTCTGCAAAGAAATCTAGCATGTCTTTTGCAGAAAGGGATAAGACTTCAGACCTCTAGTTTTCAGGTACTGAAGGCCAGGATCTCTAATTATTTTAGTTTTTTTTTTTTCCTTAAAACTTTTTCATGCAAATGGTTTTGTTTGGGTTGTAAACTAATTGCAGGGGTTTGATTACCAGATACTTTCTAGCTTGCCTCTGCAAATGGTTTTTACAAACATGAAAACCAGGGTATAGCTGATTTAGTGAACCCCATTGGTAAAAACCTGAGATATCTATACGACAGCGTATTTTTTTCTAGCACAATTAATGATTCTGCCCAGTTTGAACACAATCTAAACATATAGAAAGTTAGTATATAATTCACTTGGCCAAAAAAATCTTTAAAATTTGTTAACTTTTAAACAAATTTTCAAAATCAACCAAGGGATTGTGTTAAAGAAATGAAGGATTCTTTATAGCATTGTCAAAAGTATAAAATAGGTACTATAGACTAAATTTATTAAAAATATGCAAATGCAATCTGATATATTCTTTATCAAACTAACCTTTCTTTTTTGTAGACTTCACATACCAAAATATCTCACATGTCCGTAGAGAATTACATAAAAACAAACAGCCCTAACTTGTGGTCACAACTTGCCAATTGAGTTTGAAAATGCATACAAAATAAAAAGGTGGCAGTTAATTGGTTTTTAAATCTCTATTTAGGCTTTTGAAAAATATGGTAGATGAGCACAAATATTCAACCTCCTTTGATGATAACTTACAGAAATAACCAAAATGGTAAAAACATACTATAATTATAATTTTTAAAACTCCAGTGGCACTGAAAACTAGGGAAGGTGCCACCTATAGGCCACAGAATTCAAGAAATTTCTGCTTTATATAGTGTAAGTGGAACCAGGTGGAATGAAGATATTTAGAAGCAACTCAAAACTCACTTTCCTACGAAAGCAGTATAGCCTCACAAGCAAACAGCAGGCAGACCAGGAGAAGCCCAATTAATTTTCCTATTTTTAAGAGGTAAAGGTCAGGGAGCCCTTAGAGAAGGAAGAATTCCTGTCACTGCTGTAAATCAGCATCAGCTGAGTGAGGAAATGCCCAGGCAAGCCCAGCTATGCCTCAAGGAAAGCCAGCTCCTTGCTGGTTTGTCAATGGATTTTACTGTTGAATGAAGCCATTTCCTAAAACAGAAAGAGCTAAAACTTATAATCAGAGAATATTTAGAAAATAACAACAATGAAAAATGTTCCACATAAAAATGTTGAGAGGCAGCCAAACTTACTCTCAGAAAAGAAATACTAACACACACTATTTTCATGGTTAAACAGGGAGGAATAAAAATAAATTAACTAAATATCCAACTCAATAAATTAGGACTGGAACAAGAAAATAAACCCAGGATATGCAGGAGAAATAAATAGCAGCTAATATTTGAGTTTATTCTTCTAGTTTTTGTATATAGGATTTCACTTAATCTTCCCTACCACCCAAGAAAATAGATACTAATAACATTATGTTAAAGATGAGGAAACTGAGATGCTCAGAGCTGTATTTTAAAAATGCAGAAGTGGGGGGCTTCCCTGGTGGCGCAGTGGTTGAGAGTCTGCCTGCCAATGCAGGGGACACGGGTTCGAGCCCTGGTCTGGGAGGATCCCACATGCCGCGGAGCGGCTGGGCCGGTGAGCCACAGTTGCTGAGCCTGCGCATCTGGAGCCTGTGCTCCGCAACAAGAGAGGCCGCGATAGTGAGAGGCCCGCGCACCGCGATGAAGAATGGCCCCCACTTGCCGCGACTGGAGAGAGCCCTCGCACAGAGACGAAGACCCAACACAGCCATAAATAAATAAATAAATAAATAAAATTAAAAAAAAAAATGCAGAAGTGGAATAATCAATAAATAAAAATACTTAGTTATTAGTAAAAATAAACACAGAAATAGAAATTATAGATACCCATTATTAGGAATACAAAAGATGATACAATTACAGATACAAAGTTATTCATAAAATTTTAAAGAAGATGTGGTACACATGTACAATAGAATACTACTCAGCCATAAAAAAAGAATGAAATAATGCCATTTGCAGCAACATGGATGGATGTAGAGATTATCATACTAAGTGACATAAGTCAGAAAGAGAAAGACAAATACATATGATATCACTTATATGTGGAATCTAAAATATGACACAAATGAACTTATCTACAAAACAGAAACAGACTCACAGACATAGAGAACAGACTTGTTGTTGCCAAGGGGGAGAGGGGTCGGGGAGGGATGGATTGGGAGTTTGGGATTAGCAGATGCAAACTATTATGTATAGAAGGGATAAATAACAAGGTCCTACTGTAGAGCACAGAGAACTATATTCAATATCCTGTGATAAACCCTAATGGAAAAGAATATGACAAACTACGCATATATATATATATATATATATATATATATATATATGTATAACTGAATCACTATGCTGTACAGCAGAAATTAACACAACATTGTAAATCAACTATACGTCAATAAAATAAAGTTTTAAAAGATATCTATAAATTTTAAGAGGATATTATGTTTAGAGGGCATAGTCAAGATGGTGGTGTGGGAAGACACCGAGTTAGCATCTCCCCACAACTAGGGCGCCTGCTGCCCACTGGTGGGGGACCCTGATGCCCAAGGAGATGGGAGGACCCCCAAGTGAACTGGTAGGATGTGGGGAGATAGAGGGGGGAGGTGAAGTGGAGGCCAGACAGGATTGGTTCCCTTGAGGCCAGGGAGATCAGGAGAGGTAGATGGAAGGGGCCCCCTGGGAGGAGCGGGAGAGGATCAGAGGGCGTTTACCCCACCCACTTGGCCCCGGGATCCTGCTGATCTTCCAGGCCAGTCGCCTGCCTTCAAGGCTCCACCCTCCCCCCCCAGCCACATTGGCCCTAGGGGCAGAGAAAGGAGGTCGAGGGGAGTTCAGGATAGGCAGGCAGGAGGGGTCCTATGGGAGGAGTGGGAGAGGAGGAGAGGGTGATTGCTCCACCCACTCGAGCCCTCAATACATAAGGCAAATGCTAACAACCATGAAAGGAGAAATCGACAGTAACACAATAACAGTAGGAGACTTTAACATGCCATGTACAACAATGGACAGATCATCTGAACAGAAAATAAATAAGGAAACACAAGCTTTAAATGACCCAACAGACCAGATCGACTTAATTGATATTTATAGGACTTTCCACCCAAAAGTGGCAGAATACACTTTCTTCTCAAGTGCACATGGAACATTCTCCTGGATAGATCACATCTTGGGTGACAAATCAAGCCTTGGAAAATTTAAGAAAATTGAAATCGTATCAAGCATCTTTTCTGACCACAACAATATGAGATTGGAAATCAATTACAGGAAAAAAACACAAATACATGGAGGCTAAACAGTGCACTACTAAATGACCAAGAGATCACTGAAGAAATCAAAGAAGAAATTAAAAAATACACAAAAACAAATGACAACAAAAACATGATGACCCAAAACCTATGGGATGCCGCAAAAGCAGTTCTAAGACGGAAGTTTATAGCAATTCAATCTCACCTCAAGAAACAAGAAAAAAATCTCAAATAAACAATCTAACCCTACATTTAAAACAACTCGAGAAGGAAGAACAAAGAAAACCCAAAGTCAGTAGAAGGAAAGAAATCATAAAAATCACAGCAGAAATAAATGAAATAGAAATGAAGAAAACAATAGCAAAGATCAGTAAAACGAAAAACTGGTTCTTTGAGAAGATGAACATTGATAAACCCTTACCCAGACTCATCAAGAAAAAAAAGGAGAGTATGCAAATCAATAAAACAAAATGTAATGAAATGAAATTAGAAATCAGAAATGAAAATTAGAAATGAAATTAAAATTAGAAATGAAATGAAATTAGAAATGAAAAAGGAGAAATCACAACTGAAACCACAGAAATATAAAGGATTATAAGAGACCTCTACAAACAACTATATGCCAATAAAATGGACAGCTATACAAACAACTATATGCCAATAAAATGGACAGCCACAAAGAAATGGACAAATTCTTGGAAAGGTACAATTTTCCGAGACTGAACCAGGAAGAATCAGAAAATATAAACAAACCTATCACAAGCAATGAAATTGAAAGCATAATTAAGAATCTTCCCCTGAGAAAACCATAATTCAAAAAGAGCCATGTACCAAAATGTTCATTGCAGCTCTATTTACAATAGCCAGGACATGGAAGCACCCTAAGTGTCCATCATCAGATGAATGGATAAAGATGTGGCACATATATACAATGGAATATTACTCAGCCATAAAAAGAAATGAAATGGAGGTATTTGTAGTGAGGTGGATGGAGTTAGAGTCTGTCATACAGAGTGAAGTAAGTCAGAAAGAGAAAAACAAATACAGTATGCTAACACATATATATGGAATCTAAGGAAAAAAAAAAAAGTCATGAAGAACCTAGTGGCAAGACAGGAATAAAGACACAGACCTACTAGAGAACGGACTTGAGGATATGGGGAGGGGGAGGGTAAGATGTGACAGGGTGAGAGAGTGGCATGGATATATATACACTACCAAATGTAAAATAGATAGGTAGTGGGAAGCAGCCACATAGCACAGGGAGATCAGCTCGGTGCTTTGCGACCACCTGGAGGGGTGGGATAGGGAGGGTGGGAGGGAGGGAGACGCAAGAAGGAAGAGATATGGGAACATATGTATATGTATAACTGATTCACTTTGTTATAAAGCAGAAACTAACACACCATTGTAAAGCAATTATACTCCAATAAAGATGTTAAAAAAAAAAAAAAAGAATATTCCAACAAACAAAAGTCAAGGACCAGATGGCTTCACAGGCGAATTCTATCAGACATTTAGAGAAGAGCTAACACCCATCCTTCTCAAACTCTTCCAAAAAATTGCAGAGGGAGAAACACTCCCAAATTAATTCTACGAAGCCACCATCACCCCGATACCAAAACCAGAAAAAGATATCACAAAAAAAGAAAATTATAGACCAATGTCACTGATGAATATAGATGCAAAAATCCTGAACAAAATACTAGCAAACAGAATCCAACAGCACATTAAAAGGATCATACACCGTGATCAAGTGGGATTTATCCCAGGAATGCAAGGATTCTTCAATATATGCAAATCAATCAATGTGATACACCATATTAACAAATTAAGGAATAAAAACCATATGATCATCTCAATAGATGCAGGAAAAGCTTTTGACAAAATTCAACACCGATTTATGATAAAAACTCTCTAGAAAATGGGCATAGAGGGAACCTACCTCAACATAATAAAGGCCATATATGACAAACCCACAGCAAGCATCACACTCAATGGTGAAAAACTGAAAGCATTTCCACTAAGATCAGGAACAAGACAAGGAGGTCCAATCTCGCCACTATTATTCAACATAGTTTTGGAAGTCCCAGCCACAGCAATCAGAGAAGAAAAAGAAATAAACGGAATACAAATTAGAAAAGAAGAAGTAAAACTGTCACTGTTTGAAAACTACTAGAGCTAATAAATGAATTTGGTAATGTTGCAGGATACAAAATTAATGCACAGAAACCTCTGGCATTCCTATACACCAACAACAAAAAATCAGAAAGAGAAATTAAGGAAACAATCCCATTTACCATCTCAACAAAAAGAATAAAATACCTAGGAATAAACCTGCCTAAGGAGGCTAAAGATGTGTACTCAGAAAACTATAAAACACTGATGAAAGAAATCAAAGATGATACCAACAGATGGAGAAATATACCATGTTCTTGGATTAGAAGAATCAATATTGTGAAAATGACTGTACTATCCAAAGCAATCTACAGATTCAATGAAATCCCTATCAAACTACCAATGGCATTCTTCACAGAATTAGAACAAAAAATTTTTACAGTTTGTTTGGAAACACAAAAGACCCCGAATAGCCAAAGCAATGTTGAGAAAGAAAAACAGAGCTGGAGGAATCAGGCTCCCCGGCTTCAAATTAGACCACAAAGCTACAGTAATCATGACAGTATGGTACTGGCACAAAAACAGAAATATAGATCAATGGTACAAGATAGAATGCCCAGAGATAAACCCACACACATATGGGCACCTAATTTATGACAAGGGAGGCAAGAACATACAATGGAGAAAGAACAGCCTCTTCAATAAGTGGTGCTGGGAAAACTGGACAGCTACATGTAAAAGAATGAAATTAGAACACTCCCTAACACCATACACAGAAATAAACTCCAAATGGATTAAAGACCTACATGTAAGACCAAACACTATAAAACTCTTTGAAGAAAACATAGGAAAAACACTCTTTGACATAAACCACAGCAAAATCTTTTTTGACCCACCTCCTAGAGGAACAGAAATAAGAACAAAAATAAACAAATGGGACTTAATTAAACTTAAATTCTTTTGCACAACAAAGGAAACCATAAACAAGACAAAAAGACAACCCTCAGAATGGGAGAAAATATTTGCAAATGAAACAACAGACAAAGGATTAATCTCCAAAATATACAAACGGCTCATGGAGCTCAATATCAAAAAAACAAACAATCCAATTAAAAAATGGGCAGAAGACCTAAATAGACATTTCACCAAGGAAGACATACAGATGGCCAAGAGGCACATGAAAAGATGCTCAACATCACTAAGTTTTAGAGAAATGCAAATCAAAACTACAATGAGGTATCACCTCACACCAGTCAGAATGGCCATCATCAAAAAATCTAGAAACAATAAATGCTGGAGAGGGTGTGGAGAAATGGAACCCTCTTGCACTGTTGGTGGGAATGTAAATTGATACAGCCACTATGGAGAACAGTATGGAGGTTCCTTAAAAGCCTAAAAATAGAACTACCATATGACCCAGCAATCCCACTACTGGGCATATACCCTGAGAAAACCATAATTCAAAAAGAGACATGTACCACAATGTTCACTGCAGCTCTATTTACAATAGCCGGGACATGGAAGCAACCTAAGTGTCCATCGACAGATGAATGGATAAAGAAGATGTGGCACATATATACAATGGAATATTACTCAGCCATAAAAAGAAATGAAATTGAGTTATTTGTAGTGAGGTGGATGGACCTAGAGTCTGTCACACAGAGTGAAGCAAGTCAGAAAGAGAAAAACAAATACCATATTCTAACACATATATATGGAATCTAAAAAAAAAAAAAATGGTACTGATGAACCTAGTTGCAGGGCAGGAATAAAGAGATAGACATAGAGAATGGACTTGAGGACACAGGGTGGGAGGGGGAAGCTGGAGCAAAGTGAGAATAGCATTGACACATATACACTACTGCTACCTAGGACAGGGAGATCAGCTCGGTGCTTTAAGACGACCTAGAGGGGTGGGATAGGGAGGGTGGAAGGACGGCTCAAGAGGGAGGGGATATGGGGACATATGTATGCATATGGCTGATTCACTTTGGTGTACCACAGAAACCAACACAGTTTTGTGAAGCAATTATACTCTAATAAAGATGTATTAAAATAAATAAATAAATAAATAAACAAACAAATAAATAAATAAATAAAATGTTTGAGATCAGCAATATTCAGAGGAAGCATATTACAGTTGACCAAGCAGAAAGGACTTCGGAAATCTCTTTGCTCTGCTCTGTGATCCCACTGTCCAATTCTTCTCTCATGAAAAAAGAATTTAACCTTCAGGAAGGATGGTCCGGAAATTTTCTCTGCATCGTATCAGTGATTTCAGCAGATGCAGTCTTGCCTCTTTTACTTGCTAAACGGCAGGATATACAGTTTTTAAGTGTATCTGAAGGCTCCAAGGAGGGTCCTGAATACTCTCAATGTAAATAAAGAGTAGACAGGGATGGCCCCCTCATTCTGGGTGGGGAGAGCTGCCCCAAGATGCTCTCATCACTGACCTCATTTGCAATGGCTGCCACCTGCCCTGTTAGGAGAAGTACCTGAAGGCCTCCTGGGCTGTCAGGGAGGGAATTTGATCACAAACTCTCTGGTGACTTGAGAGATTGAATTGTTTGTATACTTATTGGCTAATGGCACATTATCTTCTACGTAGTGCCTGTTCAGATCTTGCCTATTTTTTGTCTGGTTTGTGTTTTTCAGAGAGTGTCTCTTGAACAAGGGTCAGAAAACTACAGCCTGCTGACCGGCTGCCGGTTTTTGTAAATAATGTTGAATCAAAAGATGCCTGTTAAGAACCTTCCTACACTGTTGGTGGGAATGAAAATTGGTGCAGCCACTATGGAAAACAGTATGGAGGTTCCTTAAAAACCTAAAAATAGAGTTGCCATATGATCCAGCAATCCCCTTCCCGGACATATATGTGGACAAAACTATAATTCAAAAAGATACATGCACCCCAATGTTCACAGCAGCACTATTCACAATAGCTAAGACATAGGAACAACCTAAATGTCCATTGACGGATGAATGGATAAAGAAGATGTGGTATATATATATATACAATGGAATATTACTCAGCCATAAAAAGAATGAAATAATGCCATTTGCAGCAACATAGATGGGTCTCAAGACCTTCATACTAAGTGAAGTAAGCCAGACAGAGAAAGACAAATACCATACGATATCACTTATCTGTGGAATCTAAAATATGACACAAATGAACTTATCTATGAAACAGAAACAGACTTACAGCATAGAGAACAGACTTGTGGTTGCCAAGGGGTAGGGGACATGGGGGAGAGATGGATTGGGAGTTTGGGATTAGCAGATGCAAACTGTTATATATAGAATAGATAAACAACAAGGTCCTACTGTATAGCATAGGGAACTATATTCAATATCCTGTGATAAATCATGGTGAAAAAGAATATGAAAAAAGAATGTGTATATATATATATATATGTATGTATGTATATGTATAACTGAATCACGTTGCTGTACAGTAGAAATTAACACAACACTGTAAATCAGCTATACTTCAATAAAATAAATTTTAAAAAGAGGCTATTATGCTTAACTCTTAATCTTGAAAATAGTAAAGAAATTGATGAACTTTCTAGTAAAATGTAAATCACCAACTTTGGCTCAAGAAAACGTAAATAAAAGCAACTATACTCCAATAAAAGATCTGAAGATCAAAGAATTGAAAACATTGTGAATAAATGCTTCAAAATAATGGTACAGTCCTGGATGGGTTTTAAGGATGGATGGGTGAAGAATCAATTCTTATAGGCTCACTTCTCACTGCTACACTCTCTTACCCCTTCCAAATTTCTTTCAAATTTGAGAGAACAAATAACTTCCAGGCTAAAATGGTTCCATTTCTAAGCCAAGTCATGGGACTGAATATATACATATATATATTATATATATATTTCCTTATAAGCTTACTCCTTATCCAGGTACTACATTAAATGGTAATAAAGGAATGCAGAAGGTATATACCTAAAACTACACACTAAATAGTAGGAAAGCTAAAAGTAGATGAGGGTTTTCAACACATTTCTAGAAAAATTAAAGTGAATTATGTGTTTACCAGTGGGGCAAAGCTGAATTAAACTGGCCTGAGGCAGTTAGTGCAAGGAAAGAGGCCAACCTGCCTGGGAGAACAGAGAGGGTACAAGCCCATGGTTGGCAGGGGCAACAGAGAGTAGCAGGCACACGTGGGGTAGTTATAGCCAGACTGATTGAAATTCAGAATATGAACAAATGGATTCCTCTACTCAGTTATCCTTCCTCCATCCCCATCACCTGTACACACAGAAGAGTTGGGAGTCAGGTATCACTATGAGTAAAGCTTCTGAAAAAAGAATGAGAAGAGAGAAAGGGACAAACAAAGAGGAGAAGAAAGGAGAGAGAAGGGGAGATAGAGAAAAAGGAAAAATGATAGCACAGTTCTCTGGGGAAAAATAGGGCAGGTTTAGGGTAGATATTCTTGCCCTCAAGCCCTCTTTTTTTGGCCCTTGGGGATCACCGCGTTTCGTTGAGGGAGCCCTGCCCACCTTTTCTAAGGCAGTTGCTGTCAGTTGAGAAACTATCCAGATTCACGAGCCCTCATTCAGCTCTCAGTTGCTTTATTCCTAAAGTATGAATGGATAATCCACAATCATCAGAATCTGAAAAAAGAGATGCTTCAACAACATGAAAGAGAAAGACCGAGAGACACAAACTGAAAAATTATAGCAGAGGAAAGAGCAGTAGTTTGGAGAACAGGAGAGAAAAAAACTTCTCAGAATCAAGTTCTTCTATACATTCCCTATAGAAGGTCATGTAAGTGCAAAGTCCTCAACAGTCAATAGATAATGTCTACGTGAATGAATGAAGGAATATTATTCAGCAATATGGAGGAAACTTTGAGAAACTGAAACAGAAATGGATAAAAGAGGTTGCCTCTGGGAAAGAAGACTCAGGAAGAGGAGGAATGAAAAAGGAAATGGGCAAATTTTATTAAAAGCCCTAAATTTGTGTCTGTGCACTTGTGTTAGTTTGATAAAAATGCAATTTTTGAAAACCTATTTAAGAAACATTAAACAAGGTAGGAAGTTTTGCAATACCTTTTTGAAGCTAGAATAACCCTGACATTGATAAAGATGAAGTAATATTTAAATTGCCAACCAGTACACTTACGGATATAGATGAGGAAATCCTAAATAAAATATAGTATTGCTAAATTGGGGCTCAAAATAGTATTTTAAAAATTAATACAGTGTGACCAAACATGGTTTCTTCTTGAAATGCATGGTTGATTTAGTATTTGAGAATATATTAACACAGTGTATCATATAAAGAGGGTGAAAGAGAAAAAAGAGCAGGTCATCATGCAAGATTACAAAATGGTATTTGATAATATTAAATAACCTTTTTGATAAACAAAAAGAACTCTTAGGATAATAGAGCAACTATAATATCACCTAGCTCAGGTTAATCATGTGCCCTTTCATTTCCTTATTCAAAAAATACAATTTTGTGTTAGTTCCCGCCCGCTTGGACCTCCCTCCCATCCCCCTCCCCCCCAATCCCTCAATCCCACCCATCTAGATCACAGAGCCCCGAGCTGAGCTCCCTGTGCTATACAGTGGGTTCCCCCTAGCTATCTATTTACACATGGTAGTGTATATGTGTCGATCTTAACCTCCCAATTCTTCCCACCCTCCCCTTTTCCCCCACCCTGTGTCCACGTCTGTTCTCTACATCTGCGTCTCTATTCCTGCCCTGCAAATAGGTTCACAACATTGTAAAGTAAGTATACTCCAATAATAATAATAAAAAAAATCCAATGTCTAATTGTTTAAAAATAAATAAATAAATAAAATGTCACATTATGAAAAAAAAATACAATTGAGTATAGTACCATCCTGTGGTGGTGATTTAAAAGTGAAGGAAACAGACTAAATCCTTGAACTTGGGGAATTTACCTTCTAGTGAGTAAGGTGGCAAACCATTAAGGAACATAATTGCTGGTTGCGCTAGATTTAAAATAAAATACCTAAAACAGAGTGAGAGAGAGGCACTGAGGTTTCTATTTTAGATGAATTGATGAGGGTCTGATTTGCTGAAGCAGTGACACTTGCGGAGCGGGTGGGCCATGTGATTACCTGGGGGACAAATATCTCAGGCAACTGCACAGCACGGGCTCTTTCGGGATGAATGAGGGGAAGAGTGGCAGTGAAGAGATTTGAGAGAGATCCCGGTGCCAGATCACGTACGGTCTTAATACCACACTGAGGGGAACTCCCTGGTGGTCCAGTGGTTAGGACTCGGCGCTCTCACTGCCAGGGCCCGGGGTTCAATCCCTGGGTCAGGGAATTAAGATCCCGCTAGCCACGCACCGCACCAAAAACCAAAACCAAAACACACCACACTGAGGACTTGCTGGATCAATTACTCCACGTCCCAAATGGCAGCACAGCAGCTCTGCCCCTCTTACGAGAGGTCTCTTGATCTCCAAAGAGTTTCTCTTTAAAAAAAAAAAAAATTAACTAATGCTTTTGCCCATATTTCTGCCTTCTTTCTGTTCCAGATGTCTCTCTCACTTGTTTCTCCCAAACTATGCCTAATGTCACCTGTCTACTGCTTTAAAGTCACCTGTGCTGTCCCCCCAACCCCCCATTGCCAGCCTGCCCAACGTGCACATAGCTACACTGACCCACACATCACCTCCAGTCCCGTCACCGTCACCCTCTCCTCTGCATGGGCATCGCTTTGCTGTTGTCTGCAGTGGTCCTGCTTCCCAGGGGCTACATAAACCCTGGTGTCTTAACTGATGATATGTGTAGGTTAAGACTTTTGCTACATGGAAAACCTACGAAAATCAAGCAAAAACTGTGAGGATTCTTTGGGAAGCTCTGCAATGTGGATGATTTAAAAACTCAACATTCGTAATCAGTAGGTTTTCTAATGCTGGTAACAAACCATAAAAAAAAAAAAATTCCATAGCCATAAACAACTACAAAAGACTTAGGTATCAATTCAATGATAACTATGCAGGGTATATGTACTTACAGTCTGCAACATTTTACTGAGGTGAAATAGAAGGTAGGTGTGAGTAAAGGAAACACATGTTTTCCTGGATAGAGAAAGCAAAAGCTCAAAAGTCTTTCTGAATTTGATTGAGTCTAAATGTTATTTGGAAGGAAAATGGCAACGTAGGGAAATATTCATAAAGAACTTGCTTCAGACTGAGTTTCTCTTTCTCTTTCTTTCTCTCTGAATATATACACATATACACATACATATTCATACATAGATGGTATATATATATTCTTATATGCTATGCTAATTTCCTAATTAATTAATTAGTAATTTAAACTGTAAAACCAGCAAAAGAGCACATTAATAGATCAGTGCCATTGAATAAAAACCAAGGAGGAGACATGTCTCCTGACTTGTTAGGAGTTATTTCTAACTAAGGATGTGGAAATAGTTAACTGGTAAACCAGAGTATTGGTTGGACTCTCTGGGAAGCAGACACTGAGATGGATTTTTAGAAGCACAAAAGTTTCTTGGGGACTAATACTTGAGAAGGTAAAAGGGAGGAAGCAGGTTGGGCTGGGTGAGCTGTCAGAGCTTGAAGCAGACCTGACCTGATGACAGTCCAAAGGGGAGGGATGGAGCTCGACAGCACTGAGGGAGCTCGACAATGAGGGAGTCCCTCATTGACTGGAAAAAACCAGGCCTTCTACAGCTGCCTGGCCTGGTCACTGGACAGGGGCCAGTCCAAGAAAACTCTGACCTTGGCTTGAAAGCAGAGGTGGACTCTGGAGGGCCTAACAGCTGGAGGCCGGCAGCTAACCACAGCCCTCACAGCAGAGCAGCAAGTTTCCTTTTCAAGGTGGGTGCTCGTGCTGTGTCTCTGTGTCTGTCACAACCAGTGAAAAGAAAAGGTTACATTTCTACCTCACTCTCCAGGCTGAAATCAGTTCCAAAGGATTCAAGTAGTAAGTGTGAAATACAAAACAAGAAAAGAAACAATCTTTTTCTAGCGTTGTATAATCTTCAGCTGGGAAAAGGTATAACATAAAAGACAGAAGTAAAAAGGGAAAAATAATAAATTAATTACATAAAACCCACAACCCCATATATCTTAAAACAACATAAAAACTTAAAGGCAAATGATAAGTTTGACCAAGATGATTGAAACAAAGTTTAAAGATAATGGTCATTTATTTTGCATAAGGAGTTGTTACAACTCAGTGCTGGGAAAAAAGATAAACACTCCAATAAAAATGGCTAAGAAGATGAATATGCTGTGAAAGTGGAAAGCCAAAGGTGATCAACATGGAAATATGATAAACATTATCATAATAAGAGAATGCAAATTAGACTAAGAAGGCACCTTTTTCCTACCAGACTGGCATCATAACACCCAGAGCTGGCCAACATGGCAAAAATGAAAACTTGTATATATCATTTAAAAATTGTTTTGGGTGATAAGGTGCCCAAACTTAAACTCCACTCTTTGTTCATAACAAAATGTGTTTATGGAGAGTCACGCTAATAGCCTGAGTGAGAGCTAATGACCTCTCCTTGACTAAAACATTTTTTAAAATAATAAATAATTATAAAAAGCTAACATAATAATAAATAGGAGACTTCCCTGGCGGTCCAGTGGTTAAGACTCTGTGCTTCCACTGCAGGGGGTGAGGGTTCGATCCCTGGTCCCTAAGATCCCGCATGCCGCGTGGTGTAGCCGTAAAAAAAACAAAACAAAAAAACATGATAATAAATAATACTCATTTGAAAAATAAATAAACTTGAAGTTTAGAGTATGTTTTTGGACAATGAGGGAGATCCTAGTGACCTAAAAAATAAAAAAGATCAGCTGATCCTAAGAGGCTTTATATAAGTGATAGACAGAAAATAGTCGTTCTCATTGCAACCTCGAAGGACCAAAAAGAATCTGTGGAAATCAGCTGAGGAAAAAAAAAAAAAAAAAAAGAAAAACTATATATATAGAGAGAGAACATATATATATACATATATATGTATATATAATACTTCATTAGGAAGAACTGGGGCTGACATAAAGGGAAAAGCAATGGAAGAGGCAGTGTGGCGAATTGGAAAGAACACTGGGGTGGGCGTCTGGCCCCCATTCTAGGACTAGGAAATTTCCTGGGAAAATCTCTGGAGCTCAGTTACTTCCCTCAGCTGTCGCTGCCTAATGTCCCCTTGGTCGGTCTTCCCTGCTTTTGTTCTTGTCTTCCCACCACTCACCCCCTTCATTCTGCTGTTAAAAGGATTTCTCTGACTTCACCAAAGAAGAAACTTCCTCAGAATCTGGCTTCTTTGTAGCTACTTCCTCTTGCCACCGAGAACTACTTCAAGTTTCCTCAGTGCACCAGAAACTGTCTTTCATGATCTTGCTCATGCTATTTGCTGCCTGGAATTTCCACATTCGCAAGCTATTGAATTGCTACTTATCTTTCAAAGTGCAGGTCGAGCATCCCCTCTAATTAAGAAGCTTCCTAGATTATCCACTCTGAGTTTTCACTGGACAGTGCCTCATCCGTGTATTTAATTCACCCACATTCTGTTACATGCATTCAATCAAATGAGAAAGTTGAGATAATGCAAGTAAGTGAAGCACCAGCCATTCTGTCTACAGGTATAATCCCCACAGCGACAGTGACAGAGAAGACTTGAATCTGCTCTCCTTTGTTGGTCTGCTCCTATGTGTCTGTCACAGGAAGGGCAACCTGCATTGCTTATGCAACTTTTAAAACAGGCTTATTTCATAAAACCTAGTGGCTGATGCAAGCCAACTGCTTCATCTGATACCCAACTGATAAAAGACAACAATCTTTTCTAAATGCTTGAAGAAAAGCAGGCTGGTTTAGAGCCATTGTGAAATAGTATGTAAGCCTCCAAGCTGATAGCTTCTTTTGGGATTTTCAAGGATAATTCTGACTACATTAAATGTTTTGCCTTAAATGTTTACTTTATATTCTAACCCCATATAAAATGTGACTTCTCTTTACCCATCTTGTAATTTTGTTTTCTCATACTGCAAGATTTTATTTATATGGTTATAAGCTCATTGAGGAATATGTCCAGAATATACCAGGTGTTCAATAAATGTTTGTAAAATGAACAAACTGTGTGGCTCATGAGCTCAAGGATCGGCCCTCTGCTTGAAAACAGCTACCAAATCTGACAAGTGACTACGTCAAGATGTGAAGTGATGCCGCCAAGCAAGGTTCTTTAGAAAGCTCAGAGATAACAGCAGCTTTCAAAAGACATGACCCCATAATTGACATGATGTCAAATGTTTAGGCCCCGGTGAAAATATTTAGAGTATGTGACGGTTTGGGTCCTCCTTAAGCCAATCAGACAAAACATTCCCCTATTTTTCCTGGATTTAGACAGCGTTTACATATAATATATTTGCTTGGTTCTGTAAGCTGCTTATAGATGATGACAATGATCTTTCAAAGTATTTAACCCATCAGCTAATGAAAAGTTTACTTGCAACTGTACTGACAGCTCTGTGTATATGGAAGGATGAGTTTTTGGAATTTTCCAAAAAAAAGAAATGAAAATTTTATTTATTTTCTACTAGTTTTATATATGTAACAGCAAGTCCAACTGGGATTTATGACTATGTACATCTATGATGAAGCACCTTTAAAATATACACATATACTACATACAAAGGCGTGTGTTTTTTTATGCTAGAAAAAGAAAATGATCACGAAATTAGGTTATAGAAAACAATCTAATTCACAAAGAAATGTTAGATGAACCTTGTTTCTGGAAAAGTAACAGTTACCTCTTACAGTTATTGTAAGAGACTAGTTAACCAATATTGTGTATATTATTACTTCTTAATAATTACTTAGAGCATTGAGTAGCATAAGTGATCAAATATTGAATATTTTATTAACATTATAAGCATTTTACAATAAAAACAATTCTCTGCTCGTCACATATGGAGAGGACTCAAAGTTTGAGCCTTTTTTTTTTTTGGCTCATGTCAATAAAATTTATTTGCTTTTTGTCTGACAAGATTTAGAGGTGTCCACACGACATTTGAGACTTTAAATGCCAAATTACATATTAGCCTTTATGATGTTTCTCTTAATGTAGAAGAGAGACATGTCTTCCAAAAGTCCTGTTTATTTGTTCCATTTAAACTTCATTAAAACACTCATGCCTCATTATATCACCATTTATTCAAAATTGTGGCAGGTAATGTCACGAACACCAGGTTGAAGTAAAGCTAGCGACCATGTACCTTTTCTAGGATGTCAAATGTGTATTGTAAGCAGCCAGCAGAAAAGTCAGATGCAAAAGAGGATGTTGAACTGTGGGAGAGGCACATTTCACAATGGACAAAATGGAACTGAAAGTAAGGTCGAGGGTCGTTCTTGTCGAGGGACACTAGTCCAGAGTGAGGGGTTCACTTTCTTAGTCCCACAGGAGTGACTCCTGTACCCAGAATGTAAATGCTGGCGTTCCTCATGTGCCACCCTGGCCTGCTCTGCCCCATGACAGTGCTCTCCCAGGTCATTAAGGCCCTGAGTGATTTTGGTTGTTCAAAGAATTACTTGTAAAGTTAGAAATAGCTTTAAAGCTATTCCTTATTCTTGGAACAGTTGCAATGGTGTCTGTTGCCCCTGTTCTTCTATAATTAAGGAACACCACTTCTGTGAACCTTCCCAGCACTAGACAAACATGTTTTTTCTGTCCCCAAGGCATCTGCTAAATCTCTTACTGAAGAAAAGAAAATCACTCATTGAATTTCTTAAGGCCACCCCTATACTACTACATTTGTATGGTGCAAGTTCTACTCATAGCTTATCTAAAGATCCTTGAATCTTGTGGCTGTGAGAACCAGAAGGATATTGTAACAAAAATGGGGGTGGGAGTGGAAGATGGTCATTTAAAGTAGATGGGAGCGGGGGGCTGGTGTCCACAGCTATGACATGGCATTCACAGTTCTTTTTTCTATTTTTTAAAATTTTCTCCCTTAAGGAGAAAAATACCATTTTTACTCAATCACCAAACAAACTAAGCCAAAAAATTATTCTAGTTATACAGATATTTTAATGTACTATCATTTTTCTTGAGTTGTGTGAATTATTCAATACCTCCTAAAACATCATGATGTGCTATTACAACAAGACCAGGACAGAGTGTGGTGTGTGTGTGTGTGTGTGTGTGTGTGCGTGCACGCACGTATTTGTGTAGGGGTAGCATTCTGATAAAAGGGGGAAGGCAGAAAACATACTTCCCAGAACACCTAAAACTATTAATTTAATGACAACTCTATTTCTCTCCCTCCTTTGGATACTGGCCCAATAAGCAAGATATTAATTGAAGGAAGAAAACGTCCAGTTTTTTTTCTCTAAAGCATCTGGTCCTAACTGCTACTCACAATAAAGAATAATTCCTGTTTCTTCTCTTGCTCACGCACTAATAAAAAATAATTCTCCGATGACTAGCTTATTTATCTTTGTACCAATCCAATCATAGTAGCACATTGTTTACGTTTATAAAAGCTGGACAAAATTAAAAACAGTTATTTAAAGGCAGTGAAAAGCATCCCAAAGCAGACAGAACCAGGGGATGAGTTCACTCTTAAGAAACTGCTATTGTGACAGGTAAAAATTGTGTGTGGCCTTTTTTCTCAAAGGTGCTCCTCATGGAAAACTGCAACCTTACTAGCTCAACGTGGCAGGAGGCAAAGTTCAAAGACTTCACAGATAGAACAAAGAAAGCATGAATTAAAAAAGAAATATTTGATAAACTGGAGTCATTAGCACATGAAAAGATGCACATTATTATTCATCAGGAAAATAAAAGTTAAAACACAAGGCAATGAAAGACTTGCAATGCCAAATGTGACCAAGGATTTGGACCCACTGGAACAAAGTGGGTCACTGGAAGCACAGAGCTCAGGGGTGGGATGGAGGGACATTGATGACCAAGGCTCACATGAGAGTTTTGGGGGTGAGACATCTGTATCTTGACTGTGATGGTGGTTACTTCGTTACCTTTGTCAAGGCTCATTGGACCACACACTTAAAATGGGTGCAGGTTATTGTACATAAGTTGTACCTCAATGGAGTTTCTTTTTAAAACAGTGAGGAGGTGGGAAACATAAAACTCAGATCGATTTTGAATACGTATAAAAATGAACCAACAGAGCCTCCTAAACCTCCCAATGAATATTTTATACAATCCCTCAAGCTGGGATTTAGAGCCCAGGGGATAACCTGCAGAGCTACATCCATAAACGCAGCTCTGCCTGGCACCCTGCTTGGGTCTTGTTTGGCAAAATTCGGGTGACAATTCTGTCTTCTGCTGGCCAGGTGAGTGTGCTCTTTAGTCTGTCCCCTCATGTGTGGAAGATTTAGACTTAGGGTTCAGTATAAGAATCCTGATTTTGGCCTCAGACCTAAGCTAATTTCCCCAATCCAGCTTTACCAGTTGAAAGATAAATGTATAATGCTGGTGCCTAAGTGAAGCCTGAGTCCATTTAAACTGTTTTAAAGTCCTGAGTGTGATGGTTAATTCTGTGTATTAACTTGACCGGACCATGATATTTGGTTAAACACTATTCAGGGTGTGTCCATGAGTGTGTTTCTGGATGAGATTAGCATTTGAATACACAGACAGAGAGTAAAGCAGATTGCCCTCCCCAACGTGGGTGGGCATCACCAATCTATTAACATCCTGACTAGAACAGAAGTCTGAGTAAGAAGAATTCTCTCTTTCTCTCTGCCTGACTGTCTTTGAGCAGCGACACTGGTCTTCTCCTGCCTTTGGATTTGGACTTGAACTGGAACTAAACCATTGGCTGTCCTGGCTCTTGAGTTTGCCTGCTTATCTGGGAGGATCTTCTCAGTCTCCATAACTGCATGAGTTAATTCCTTATAGTAAATTTCCGTAAGTACATATATATGTATACAATATGCATATGTGTTATCTCTATATCTTTATACAAATGTACATCTTCTAGATATTCATATATATGTATATATAAAATTGTTTCTGTTTCTTTGGAGAATGCTAATATGTGGACCAGGCCCTCTGGAGAGGTCTGGAGAGCCTATTAGCGTATGACACATTACACCAATTGAAAATCAGTGGCTAGAATGTTCTGAGGCCTCCATCCACAAGAATTTTTCATATTCTGCATTTGATATTCTTTGGTACAAACACTGAGAAAATAGAACCTTGAATAATATGAACAGAAAGCTCTAAAACCAAAAGAAAGAGCAATCTTCATTCATCTGCATGTTAGACCTGGTCTATTCCTTGGAAATAAGCCATAAATTTAGGATAATTTTAATTCAGAAATGTAAGTATTTTGGACAGAGCAGATTTGCCTTTAGCAGAGTCAGTGAAAAGAATGTCAGGGTCACAATTTTAGGCTCTACAATACGCTGATAAACTGGCTGATGTTTTCTGTTTCCTGTACCCCCATCTCTATCCACCTACTTCACACACATTCTGTGAGGGAAAATTCCCAGTCTCAAATAAGTTTGTATATTGTTCCCTTTCTCCCTTTATGAGTGGCTTTATCCTGAAATAGGATGTAGGAAAGAAGTAAGAGTCATAACAAAATACATCATAAAATAGTCCACACAGAATCAGCATTAGTTGTGAGGCATATGTATATTTAGCTCAAAATGTGTAAAATAAACAAGGAAGCCTTTGTATTCGTCTAATCTGTTCTAAAAATGCCTTACCATGCATAAAAAGTTACATAACTCTAAATTAGACATATATTTCAAATTTTCCAAGAACCTTGGGTAATACATTCTTTTATAATATTTAAATCATGTACAAACTTTATTAAGAATTGTAAGCAATTTCTCTATTATTCAATATGCCCTTTCTACAGGGCAATAGGAACAATAGCCTTTCTGATGGCTGACAGTCAACTGTAAGGGACCATGTGTGTTAAGATGCGGGGCCTCTGAAGGACCCTCTCAGGCGTTAAGTCTCATCTGTTAACATTCATGGAACTGCATAATAGCTCCTTCTAAAGTCCCGTCTTGGTGGCCAAGGTCACTGTTTTTATTGGTAAATTCAGAAATAGTAATAAAATAGAAGATTTGAAAATCCTCAAAGAGAACTAGAGTGAACAGTCTGCCCAATTCAACCACTGTTTGCAAATATTTATTTTTTCATCTCTAAACCTCCGAGTGTGTTTGATTTGAAGCACTAAAACAGCAATTGCTCTGACCCACAGAAAATTTTTATGCTGAATAAACCACCTCATAAGCCAAAGCTTAAACATTGAGTATGGATGTCTTCACACAGCAGTCCCCTTGTGAAGCATCTGGAATTTTGGTTTTCAATTGACTTAACTGTCATGTCACTTCAGAAAAATTCCTAGGACCTTGAGAAATGCAGGCCTTATGTTTTAAGGGGTGGGTCCTCATGAAACAAAGAGTATGAATTGTGTTTCCCTAGGATGAAATATGAAGTGTTTGCTCTTTTCTGATCTAATTTTAAAAGGGGATATAGATACGGCTGGGTATGCCTTGTCTCTTCAGATGCAAAAGGCAAGGTAAACAGTTGGACTGTTCTCTCTACTTCAACTTATTTCCCACAATTATAGTTTTCGTTTTCTGAGAAAGCCTATTTTACTCTGGTCATCATATCCTCCTCAATGAATTAAAGAATAAGAGTACATTTCCACTGATGCATTAGAACCAACTGAATCTACACACTAGCTTTAATTGATTTTAAAAATACAGCTTTTATATCATCAGCATTTGTAGTACCTACCTGAACTAAAGAGCTGGGGTGACTTCAGAACATTTCTTCTCTCAACTTCAAAATTTATGACTTGATTTTCTACCACCTCTGCAACATTTTCTGAATTCTGTTGGTGTTCACATTTGTGATGACAGGTATATTTCACAGGAGGAGACTGAAACTGGATCAGGTGACCAAGTGATTAAAACATCATCAACTCTGTCAGCCGTGTACCAGACAGCTAGCAAGTTAGCAGGGACACATTTGGAAGATCAGGTCTAAGGACTCAAATAGCTATTATGAGGCATAACAGAATTAACAGCATCAAAGGAAGATATTCAACTATCTTTATAGAACCAGGTTGTGGGTTGGAATGCTGTTCTTCCTGTAAGTCTTATGGTTGTCATCTGTCATCCTTTTGCCTTCATCTGAACTGTTACCTGCCCTGTAACACCTCCCTTAACCACCCCAGCTATGTATGTCTTGCCCTAACTCTGATATTCTCAATCATGGCACTTTTTTTTGTTTATTTGTTTGTTTCATATCAGTATTACAGTTAGTAATACTAAATGCATCTTGGTTTACACTTTGATCATCTGTGTTCCCAACTACATTGCAAACTCCGTTAGTAGAGAAACACTTTCATTCAGTAGAGTAGATATTCTGATGGTAGTACCTGGCTCATACAGGCATACAGTGAACATTTGATAAATGATTTTAAAAAATTATGAATGTGTACATCTTCTTCAAAAAAACTGAAAGGATATACAACAATCTCTACTTTTTGTGGAATTTTAATTGATTTTCATTTTTATCTTTATCCATGTCTGTATTTTTTTCAGATTTTCTATACGAAGATATATCTATCATAGTAACATTTTCAAAGACTGTAGAAAGTAATAGAAAAAAGCAAATATAAATACTTCCCTAAAATACAATTTATCTCTCCAAAAGAAGAGCAGAATTTAAATAAATTATGGTATTTTGAAAGCATTTTTTTATATTCAGTGAGCATAAAGTATATATTTGTTGACTAGATGAATAACTCTATTATTTTGCTTGAACAAATGTCATTCTGCACACTTTATTGCCCTTTCTGACTCCTAGAAACAAGAGAATTATTCCCCAATGTTCCATACTTATGGAAAAGGACAACTGTCTTAAGATAAAATGACAGCTATTTTAGCAGGGACAAAGATGAACCTGGCTTCACGTTTTCAGCTTCCTATTCTTGGAATGAGAACAGTTTGGGGACGCATTGAAATGACGTGATTAAAAGTAAGACTCTCATTACATTAACATTTTATACTTAGGAAAAATTACAGGTGACTAAGTTGCATCACGAGCAGTAAAAACCAACTGACACTAAAAACTGGATGGAAATGGGTTCAATTTTCAACATTTAAGAATACAGATAGTGATTAGAAAGCGTTCATAAAGATGAATAAATAACGCTTATTAAAGGAATAAAAATAGGTACATGGACTAAAAAACAAAAACAAAAATTCTGATTCTTTGAGGAACAGAAATCTATACGTTTTTATTGATAGTTTCATGACCATTTCTTGGAAGAGGAAGGATTATTTTGAAGAAAACATTAATCCATTGATCGTTCACTTTATCAAAACTTAGATAAGAAGGAGTGAGTACTAGTTGCAGAGAATTCAGTCAGATCTAAGGAAGACATCTTTTTCCTTATATTTACCATTCTTAACAGTTATTTTTCAAGGTTTTTTCAGGAAGAGTTTCCTGATGTAGGATGAGTCAACACTGAAAGGAGATGCATGCAAAGTCATGGTGCTGTAGACCTTGGAATTCATTGACAATTTGAAAGTTGATTACTAAAGCACAGAAGCTAATACTCTGCTGACCTTGTGGCCAAGAAAATCGACACGGTGGATATTTCCAGCTATAATATTCTATTATATCCTGCCAACATGGGCTAAGGCTAAGAACTTAGAAGAATCGAGGACAAATTGCAACTAAATTCCCACCCAACCACTTTCTTGCACCCATATACCCTGCCCAGGACCATGTGTCATTTTCCTTCAAATCATTTGTCTGACTCTCAAATAATCAGTGAAGTTCTGATTATTTGAAGGCTAATATCCATGAAAGATCAAGTAAATGTGGTTTTAATATGGATTTGGCAAACCGTATACCAAGAAAAGTAGATAGGGTTCTTCCAAAAATTAATCACGGATTATTGGGTGACAAAGAATACAGTGCCACACTTGCTTTAGTTGAGTCAGACAAAGCACAAATGTTTGACGTTTTAAATATACAGTGATACAGAGCCCAGAGATATATGCAAGAAATCTTACCCAGTTGGTGGTCCTTGTTTTACTTACTACTGTTGTCAGGGCAAACACTGATGATTTCACGCACTCTGCAAAAGGCCATAAATTTAATGTTAAGAAAATATACACTGAACAGAGAAAATTATTTCAAGTCAATGAGACCAATGAGCATGTTGTCATTCTGATATGTTTGAATCATCAATATTGCTGTTCAGATCTATTTCAGTTATGGATTGGTTTCACACCGCATATCCTATTTCAAACCAAATGACATCTTAAGTCAAGCTAGAAATGTTTAAACATTTTAGGACAGGTGTTTTCCCACAAGACTTGCATCAAGAAATTATAGGTCCTAAAAAACCAAAGAAACAAAATCCATTTGTGAAGTGTCTATGTAGTTGATATACTTTATGGCAAAGAGCGAGTGTTTTCTCATTAGGTCATTATGGTTTTGATTGTCAAGTTTCTTTACATTCTAAGCCAGCTCTTACAAGATACTGCATATTTCCAAAGTAGGTATATACCTGCTACTTCATGGAGGTCTTGCTTTCCTATAAAATGAGCCAATGGTAATTCTTCAGTCTTTCATGGTGAAAACAGTGTTGAGAACCTTTATTTACAAGAGAGGAAAGAAAAGATAAGACATAGAAAGCCATCAAAGTTCTGTAAACCAACTATTCTTATATGATGAGTTCTACTCAGCATCCGTTGAGAGAAACTCATACTAAAGACTATTATCAACAAAACAGAACAAAACAAGCACTCTTCCAGGACTGAGATGGAGTTTCCCTTAATGCCAGATGTATGAGGAATGTATTCTCTACCAAGAGAAAAACAAACTCAGGAATTCCCAAGTCGTTATCATTATCTAATTCTACACTGGATTTCAATCCTTCCTAAAAAGGATGTATTCTTAATAACTTTAAAGATTCAGTCAGATTTATTCCTACTTGGTCTGCAGTAGCCAAACCCTGTCTTTTAAACTTCTAAAATAGGGTCCGATAAATATTTTTCAACTTCCCTAACTGCAGAATTTCATTTTCTAATGCTAGAGTGTTCTCATTTTAGGATTTCTGATTACTCTATCTTTACTGATACAAGTTCAAAAGAAAAACTTATTCTCTAAAGTCTCTGACTGAAGAAGAAATGTCAGTAAACGAGTATTTGCATCTAATGTCACCAAATTATCAAAGATCAACCCATGTAGCTTTAGATAATGCCCTTATCTTTCACTTACATATCACTACATGCAAAATATATCAAGACATAGTTGATCAAAAGATTGACAAATATTTACTTTACTGGGAAAAAACAGAATAAATACTCTTTGAGTAGAACATTGGCTAAAAAACATCTATATTGGAATAGGTCCAGGTTTGGGAAGAAACTAATGTATCAGAGAGTATCTGTATTTACTTAGGTAAGGACTTTCATGGGGAGAAATTTGAGAAAATCTAAGCGCTTTTGTTTCTTATCAAGACTTACATATTTTGACATCAGTTCTCATGGGCCCTCCTCAACATACACAGAAAGGCAAACAGTTCTGGGGCTCTTGTATCACTTCGTAGTTACTCAATGAGATTAGAGCTTATTGTTCTCTACTCAAAGACTCCATGAAAACCAAAAAGGAGATTAAACTCTTTCATAGATAAAGAAATGGAATGACAGAAAATGTCTATGTATGACCAATGTTACACCCTTAGAGCTTTTTACAGCAGTAAGATTTAATGACATCCTTCCACCATCCCCCACCAAAGTGTTAGGTTTCCTACCTTCTCAATTTGCTTTGTTTAATGGTAAATTCCCACCATTCAATACAAAATGCTGTAGTTCCAACTCTTTTTCTCTAGTTCCAAACTTTAGTTGGGTCCTATTAGTAATTTATATATGTGTATTATGTACTGACACTAAACTATGATTTTCCTTTACTCCTCAGCAAATGACTTCTCTTCCACTGTCATAATTCCTTTTTCTCCCTTCTAGTGTGAGTGAGAAGGCTCTGGCATCAGGCCCTAGGCCAGTTTTCCATGTCCCTGGATGGATTCTGAAAATCCTGAACGTTAGGGGAGGCACAGTTCTGATATGGTTCTAAACATAGAAAAAGTTGTTAATTAACCAGAGTACAGACAGACCACAGGAACCACCTATATATTCACACATACATTCAATCAATTATTATTGAAGCCCTCTGGAACAAAAGGACTTGACAATTGGGATTTGGGGCCCAGTTTTACCTCTTACTAATTCATGAGCAAGTTCATGAACAGGAGCAAGTCACCTCTGTCCATCCTTCCGTTTTTTCCATTTTTCTGTTGCAAAGACATGCGCTCTGCCTGAGACCTCACAAACATCCAGCATACCCAAGCCCCTGTAATGCTGTTAGCTTAAAAGGAGGCCATGTTCCAGAAAGTATTTGGAAAATATTAGGTGCAGTACCATTGAATGTGGGATTGCTTTGCACAAATCACTATTCTAGATGCTACAATGGGTATAAGGAATCCCTACCCCATAAGGGAGATAATGCATGTATTCAAGGGTGATACATAGCAATTAGCACTACAATGGTACCAACCAGGGAGACAGTGCCAGAATATACCAGCAAAATATCAGTCCTAAATGAAAAGTCACAGCAATGTATTATAAGTCAAGGAAGGTCTTGATTTTCAGGGCAACCTGCTCTTTTATACAGTGTACCTTGTCACTCCTATATTATAATGGCTCAATGCAAAGTTTCGGATGAAGGGTAAAGAATTAGTATTTGCAGCTAACACATGCTAGTCAGTGGTCCAATTCAGCAGCATCACATCTTTGTATAGCAATGCCTATTTGTTCAATTATTATGATTTTTTTAAGGAAGATATATTGTATTCAACTTTTTCTCTCAACATTTTATTATGAAAAATTTTAAACATACAGCAAAATCAAAAGACTTTTATAGTGAACACTTGTATACCCGTCACTTATATTCTATCCTTAACATTTTATCATACTTTTTAATCACATATTTACCCATCTGTCCATCCTTCTATCTATCTAGCCACCAATCCATAATATTCAAATGCTGCTATATTTGAAGAGATTTGAGCTATATATTCTGTTTTGATTTTAGGTGAGTTTTTATTTTTCCTTTATGTAGTAGTAGATAATTCTTAGGAATGAATTATAACTGATTTATAATGTTCTGCAAACATTTGGATTTCAGATGCACATAAATCTATTTGTCTTCTCTGTCTGTAGTTCCAAAAGATCAGTCGTGGATATTCAGAAAACAACAATTTCCTAAACAACCAAATGGTGTTGGACATGATCCTTTACCCATTAAGTGGAATCCACCAGACCATCAACTGGGAAACTGTGGCAAGGTTTGTGCCTGGATTAACACCCAAAGAGGTAAATAACAGTCTTCCAGGTATCTACTGAAAAGAAATCAGAAAAAGGATCAATTTAAAGGAATAACTGTTATACTAAGAAATATTTGAGTTTTACATATTCATATGCATATATAAATACTGAATATGCATATGATGCAATTTGGCTAAATATAATCTATGTAAATTATATGATATATTAACCCACCTGGTATGTTTATTATTATGATTATTATGATATTTAATTGTGTTTTAACTTATTGTTTCATAAGAAGTGGTAAAGATTTTTTTTTAATGTAGAGAACCTAATATTAAGAATTATAGATCTCACTTTTAATAAAGTTGAAGAAAAGATATTATTGAGTGAGCCAAATTTTTCAAATTATAGCTTAGACGCTTACAAAATTAAGTATCTTAAAATTAAGACATCAGACTATATGTTCAATTGATAAGTGAAGAAGAAGGCTTGGAGAGTATTATCAAAGACTACCTTGTACTAAAGGGTGAGGTAAGTATTTAGATTTTTACCATTTATAGTAGTATTTTTAACACAAAAGAATATGTGAGCATGTTATTTGGCTTCTAATACCTTTAATTTTTCAACAAGTTTTCAGGAATGCATTATGTGTAGGAGAAAACTGATAGAAAAGTGCTGTGGAAATTGGCAGGAGAAGGAAATTTCTAGATGGAAGGATAATTGCTTAGTTTCAAAAGAGAACTAGAATTTGAACTTATAAAGATGAGAAGGACATTCTAGAACTTGATCAAAAGCCAGGGCTTATGCGAGGAATGGGCAATCACTGTTCCTGACTAGAGACGGTGACGCCTTCTGAAAGGCAGTGGAAAATCACAGTTGGGAAATTAGAAATAGTTGCAAAATATTAAGCAAGATATCAAACACTCAACCTATCTTTTTGTAACCATTTTTCTCAATTTTCCCTACATATGTTTTCTTTTTCCGCAGCTAAAGACACTTGACCATCAAATGTATGCTCTGAACTCCACCCTCAGTCTTGAGATACAACTCTTAATCTGAGCAGGAGGAATTTAGGGAACTCAAGTCCAAAACACTGCGGCTGACAACAAGTTATAGTTGCTCTTCATGCATAAACACTTGCTATTTGTAAACTAGTCAAAAATGTACATTTTAATTTTGGGATTCTGATTTGGTCCCTGCTAAGTGGGTCTCAATTATGGTAACACGGACTTGTCTTGTTTTCTGGCCAGCCATGTTTTGGATTACTTGCCTATTACAACTTCATTAGTGTTCCAAACCATTTTGGAATACAGTCGTATTTTCCCTTTTGTCCAGCCCAGTGGTTAAAGATCTTTCCATGTGAATCAACTTATTTCCAGTACTAGCTGCCTTTTTGTACCCAAGGATCTCTAACTATCACCAGACTCTTAGTTTCCCATCGCTTTCCTCTGTCCACTTATTAGACCCCCCAATTGTCCTCACTTGCTTGGTCAGTGTGACAATTGCTTGCCCCTGGGGGGAAAATGTTCTTCCTGTTGATCTGGTCTTTTTCCTCATGATCACAATTAACTGACTCCTATACTAGGTCCTACCGCCCTAACCTTTTAATAAGGTCATTCCCAGCCAGGAACGGACAGATGATACATTTCTTCTTCCCTCATTCTGACTTTCTGAATTTTGTAAAATATAAACAACACACTGTACATTTTCTCAAGGGTTCATCATGAACCCCTTGCCATTTGTGGTATAGGCACTAATATAACCATTACCTTAAAAAAAAGTGGTTGAGACATGCAAGCAGATGTATGTGATTCCTCAGTAAAGAATCAGAAACTTAGGTATTCGGGACACCGCCATTGGTGGCACCTTGCTTCTATCAGTGACAGGAGAGTCACTGCACTTGAGTTTCTGGGGCCAGTCCATACTTACCAAGCAGAGGTGGACAATAATTGATCACATGAGTTTTGTAAGTATGTGATCACACAGCAGGGAGTGAGGGTGGATCAGTTGCTCGACCAAATTCCTGAACCTGCTCTATCTGAAGAACTGATAGTAGCGCTAAGGGAGTGGCAAGGAAGAAAAATACACTGCCTACATCCACACACATCCAAGAACAGTGGTTGACAACCCTGGTGAAGATCAGCATCAGCTGGGAAGCTTTTAAAAACAAGAGAACCCCAGGCTCCAGCCCAGAGTCTTGGGGTGGAGGGGGAATTCTGATAAGAAGCCAATGTCGGAATCCACTGCTGTATGGTCAAATGGGGGAGCAGGCCAAGATTTATGGGATCAACATCTAAAGACAGGTTAATATGCACAGCAGCTAGCAATGTTTGCTTTTAACAAAGATAAACCAAAGATAGTAGGATTTTAAGAAATTCTGCTATGTTACAGTTTGTCATTTGTCCACTTCCTGTTTTTCGTATCATTTCAGAATTATCCAAACCTTGTGAAAAATCGATGAATCCCAAACAACCCTGATGATAAAAAACACCTGGAGGTCTCTTTAAAGATGCACATTCCAGGGCCCTACCCCGGTCCCACTGAATCAGATGTTCCAAGGAAAGAGCCTGCAAAGCTGAATTTTAGCACATATTCCAGGTGATTCTTACCATCAAAGTTGTTTGGAAAACACTGAGCTGGGTACTGAACATCTTAGGTGCACTTTGTTTATGATACGGGGCCTGTGAGCACATTATGAGAGGCACATGCGAGTGTGAAGCTCTCCCACAGCCTGGACTGTAGTCACTCAGACGTCTCACAGTTCCTTGATCTTTCCCACATCAGGGACTTTGTATCTCCTGTTTACCAGTTTGGAAACTCCCTCCCCCAGTTCTTCAACAGATGGGATCCTATTCATCCTTTGCCACGTTCTCAGAAAAGCCTCCCCAGCTCTGCTCAACTAAATCAGGTGCCCTATTAAAATCTCATTGCACCTTTTACTTGACTTCATAGTAGTCATTAATGTTTTGGGTTATCTATCTCTGGTGATAATGTTTTCCTACACTAGATGGTAAGCCCCCGTGGAGTAGGGCAAGGCTTACATGTTCACAGCTTTTTCTCCAGTATTTTACAAGAGCAATGCACGCGTAAGTAAAGGAATACATAAATGAACAAAAGCGCTCGGTGGTAGCATGTAAAGATGGAGCAAGGTAGTGGGGAGAGATTTGCTGGCGGGAACAGAGATGAACGTGGGCAAAGCCAGAAAGCCTTTCAGAGGGAGGCGAGGATTGTGCCCGGCTCTGAAGCAAGCAGCCAGGGAACTGGCATTGCCGGAGGAGCGGAAATATGCCAGGTGGGTGGAAGGCTCTGCGAATGCCCTGGAGAAGAGAGACAGCGTGTGTGCGCTCCGAACCAGCCAGGCAGCTTGAATTAAGCAGAGAGAACAATCAGGCTATGATGAAAGTGGAGGACAGTTAGATAAAGAGTGACTCATGATCAGTTTGATTTGACGTCAGCAGAAACTCAGAGATCCTGCAGGGTTCAGAGAAGGAGAGAGATGATCAAAACAGACCTCTCAGGGGATGACTCATGTTCTTTGTGTAGGACTGAATGAAGGCACAGGACTAAAGATACATGAAACCAGCCAGGAGGCTGCAGCAATCAAATTGCAGTGCCATTAGGAATCAAAATGGGTGCTCTGTTTTATTTGGGTATGTCCTACCCAGTTTCACAAAAAGTTTGACGCACCTGGGTAGAAATAGGATAACAGCTGTTGACTAGAGGAAGGGAAGGGGTCCTAGGAAAGTATCAGTAAGATGTGGACAAAGTTTCATAGAGGAAGAGGGAAGAGAACCAGTGAAGATACTAATTTAGAGACCCAAAGGCTACATGCTGCAAAATAGGATGGAGAAATCCACAGGCAGGGAAGTCTGAGAGCCAGAGGAAATAATGACCTGCCTTCTTAGCATGGAGTCATGGTGTGACATTTAAGGAAGCTTATCCTTTATTCAGGGAGCATTACAGGATATGAAAAAGGGGCTGGAGAATAAGAAAACCTCAGTTACCACATGACCATGATCTCTGAAACTTGAAGAGATACCCAGGTTATCAGGGTGCTGGAGGGAATAGCATTAAATCCCAAAGGGAGTTTTCTAGAATCCCTTATCTTTCTAGAGTGTTCCATTGTATGGATGCTCTTGACAGCTCCCTTCTTTTTATCATTATATTTTTGGCAATTGCTGAAATCCTCCCCTATTTACTATTACTGTTTACTATTGACTAGTACTATTGCACTATTATTTTTACTACTGCTATTTTCTCTCTCCTCTGTAGAATGCCTCTAGCTTTACTATTTTTAATTTTTTAATAGCTCTACTGAATATCCAGTCATTTGAATGAGTCCCTAAAACACTCTCTGCCCCTATACAGTGTTGCTTCATCCAGACCATCCTGACTTGCTTACCCACGTCATTGAAAACAGCCTCCCCTCTGGGTCTCCCTGCCTCTAATCTCCTGCTACCATTTCATACTCACCCAGCAGCCTCCTTTCTAATTCAGATATAATCATACCTCTCCTCTGTTTAAAATCCTTAATTGACTCTCTCAAACCTTCACGATGAAGGGCAGATAGAATTGCTAGGACAAGAGGTCTTTTATGATGTGTCCCCTGCCTCTCTCTTCTTCTTTTCCCCTCTCCTTGGGCAGCTTGTACTTTTCCCTACAGTCACACCAGTAATCTTTCCATTTCCTGAATGAGACTTTGCCCTTCCTCCCTCCCTTTGTAAGTGGTGTTACCTCTAGCTATGTTAACTTTGTCATCCTTTTGTTGCCTGATAAATTTTATCCTTTTTCAAAACTTCAGTCATCACCCCCTGTAGGATATTTTCCCTAGATTCCCTCTGTGGCTCTCCCATGTGTTCAAACAGCTGATTGTAGTTTGCCCCAGAGTGGAAAACTCTAATTTCTGTGCTTACTTTTTATTTTTTTTTAATTCTAACTAAAATATTATCTTCCTAAGGCAAGGATGGTGTCTCTCATACCTCTATTTTCTATGTCTAGCACAGTGCCTGGTACGTTGTAGAAACTGATAGACCATCTGAAGAAGGAAGGAAGGAAGGAAGGGAAAAGGAAGGAAAGAAAGGAAAAGAAAGAACTAAGGAAGAAAGAGACAGCTTCTCCTCCCTCTAAAAACAAACAAAAGAAATTCTTCCAAAAGTCTGAGAAGAAAGAGGGAGAGAGAAAGCAAAAGCCATGTCAGCTGGTATAACCTAAATTGAAGAAGACTGAGTGAATTAAATGTTTGGCAGTTTTTATAATTTCTTCACATTTCAATAATTCCATGTGGAACACTGCATTAATCACCGATGCCAGGTACTGTGCTTGTAAAGGGAGGGGACATAAAAAAGAATGTTTCAGTCTCTGCCCCGAGGCTCTCACAGTTCCCTCAAGGAGACATTCAGACATACATTGCATCGGTGCCTGACCAAAGTACACACAGTACAGAAGAGGGAGTAGCAAAATATTCAGAGAGCAGCGTGGTTCATGGAGGCTTCAAAAGGCCAAAAAGGATGAGTAGAAAGGTACCAGGGATGGAAAGGGAGGAAATGCATTCCAGAGAGAGGACCAGGGCATCCTGGGGAATGGCAGAGACTTTGAAATGACTGCATTTAGCCAAATGCTCTTCCTTTGTTGCTATCAGGGCTTGGAGGTAGAGAGATATTAAAATATAGTTTTTTCGAAAAGACACATGAACCCCAATCCTCAGAGCAGCACTGTTTACAATAGCCAAGACATGGAAGCAACCTAAATGTCCATCGACAGACGAATGGATAAAGAAGATGTGGTACATATATACATATATATATATATATACATATACATACATACCCGATGGAATACTACTCAGTCATAAAAAGAATGAAATAATGCCATTTGCAGCAACATGGATGGACCTAGAGATTATCCTATTAAGTGAAGTAAGCCAGACAGAGAAAGACAAATATCATATGATATCACTTATATGTGGAATCTGAAATATGATACAAATTAACTTATTTACAAAACAAAAACAGACTCATAGACAAAAAGCAAACTTATGGTTCCAAAGGGGAAAGGGGGTGGGGGAGGGATAAATTAGAAGTCTGGGGTTAGCAGATACAACCTACTATATATAAAATAGATAAACAACAAGGTCCTACTGTATAGCACAGGGAACTATATTCAATATCACGTAATAAATCATAATGGAAAAATATATGAAAAAGGGTAGATAGATGTATAACTGAATCACTTTGCTGTACACCAGAAACTAACAAAACATTGTAAATCACCTATACTTCCGTAAAAAAATAAAATACAGTTTTATCTCCTTTCTCAAGTATTGCCAGACATGTTAGTTCTGGCACTGTCTGCCTCTTTTGTCCCACGACCTGCCACCCCCCTTCTCTCTCTTTTCTTCCCGCCATGTTTGTCCGGTGGGCTGAGCACCTCTGCTCCCCTCACTCTCCCGTGCTTCCCTCACTGCAGTGTGCAGTGCACTTAATCACCCCACTACTTCCATCCTTCCTCTGGAACACGTCACAGGGATAGGGCTGGGGTATCACTATTCGTTAAACCCTCCTCCTCATACACTCACCCTGAGAGGCCTTCCGGTAAATAAGTTCTCCTGGTATCACGTTGACATGATTCATTCTAATTCATCACTGTCACTGAAGGACTCTTCTGGTCATTCTGAAAAGAAAAATGCATGCCAATTTAAGTGAAAGGACACCCTGCTCAGATGCTATTAACAGTTTCTCTCGCCATCTAAGTGGCGCGTTAAAAAAGGGGGATAGGGTGCTGCCCCGCACATCCCCAGAGCTGTTTCCACAGGTGCCCGGAGCCTCTCTTGGGCGTGGAACTGAGTCTTGGGTGGACAGCTGTCCGGTCCAGCCTAAGGCTGCTCATGTCTACAGACAGTTTGTGAACCTGCAGGCTCCTCTGGAGGGTTCCGTGGACCTAACATGGGCTGAGCAACTAATAGGCACCCAACTCCACTCAGTGCCCTTGTTATTTCACTTAATCTCATAATAAAGAAGAAATGGATGGTAATTATTCCAGTTTTCCAGATAACTTATCATAAAGATAGATATCTTAAATGTTTCACTCAAAGTCACGAGGACCTCATAAGTGGAGAAGCTTCCATTTAAATTCAGGTGTACGTTACCAAGGATGCCATTTTCCTGGTATGTTTATAGGCACTTACTCTTCTCTGCCTGACAAACATCACTAATAAATCATGACAGCATCACCCCCAGGTTGAAGGCAACCTCAGAAGTGTTACAGGAAGTGCTTCAGGCTCCCTCAACAACTGAGAGCAGTGTCTGGGCTCAACAAGATTGCTATTTAGAGTCATTGCTTTGGTCTTACCAACATACCTATCATATAGAAACAAGGAATTTGAGAGAGGAAGAGAGTAGATTTACCTAAACTGTAGGGTCTTTTCAACTTTAGAGCTGAAACAGATCCAAATAGCCTCATTCTTCGAGAAAGTACCCCTCCTACCCAGTCACATACTCTTATTCTGCCCACATTGTCCATCTCGCCTCTTTCTGATAAGTCACAAAATTATGAGCTGCTTACGTATCAATACCTAATTGCCGATTGTTAGTCCTACCTTAGAGTAGCACTTTGAATGGTCTTTTCTCTTCAGAAGCCATTTATCCAGACATGGTAACTTTATGCTTGAGAATAATTGGGCACTATAGCAATCTAACTATCCTTGTTTACTTCTTTGCCATTTCCTTTCATTACTATATGGAGAGAAAAGAAGTTGTCGATGATGAAACTTCTAATCCATTTACTGGCAGTGATTTCTTTCACCAGAGAGAATTCTAGAAGCCTTTCTCTTATAATGCTCAGAATTTAACATACATAGAGCTGCCTGGCAGTGAGCTAAATGCTCACACATGGACATGATTCTCAAAACAATCTTATAAGGTTGTTTCTGTTAGTACCCCTATTACACAGATGAGGACATTGAAGGTTTTAACAGAGAAAGTAATTTGCCCCAAATCACAACACTATCCAAGGAATGATGTCAGGGTTTGAACCTGGGAAGTCTGACTGAAGCTTTGTCAACAGCCCATTTATTGTCTCCCTCCCTTCACCATGTACAGCCCCCTCTGCTTCTTACTGGGGCACCTGCTACCTAGCACTAATTATACCCAGCAGGACCCTGTGGGGCTCTTGGGCACAAAAGCCTTTCTGTGTCCCCCATTTCTTGATTACAGGAAATAGGCTTCATTCAGCCTCCATGACCTTCCCCGAGTTCCAACAGGCAAGTTCAAACAGATGCTAATTAGGGAAGGGAGGGGATGCGGAGACAAGGGAGGAACAGCCAAGAAACAATAGTGCGGCCTTGGGGCAGGGTCCTGGTTCCCCCTCAAGGGATATATCAACACACAACAATATCTTTGAGCTGTTTTGCAGATACTGAAACCCCCATCAGGTGGGAGAAGTTAACTGTATGCTGCCCACCAGCACGTAGACTCCAGACCGGTTGGAACCAGAAGGTTGACGATGCTGACTCCCACTTACCTCACCAGCAACCAATCAGAAGAATGTCCACGAGCTGATCATGTCCTCTTTGAACCATTATTATAAAACTTCTCACTACCCCCTCCAGGTTTGGACACACAATTTTGAGGGTGTTAGCTCGCTGTGACCCCCTTTGCCTGGCAAAGCAATAAAGCTATTCTTTTCTACTTCACCAAAAACTACGTCTTCAAGATATAATTCCATGTCAGGGTACAGAGGCCTGATTCAGCTTCACTACGTGGCCACAGATCAAGGAGTCAAGGAGACTGCAAGCAGGACAGAATAAACTGTGAAGTCATTCAGAATCAATTGAAGCCTCCACTCTAGCTATAGGGCCTCCCATCACCCATTCTATAGAGGTCATGTTCTGCATCTAAAGAATAGATGAGTCTGCCTCAAGAGGCCTTTCTGGTTTTCTGGCAACCGTATCCCCTTCCAGATGCAAGAAATGTAGGATATCTCGTATCTCCTCCCTTCTTGGATTCGATGCCTTCCTATAGATGTAGCCCACTGTGCTTTCTCGACCGGCCCTGTCTGTGGCGTTTTTTTTCCCAGCTTGGGTCAGACCTGCTGCTGGCTTTATTCCAGGACTAACTTCTGAGATTCTTCTTCGTCCTCATGTTTTACATTAGGTCTGACAATTTCCTCATAGCGACCAATCCAACAGTGATAGCTCTGAATAACACCTACATATCAGGTCTGTAGTTCATTTATCTATAAGTTTGATTCTATTTCTACACATTTGTAAGAGCAGAAAAGAAAATAAACGTATGCAATTAGATTTTGATATCATAGTGAAATTGACCAGGAGTTTTATCACCTTGTATGATGGTTACTTTATCCTTAATAATCTTTCATTATTAAGAAGTTAAAATTAATATTTTAATACTAAAACTTCATTCAATGACAAGACTAGGTTCATAGATATTACCATACTTGATTACCATGGGTACAGTAAGCAACAGATAATTTATCATTTATATGTCCTATTAATTACCTAAAATAGAACTATTATAGTTTTTTAGTTTTTCTGATCTGTAGGTTCATCTAGCTTTCACCCCTAAAACGTCCCCATTCCACTATCTAGGCAACACATTTAAATGTTTAATAGTTCTTTAAATCACTATGGAAAAACCCATAAAGCTTAGGAAGCTCAAAATTCTTAGCACCTGTCATTTGTGGTGAGAAATTTTCATTCATGGATTTCTTTACTGTGCCATGGGCTCTCTGAGGGAGGTGACATTGTGTTTCATCATTGGGGGATACAGGTTGACTCTCCAATATAGGTTACCTCACTGAGGATCCATAGTTTGGGGGTGGCCTAGGCCACTCCCCACTGATTCAGAAGCCAATCCAGGGTCTACAGACAGTGGAGACTGAATGGACTCCATTAATAATCAACCATTAATTGGCCTCTTAATTATCAGTTAGCACCTTCAGTGAATACTTTAGAACTCTTGTAAAAAAAAAAAAAAGTTTATACTATTGGGGGGCCTAGAAGAGGCTAAGGAAGAAAGAGATGCTATTAAGAAAAGCAGGAACGGACCAAAGACCACTTCACCTACTCCATGAACTTTTCTGGGACTACCCCATCTATGGAACGTCAGTGCATCTTTGGCATGAATAACTTATGTTGCCGACCACCTGACTTTACAAAAAGAGGCAAAGAATGGCATCAGACTTGTACCATTTGGTATTATTGTTCCTTTTTTGAAGACTAAAAGTAAAATTAAAATACAAGGAGGAAAACAACAAAGATTGCAGTTGGGCAAAATGAAGAACACATTTTGATGTTTATTTCACTGGTCTCACAAGGCTAACTTTGTGACAAACAAAAGGATGTGGCAGATTAAAAACTAGCATTAAAATAAAGAAATACAGAAAGGAATCAAGTATTTAGACATGGAAATACACAGATCTTCAACTTCAGTTTGTACAGCTGTTTGTTTTTAAAACATAGAACTGTTCTTCTAAAATAGAGTTATGAACCAAAATCACCTTAGAGACCCATGAAATTCTTCTTCTAAAATGGCCCCATATTCTTGGTTGGGGCTCAAATCATTCAGATCACATTAGTTTGTCTTGGATAATTTTGGTTCAATTGGATTATCTAACAATTTTTGCCATCACACTCACACAATTTACTTTGTCATTTTCCCACCATCTAAAAGACTTTTTCATGCCCATGGTATTGTTTATAAAAATAAAGGTCAAGATCATATTTTACAATTGCTTAATCTAAAAAGTTTTGGAAAGAGCTGTGGGTTCTAATCCTGGCAAATCTACAGAAAATTTCTGATAATTCGAGAGGACCCTTTTGGTCTTTTCTTATTTTCCTAGAATACTGTGATAAACAAGGAACACAGGTTGGCACCTATTTTGACGTATAGAAGGACAAATGACACTTTCAATATAGTATGAACCACAAAATACTGAATTGAGTTCCATGGGGTTATTTGGAGAATCTGTTACAACTTTGAAGAGAGGACTCCTGGAAGAAGTTGGAAATGATACTTCTCTGCATGTTTATGAAGAAAAAAAAACATTTTTATTGATAATAAAGAAGGAGAATACCTTCTACTCAACATTTTTGGAGAGAAAAAAACCACAAAAAACAACCTGTGAGTCCAGGATGGATAATGTCTCAGGCCAGGGCAAGAGAAATACAGTGTCAAGGTAGCTCATTTCACTCCCTGATGATTTTAAGAGAATCAAGATGGTTCAAGAAGGTCCTTCAGAAAGTGAAAGTAAAATTCTTCATTCGATTTAACTCTGGTTAATTTCAAGTGTAACCTGTACAACCATTGGCCAAAATCAGTAAATTATCTGGTAGTATGAGCAGGTTTTTTAAAATGAATGAAAATACTGTTCTTGTTGTTGTTTTTAATCATTGACCATAGACTTGAAGAACTTTTTCTGGTTGAAGAGGAGTGTATGCCACATTAAAATTTCATTAGTGATTTCTAAGGCTCATCCCCAGTGAAGGGAATGCACACATTCAGTCTGCATCAAAGGCCCTTTCATTAATAACAATTTCTGAATTTCCTTGCAAGTTTTTTTCTTCCAGTTTTATTGAGATATAATAGACACACAGCACTGTAAGTTTAAGGCATACAGCGCAAAAATTTGACTCACATACATCATGAAATGATGACCACAGTAAGTTTAGTGAACACCCATTATCTCTTAGAGATACAAAAGTAAAGAAATAGAGAAAAAAATCTTCCTTGTGATGAAAACTCTTAGGATTTACTCTCTTACCTTTCACATGTACCACCTTTACACATACAGCAGTGTAAATTATATTTATATACTTACTGATTATATTAAATTTTATTATATTTATTAATGCAATGCTTCATGGATCTAGAACATAAAATAAGAGGATGCCATAGACTGAATGCTTGTGCTCCCCCAATCATATGTTGGACCTTAAGCCTCATTGTGATGGTATGAGGAAGTGGGGCCTTTGGGAGACAACTGGGTATGAGAACGGTGGTCCAGTCACTAGTGCTCTTATAAAGAGGCCCCAAGAGATTCATTGCCTCTTCCAACTTGTGAGGACATGGTGAAAAGGCAAATGTCTATGAACCAGGAAACTATCTCTCACCAGACACCAAATCTGTCAGCACCTTGACCTCAGACTTCCAGCCTCTAGAATTGTGAGAAATAAATTTCTGTTCTTTGTAAGCCACCCAGTTTATGATATTTTGTTAGAGCAGCCTGAAGGCACTAAAGGGAGGATGAGGGAGGGGGGGAGGTAAGAAACTCATTTCCATGATAATCCAAGAAAAGAACAGCATAATTTAGACACAGTTTGTTAATAAGGATATCCTAAATTTATGAAATTATGGAAAAGAGAAAGGTTACAGGTTAAATATATATTTTGTCCTTGTTTTTGCTCTTTAAAAAAAACAATGCCAAGCAAACAGATAGGAAAGGAAGAAATAAGTTTGTGAGTTGCAGACTGTAGTTGGGTAATTAAAATAAAAAAGTATTGATAATTGGGTGTATATTCACACGTGTGCGTGTACATGTGTTTGGTTTTATTGAAAACTATCCCTTATCTTTTTTAGAAGTATGAGATATATATTACAGATAAAAACAAATAACTGGTTGGAATAGAATTAAAAGATGATATATTGATATTAGTCCCAAGATTAACATTTTAAATTCTTCTTAATCTTGCTATAGCTAAAATCAAGAAGATTATGCCATTAGAAATAATATAATAACACGTTAGGCATTTCACAAAGCCTTAGTGTGAATGGAGGCCAAAGCAAACATAAACTGAGGCGATAGCCAGCACCAAAATTTCAAACCCTATTAAAAAGAATGCAATGGTGTTGAAAATTCCATGGCTTGAGACACAGTGATACATCCAGTTGTTTTATTTCATAATTTGTAATTAAATTGGAATTATCAAGATATATTTTGGCTTTCCAAATAATCTGATAAATATTGAAAGGCCTTGAAACATTAATCATAGCAAATAAAATTAGTTATGGGGAGATTGTTTCCAGAAAAAAACTCATTTGATTGTTTTGCTTACACTCAACCCTTCTTGGATGGACCGCCTTAAACCGCAACTATCCTCTCAACCTGCCTGTCTTTCACTTACAAAACAAAGTACACATGCAGTCATTTGATTGTTTGGGCTTTTAAATTTGGCTCTGAGTCCGTTGGAGTATAATCCTTTTTTACTGGAAATTCAGTTAAAGGAACTCCTTCAATCTCCAAACACTAGCCAGATAAACCACATTTCCTGCCTTCTCTCCCTTTCTCCGGGGCTCTGCAGATTTGGTACTGATGGCACAGAAGAGTACAGCTTTTGCAGGACAGGTCGATGAAAAACAATCATCTTCTATCACATGAAAACTATTGTCCTCTCTTCACTTGGTTCATTTATAATGATTGCCAACCCTGGCTGTCTATTAGACACCTTTTTAAAACCCCTGTCCTTTCCCAAGAGATTTTTATTTAATAGGTCTGGGGTGGGGTCCAAATATCAATATTTGTAAGTAACTTTCCAGGTAGTTCTAACGTGTAATCAGAATTGAGAAGATCCTGTTCACAGGGAGTTAGGATGGAAAGCTGAAGTAGGGCAGGAAACATGGCTGAGTGTCTTGCTGGTATCCAATCAGGATGCTCTGAGCCTCCTTTCAGTGAACCAATCAGGATAATCCAAGCCTCTCAGTGAACCAATCGGCTTGGTGTAGATGAAATAGACTCTAAGACAGTGTTCCCTTAATTTGAATGTGCACGGGGAATCACCTCAACATCTGTTAAAGTGCAGATCTTGATTTAGTAGGTCTGCATGGGGCCTGAGATTCTACATTTCTAAAATGCTTCCAGGGGATGCTATACCTGCTATTCCACAGACTACACTTTGAGTAGCAAGTATTTAGGATAAATCTGGCCCCATAATGTAAAAATGTGGTTGAGTTTTTTTTTTCAAAAGCTATCGAAATGTAATGCAGATACAAAAGTGTACAACACGCAGTTATTTATAACAGTGAAAATTTAGAAATAACCTAAATGTCTAATAACAGAGCCAGTATGAAGGGGTAATATTCAATCTGCTTTTTCAAAGAGTTTTTAATTTTATTGAAAAATCAATAAAATACACAATGAAAAGAGTAAAATATAAAAGTATATATAAACTATACAAGAATATCCCAATTACTTCCAAATGGATGGAAATAGACTGAAAGAAAGTAATCCAGTATGTTAACTGTGATTATGACAGGTTTTGCAGCTTTAGTGTATTTATATTTTCTGAATTTTTCATTTTATCTAATTAATATGTTTTACCTTTATAATAAGTTTCAAAAGAAAGGTTAAGAAAAGTATTGTAATGTATCAGATCATACATTTCTTTCTGACATTTTTATCTACGGACATCTACCAGACTTAATTCCATTAGTTTAACCCTGAGATGCCCTAACTTTATCAAAATTTTCTTTGTATCTACTGGTATATTTCTTTTTTACAATTCATGGTGAAGTCCTAGTGTACATTATTCACTGTGAAAACGCAGAGTAGTACCTTCTTTGATTTGCTGAAAAAGTAAAAGAAAAATATATCTCAAGTTTCAAGAGGATTGAATATTGACAACTGTGAAACTAATAAAGTTATATTTGATAACCGCAATTTTTTCCCTTTTCAGGAAATTACAGGGCAATCACATTCATGAAAAATAGATCATATATATGTTTGTTGCTATGTTGCATATGATTTTTGCATCTATTTTTCATGAGTATGATCATACATCATGCATCATGACCATACCTCATGATTAACTTATATTTACTCCAGAGATGCAGGTCAGTTTCATATTTTTAAAAATTAATAATAAAATCATGTGATTCATCATAAAATAGGATCTAACAAGGTGAAGTCCCTCAAACCACGACAAATTTATTTGTAATATTTAAGTAAAAGTCCCTCCGTTCACCAGGGTCAAAGTCTACTCAAAATCTTTGCCCTCATCCACTAAGAATTCATCGAATGAAATAGAACACATGTTCCCTGAGTAACCAAACTTACAGAGAAACCATCAACACTGCCCTTGAGTCTTAGATCCACCTGCAAGACATACACAAAAATATGTGGGTGGGTGAGAACTCAGTGGGCTCTTTTAGTAGAAAAATGGGTCTTTCTAAGCATATTTGGAGGGGCCACAAGGATTCAGCCTCTCAGAAGATGGCTACAAGTGGCAGTCCAGACCTAAGGTGTCAGGACAACTTCAACTAAGATGAAACCTTTCTTGAGCAGAAACCACCCAGGGATCTCCCCATGATTGATGACACGGCAACCAAACCTGTTCTGTGTGTGTTGCCTGGAGCACCCCTCAGCTCAATCCTACAAAGTCCGTTGACACCACTGAAAAACTTCCTTTGACCTTGCTGCCCACGTGTAATCCAACCCACGCTACAACAAACTAATGCTCGATCCTGGCTGCATATAAAAGTCACCTAGGGAACTTTTTTGATAATGTCCGATGGTGGGCCCTACCCTGAAAACCTGAATCAGTCTCTCAGGATGGAGCCAAAACATTTGGTAGTTTTTTTTTTTTTTAACTCTCTAGGGAATTCTAAGGTGTGGTGAAGTTTGAGATTCCCAGTGATAACCCACCAACTTGGCTCACCATTGCCTTGAACAAAACAAAGCATCATGAGATATTGGCATTTTAATATTCTTCAAAGCCAGAGACATGAGGTTTCAGGCATCAATTATGACCCAAAGAAAAAGAAAGTGAACAGAGGGAAAAGAAAAACATAATTTTGACAAGAGTAGAACCTCCTGGGAGTCTCTGAACTCAAGCAAAACATGTGGTCCTCTTCTTATCTATTTATAATATTAATTCTCTCTTATTTCAGTGTTCTGGGATTATTTTATTCATTTTTTTCCAACCTCAAAAAAGTATATGCTCTTCTGTTCTAAGATTTTTCCAGACAGGCTGGAGCTCTGGTCTATGCTGATCACACTGTCTAAGGCTGAAGCTAGAGGGGTATATTTTTATGATGTTTGTAACATGCATTGCCCCAATTGCTAATAATAATGAGCAGTTGTAAGCATGAATGTCTCATCCCTGTCAGGTCATTGCCTCTGTTCTATCTGTCAGATCTAACCCAGAAGCTCTAAAATCTTCATCTTTCCACCCCAAATCAATCTGACCTTTGAAATTTAACTGGGCATCCTATTTTTTGTTTTTAGTTTAGTTTAGTGTCATTTTGTTTTTGCTAACGTGGCAACCATGCACCAAATATATCCTGAAATACAGCATGGCATTTGGGAAATTTGTTTGGCACTGGAATTATGGCAGAAGAAAGTCAGGTGGTTTCAGCTCTCTCAACTTAAGACTTACAATCAAACTAGCAAAAGGAGAATCCCAGTTTTTAAACTTTTAATTAAAGGCTTGAGGGAAAAATGGATAATCAAGAAATCCTAATGGAAATTAGTCTGAGTCAGCATTGAAAAGATCAATTAAAGAAAAAAAAATTCAATTCTGAAAACATTATTATCAACATGACATTTCTTTGTAAAGGTTCTTGTAAATTGCTTTTCCATTCAGTAGAAATTTTCTGGATTAAGTGCAAAAGTCATCTGTTAACCAATGAGATTTACTTTTTAAATTACACCAAAAGGAAAATAAGACTATGAACATAATATTTCATTCTCTTTCAGCTTGTTTTGTACATGGACACAGTACCAAGATCTTGATATTTAATCATTTCAAGCTCATAGGTTTTAATTATTTATTAAATAATTTTTCTTACAATTAGATGTTTAGGCCTTAAGTTCTTTTCAGTTTCACACTTTTTTCTATCATGTAAGATTTGTCTTTTAGTGAGAGACAGGAATTCGCAGTAAGATTGTAAGTTACATGATGGCAGGGAGTAGATCAACCGTTTCCTTCTGTCTCCAGTCCCATCGGTGCTGCAAGCTCCCTGCCCACTCACTAAGTATCATGGATGGATTTCACTGCAGATGTGCACCTTTCACAAATAGCAAAGAGAAGCTTCAGCATTTCTTTATATTTATATAAGAAGGCAGAGACATCACGCTAAGATTACATCCAGCCCTGGGCATGCGGTGAGTCGTGCAAAGGGCACACTTGTTTTCAATAACAAAAACAAAAACAAACCATGAGACTTGTATATGAAGAGCGAGAGATGAGTACAAAGATATTCATAGCAGCGCTGTTTATAACAGGAGAACAAATGGATGTCCAGCAGCAGCATGGCAGGTGGACCAGCTGTGGTGAGCAGAAGTCCATGCTGCCGTGCACTTGCACAGCCTCCACTCCTGCTACCATGATTAATGTGTCCATGAGCTCACTGAGTAGCCTGGAGTTGGCCAAAGATAGTCCTGGCTGAGTATCATCTGATAGCTGACTCATTCTGTCTATTTGGTTGTTTCATGCCTCTTTTTTGGTGGATGCTCTCTTGTGGGCATGTGGTACCAAATTCGACACCCTTCATGCAAGTTCCCCTAAGTCCGTCCTGCTTTTGAGTGTAGGTTTTCTTATTTTTCAGATACGGTGAGGCCAACAGATCAGGAGACAAGTGCCACTGAAAAAGTAGTCTGTTATCGTCACAGATCCCAAGAGAAGGAGGCAGGCTACACCACAGGGAGTCACGCAGGGAAGCCAGTCAGAAGGCAGAAGGGGAGGGGAATCTGTGGCAAGAACTTATCAGTGTGGCTTCTGTGGGAAGGAGTAGCTTAGACAGGATAAGCAAGTTTAGGACTGGCTAGTCTGAATAACTTCTTCAGGCTTCGGGGTGTAGGCACTATCCCTAGTTGTCTGCTACCTGGACCTGGATGATTAGGGCAGAGGAATAGACACCCAGAGCATAAGAGCCTGATAAGGTTGGTGGTGGTTTTAGATATGAAAGGCGCAATTGCAGGTGAGTTGTTCGCTATCTTTAGAAATTAGCTAGCCCTGGGACAAACAGTCCTGCCAGTGTCAGCCCCCAGATGTCAAAAGGTCAAAAATACAGAATAACAAGACATGAGTAACACAAATACCTATACCTTTTCCCCATACCTCTTGGTCTCTGAGTTTTCAGGCTTTATCCTTCGAAGACCCTAAACAAAATCAGCCAAGCTATCTATCACTGCCCATGAGTCGATATATGTTATACCTCAAGATACTTCTCTCCACCGAACTTGGATTACCAGGTATACTGGTCAAAACAGGAAGCCTGAATTCTCATAGGGTTTATCTTCTACCCTCTGGATCAGCTATGTCTTACCAAAAGCCTCATCCTTGCCACTACTTGCTTGTCTGATGAACCTGATGTCATCAGTGTAATGGACCATCTCTGGAACATCCGGATAGATGGTGCAGGCCCTTTCAGACTAAATGATGACAGAGAGTAGGAGAGTTAACATAACCCTGGAGCAAAGCATAAATGCATGCTGAGTTGTCCCACGTTAATCCATATCGCCTCTGTTGCTCCTTCTTGCTATGGAAAACACACACACACACACACACACACACACACACACAGAGAGATTCACCACACTGGTGTACTTAAGTCTGTGTTGATCTGCTTCAGAAGAGATGCCACATCTACTACAGCAGTTGCAATCAGGGTTACTATTTGCCTAGGTTTGTAGTAAGCTGTTAGCATCTGCCAAGGTCTATCTATTCTTTAAAGATCAGACTGGTGAATTAAATAAAGATATGATGGGGCTCACCATCCCTGAATTCTTTAGCTTTTTAAGGGCAATGTTCTCTGATGTTTCTTCTGGGATGTGATTTTATTTTTTTTAATTATTATGTTGGCTGGGGAGTGGCAGGGGTGGGAGAGAAGCCCACTTCAGAGCTCCCATTTGGTCTTTCCTACTGTGTGAGCTCCTACCCCTCAGGACAAGAAACCAGTGCAGGCCTTCTGCCAACTACCAAGTGTATTCATTCCAATCGTATAGTTGGGGACTGGAAAAATAACTACCAGATGGATATGCGGACCCAGTGAGCTGGACCTAGGCCAGGATTCCACTTTTTAATCTAATCTACATATGCCCCCACCCCAAAAGAGGGATTCTTGGTGATATGTTGGATCCCAGGGTATCAACCTCAATCTATACCCCATGTCTAACTGTCCCCAAAATATCTGAGTATTCTCCTTACTGGTATAAACGGCCATAGGTTGCTCTAGGGGGATTGTTAGCTATATCTGCTATGGTATCTGCTATATCTCATGAGGATCCAGGATCTAAGAATCTAAGAAGATTAGATCCAGGATCTAAGGATCTAAGAAGTCCAAAAATTGGACAAAGGATCATGAAGTTTTATTGCGGTGGCTATCCAACAAATCTTTGATTCCTCTGGCTGTATACTTTTTATAACTTGAGCAATACTTTTATTGGCTGTCCATTTATCTTGCACCTAGGAATATCATGTCCTATAATCTCTCTGTAGTTCTCTACAGGCCAGCTCCCCTCGGCCATCTTTCAGACCTTGCTACCAATTATGATGATTGTACCTACACTGCTTCTAAAGTTTAAGTTCTGCCACCTGGTCAGTACTATTCCGGAGCCCCTCATCCTCATTGCTATCAGGAAACCCAGTTCTGTAACAGCATCTCCTATGTCACCCCTGGCCGGTAGGAGACTTCATCACTGAGCTACTCAGAAGTCCTGCAACCTGGTTCTCATCAGAGCATCTCTTATCAGTTTGGTAGGTGGAGTTTCCTCTCAGTTCTCCCACGGTGGGCTAGGGTTTTGCAGCCTTACATCATATACCTCTCCCAACACACTCACTTCTCTGAACACTTTGCTCCACCGTCTGCCATAGTAGTTCCAGCATCTCTCATTTATTTATTGAGGGCCATCACTTTTTCCAGCTTCCAAGAGTGTTAGCATGTTACCACTATTTCCTAAGGTTCTCAAGAGGGTAATAAATCTTAGCTCGGGAGACAGTCCTCCCCTACTGATGAACTCTCTCTTATCCAAGGTTATGTTCCATCTGTCTGCCCAGATCCAGCACCCTCAGAATTCAGTCCCATATATACTCCCCAGGCTCTGGCTGGTACACGTGGGCTAGTCCCACAGCATTTTCTATTTAGTGCCAGCATGTGTCTGGCAGGGCAATATTGTGACTTGACCCTAGTTGTTTTTCTGATGGCCAGTAGGAGAGGTGAGGATAGATCCTGAAAGGGTGTGTATTGTCTTGTAAGGCAGACATTGTCTCTGCATTGTCTTAAAGCAGGGCAGGAATGCTTGACTTTAACAAGAAAAAAACTGAGCTACTTCTCTAGGTCCAGTGCCCAAGGGAAGCTGGAGATTCAAGATTTCCAAGTACATGGACTCAGATGTCTCCATCCCACATCTCAGGGTCAGACACCTTAGCAATCAAGGTCCTGAGCACAGCAGTCTTGCCAGAGTTAAGGATTCAACATTAGCTGGCACTTTTCTGCACTTAGTATTAGGTCCTACATCTTATTCTCAGCTATTTTTTGCCCTCTCATTGTTGGAAATGAGAGTCTCTTTATATGCCTGCCGGTTAAGAAAACCTCTGGCTTCTGTTTTTCATTGTTTTTTCCAATAGCACCCAACAAGAACCAGGAGATTTCATTTTCCCTATACTTATCACTTTCTTCAAACTTCTTCAAATTTTATAATTTAAAAAATTCCTTTATAATATGTGTTAAATAGGTATTTAAATTCTGTAATAATGGCATAACTAAGGGTGTTTCCACTTTTCCTCATTATAAATAACTCAGATAATTAAATTGTACATCTTTCTTCTTTCCCACCTGTTTCATTGTGTTAAATTACTGGAAGAGGACTTTTGTGGTCAAATGATACATCTGTCTTCAAAGCTTTTGGTATATATTATCGAATATGTTCCAGAAATGCTACATCAGTTTACAATTCCACTAGCAGCGAATGAGAGCCACTGTACTCCCAGGACCATCCCAGCTTTTGTAAAGTTTTTCATGGTACTTTTTGCTTATATGGTAAAATAAAAAGGCATTTCCTTTTTTATTTTAAATATTCTGAACTTTAAATCTGTTAATGGCTATTTATGTTTTTCTTTTGTAAGCTATCTAAATTCTTTGGAAACACCAACAACAATACAACAATTGAGAAGAACAATGAAGTTCATCTGGTACAGTGTTGGCAACTGTTCTCTGAATATTCCTGTGGTCTGGTACAGAGAAGCTTTAGGGGTTGGTGGGAGGTAGCCATCGTGGGGAGGGAGGAACCATGCTGTGGGGGAGGGAAAGGTAAGCAGATAGCACACACACACACACACACACACACACACACACCCCAACACACACACACACACCCCAACACGCACACACACACCCCAACATGCACACATACCCCAACACACACACACACACACACACACACCCCAACACGCACACATACCCCAACACGCACACACACACACCAACATGCACACATACCCCAACACACACACCCCAACATGCACACACACCCCAACACACACACACACACCAACACACACACACACCCCAACACGCACACATACCCCAACATGCACACATACCCCAACACACACACACACCAACACACACACACACACCCCAACATGCACACATACCCCAACACACACACCCCAACATGCACACACACCCCAAAACACACACACACACCAACACACACACACACACCCCAACACGCACACATACCCCAACACACACACACACACCAACACACACACACACACCCCAACACGCACACATACCCCAACACGCACACACACACACCAACACGCACACACACACCCCAACATGCACACACACCCCAACACGCACACACACACCAACACACACACCTCAACACACACACACCCCAACACACACACACCCCAACACACACACACACACCAACACGCACACACACACCAACACGCACACACACACCAACACACACACACCCCAACACACACACACACCCCAGCACACACACACACCCCAGCACACACACACACCCCAACACACACACACCCCCCAACACGCACACACACACCAACACACACACACCAACACACACACACACCCCAGCACACACACAAACCCCAACACGCACACACACACACCCCAGCACACACACACACACCAATACACACACACCAACACACACACACCCCAGCACACACACACCCCAACACACACACACACCAACACACACACACACCCCAGCACACACACAAACCCCAACACACACACACACACACCCCAGCACACACACACACCCCAATACACACACACACACACACACACACACACTTTGTTTCAAAAAGAACAACTTGGGGGTTTTATTTATTTGACTTCTCCTTAAGATTTATTTGAAGGGTCAAGTAAAGTCACTTTGAAAACCACTACTTCTTACCCAGCTTCCCAGGGTTTTAGAGGAGGAGGAAGCAGAATCTCAGAAAAGCTAGAGGCCTGTGGTCAGCCAAGACCAGCAACTCAGGTTGGTGCCATCGATGCAAATTCACCTCCACTCTACTGTTTCAAGATGTCTTCTGATTACCCAACCAGAAAATCGTTCAAGGTGACTCAAGTGTGAAAAGTACTAGAGGGGCTTCCCTGCTGGTGCAGTGGTTAAGACTCCGCCTGCCAACGCAGGGGACACGGGTTCGAGCCCTGGTCCGGGAAGGTCCCACATGCCGCGGAGCAACTAAGCCCGTGAGCCACAACTACTGAGCCTGCGTACTACAACTACTGAAGCCCACGCGCCTAGAGCCCGCGCACCACAACGAAGAGTAGCCCCCGCTCGCTGCAACTAGAGAAAGCCCACGCACAGCAATGAAGACCCAATGCAGCCAAAAATAAATAAATTAAAAAAAAAAAAAGTACTAGAACTTTCTCCTAAAACCAGTTAGTTCTTTTGAAGAAGGGGTGCAACTCTTTTAATAAGCCTTTCCCACTAGTGATTTCCTGCAGCTGGGCTTCCCGTTCTGTGGTGCTCCAGATGCAAAGCAGCCTCACTATACGTTTCTATAAACACATTATTAATTGGAAGATCAAAGATTAAACAAACTGCCTCAGTTTTCTATCAGTTGTGTCCTGGAATTCACATTTTCCCTTCTCTTCTAAATCTCTAATGGACAATGTTTTCTAAACAGTGGTTAGTAACTAATTTACCAAATCATAATTCACTGATTCACCTTGGATTTGAGAAACATAGTCTTAGTTATTCAGCCTTAGACATTACCAGGGCTGAAGATACGTTTCTATTTCAGGTTGTACATATGTTAACAGTTGTTCTTAGTTCATGTATTTTTGCCCTAAAGTAGTAGGGCAAAAATTCAAGAGGTAATAATTTGAAACATCAAAAAGGGAATAATGATAAATACTTGAACTTTGAACTTTAGGGCTACAAACAAGTTTTGCCCCCTAAAAATAACCTTAATTACTTCCAGTGTTTCCACTTTTTCTATGATTAACTCTTTACCTTCTCATTTAATATTTCCTGTCCTGTGATCTGTTCCTACCATTTACAGTAGTAGTTAAGAGATGTATCTGCATTAGCTCATTTAATCCTCACAGTAACAAATATTTTTGTGGGTTAGGGATTGTTATTATCTCCATTTCACAGATGTAGAAATGGAGTTTTAAAGTGGTTAGGTGTCAAATACATTTTTAGATCATGGTTCATCTGTTTCTGAAATTCATTTTTATCTAGTACATTTTATGCCTCCCATAATTCAGAAAGAATTTCTACAATCATTTGGATAGTTCCTTTGACTGAGCCTTAACTTCTATGCTGTCTGCAAGGACTCCAAGTCATATTTCAAATTACAGAAGTTTTATTAGACATATAGTAAAACATACATTATGCTCATAGTCAAATCTGTCCAGACTCAGCATACTGAGGACATCCTATGACAGACATGAGCACTAAGTTGTCATCAGATCTTTTAACATTCAGTAATTCCTTTGTGCATTGAAATGAAAATACAAAATCATAATGGTTTGGTCGATAAAATGTTAAGCCTCTTGAATGCAGGGCTTCATCTAGCCTGAAGTATATATAAATATTTGTAAAATATAAGCCTGGAGACTTGAATTCAGAAAGATCAGTTACAAGTTTGCTAGATTGTCTCCTTTCAGAAACCACATGCTGTGACTTTCTAATTCTGCTCATGGATATATCTCCAGTTCTTGGATGCAAAGTGATAGAAATCATAAGAACTATACTCTTAAAAAACAAACTTATGGTTACCAAAGGGGAAACGTGGGGAGGAGGAATAAATTAGGAGCTTGGGATTAACATACACACACTACTATATATAAAATAGATAACCAGCAAGGATCTACTGTTTAGCACAGGGAACTTTACTCAATATTCTGTAATAACCTATATGGGAGAAGAATATAAAAAAGAATGAATATATGTATATGTATAACTGAATCACTATGCTGTACACCTGAAACTAACACAACATTGTCAATCAACTATACTTCAATAAAATTTTTAAAAAAAGAACTATACTCTTGAATTAATCTAAGGATAACTTAATAAATCTTTATTGGTATATGCATCATATCAGTACTACAGGTAATTTTGAAAAATCCTTTAATGATAAGTGTTCATTTTGGCCCAGTAACTATGTTTTGATCATATTTAAGACCTAAAAAGGTAGAGTGAGGGATGTTGACAAGATTGTTACTATCACTTCTGAATAATGAAATTTATCTAGAATTCAGTTTCACATTTTATGTCTGACAACACTGGGACATGAAACTATGAAGTATTCTACATATCTTACATTTTTATATGATAGGCAAAGAATTTGAATTCCTCTTTAAATGTATCCCACTGATAAAATTTTTGTGAGATGACAAATAGGTTTCTTTGTATATCAGTTTAGAAAATAAACCCTACGGGGCTAAACAAATTTGCTTAAAGTCAACATAGAACATAGGTAGGTTACAAAAAGTGTAAGATTATATTTTAGTGTGTTATGAAAATCCATCAGCATTATTATGTTAGTTGCCATTTTCAATTCTGGCTCTGCATCTGCCTGTTTCTATCCAGCTATTGAGTATCATGGATTCTCCCATATACCAATGTCTTAGTTTAAATTTTTGAGAGATAGATTTGATGCCAAAAACTTGGCCTCTGCACCAGTGCCAGATCAAATCTCGGAGACAGAGTTTTGCATGTAGTAGAAAAGAATAGCTTTATTGCTTTGTCAGGCAAAGGGGGACACAGCAGGCTCGTGCCTCAAAAACTGTGTGTCCCAATCTGGGAGGATTCGGTGAGGAATTTTATAGCAATGGTTCAAGGGTAGAGTTGCTAATAAGGATCCGGGTGTGTGCATGGCCTGCGCTCCTTTAATCTGGCCTCAGGTGGTCTCCTGATGAGCTTCTCTGGTTCCTTCAATCTGGCCTCAGGTGGTCTCTTCCCTTGTCTCTGCATCCCCTCCTTCTCCTGATTAGCAACTGTTGGTGTCTGCCCTTTAGAACTCAGGGAAGGTCGTGGAGGCTGGAGTCTATACCCCACAAATAAGAAATGGGGGGCACAGAAAGGCTTCCATGCCCAGGAGCCCCACTGAGGTCCTGCTCAGTTTCAGATCTAATTGACCCAGCTCACTTTTTGATGCCAGGGTTTAGGTCTCCTGTGATAAATGTGACTTGTGCTGACATAGCATGTGACAAGCAGGATTGTTGACAGTCCCGCAGGAGAATGGAACTCTTCTCTTGTGGTCACCAGAACAGTGCTGGGTCTGGCTATCTTAAGGTCTAGGGTCTCCTTATTTCCAGAATTTTTTGAGATTTCACTGGAAACTTACAAGAAAGCTCAAATTTTATTTGAGCTAGTTTGAGTAGGTTTCTGTTCCTTGTAAACCTAGAGGCTATCCCAGAACAGATGCTAACAACCTTATCAAAATTTTTTTCACATCCATTTTTTATGTCTTAATATACATAGCAGAACAAATACACATTATGAAAAATTATGTCTTTTTAGGAGAAAGTTAAAAATTAAAATTAAATATGCTCCACTTCTATGAAAAGAGACAGCAACTCCAACACACAGGAAATGAACAAATGAGGGCAATTAGGAAGTGTAAAAAAGGGAGGGATGAAAAAGGAGAATAATTTTTCCCTTTGTTTTGCTTTCCCAAAGATTTGGGTGTTAGATGGAAATTAAGTTTCTCTAAACTGAAACACAATATGGCGGTTAAGTGGGTTTCTCTGAAGCTAGACTGCTTAGGTTCAAATCATGGCTTTGCTAAATTTAGCTGAATGACCTAGAAAACTAACCTCTCTGTGCCTCAGTTTCTCATTCTTAAATTTGGTAGAACAACTTTCAGTTTTTAACTAGTGATCTTAGGTCCTATAAAAATAGACTAAAACTTTTTAATGTATTTATAGTAACTAAACAAATATATAGCTCCAGTAGGCATTTATTATATCATATTGATTGGACAAAGATAGGGCAATAACCCTAGTTAAGTTTGTGATCTCTCTAGGGACTCTGAAGGCAAGAGGACTGAAGCTTCTTTCTCAATTGGCCAAGACAGTATAGACCCTCCACAGCCCAGTTTGGGGACCCCCAGTAGACCTAGACCATAACACAGCTGCCCTTCCTCCCTCAGGAAATCTTATATTCTCAAATTCTTTATTCCCTATCCACCAAGGAATACCTACTTAAATGTTCAATATTTCTCTGGGACTGAATAGCACCTGAGCAAAAAGTGTGTACAACAATTCATGACAGGTGGTAATTTTACCTTTGTCCCAAGATCTCATTTTGGCAGGTGCTACCAATCTATAATCTAGTATTGCATGGATTCCTGACCCTGACCTGCAAACCTTGTCAGGCTGTAGGGTTCTGAGCTTTAAATTCCTGCCTGAAGACCTCACCACTTTGACTGGTAAATATGTAACTCTTGGTTCTTTCCTGGCCACCTAGGTTCAATCCTATTACTTTGATGACCTCAGGGAGGTACTTGGTGTCCTCCAGCTCAACTGGTTTCAAACATCTGGAGTTTACTGTCTGGATTTCAGCTGTTCCCCTGTCAGCTGTGTTTCTTTGCCTAACCTCTTGGTCAGGTTTACTTGGTCCTGAGCTCTGGGTTCCTGCAATCCACAGTCCCGGTATTATCATACCCAACACTTGCCTCTTTGGGAACATCAGAGACAGGAGCTAGAACTAACATTTACAGAGTGACTACTAATTTAGGAACTATACTAGATATTACAAATTCTGTGTGTGTGTGTGTGTGTGTGTGCATGTGTTTAATCCTTATTAAAAACTATGATATAAAGATCATTAGCCCCATCTTACAAATGAAAAAAACGGAGGCTCAGAAATCATATATAACTTGTTAGAAAAAGCACACCATCAGTGCACAGGGGAATTTCTGCCTCTTCATCCCCACTGAACATAATTGCATCTATGACACACCATTCGTAGTTGGATGTTTGCCTTCATCCTTGGCTTGCTTTCCTTCACTTCTTTGTGGAAAGAACTGCCCATGTGGTTATTTATTTATTTTTTCTAAATAAACCTTGGCTATTAAAATGAATCAGAGTTTCCTGGAACCAGCCATTCACTGGGACCCATATTATATAGATTCTTCCTGAACTTCTTGACTTTCGTTTGGCCGGAAGAGGAAACAACATAGTAGTTAATACACAGATTCGGGGGCTAGACAAATGTGGAGTCAAGTTCTGACACCAGCACTCACTGGTGTGTACCCTGGGACTAATTGCTTGACATCTGTATGAGACTGTGCATATGGAGCTTTTCACAGGACCTGAGAAGGGAGGAAGAGTAAGTTCTCAGTAAACTCTGTGTACTGTTGTGCTACTACTTCATAATTATTATCTATTATAATGTCCTTCCAATGCACTCCCCCAATCCTGTGTTCTGAACTGAGGTCAAGCAGGGAGTAGCGCAAATAAAAGTTAAGTAAGGGGCATAAAAATCTAAGACTTGGGAAAATGAGTTCTCTGTTTTTTTCAACATTCTGTCCTCAACTGCCTGTCAAGAGAAGAAAACACAAGGGGGTGGAAGGTTTAAATCTTAGGAAGGAGGAAAAGATGGTCACATTCCAGTTCTTTTCTGAGAATTCAATTGATCTGTTATAGTAAGTCATGCTTTGAAACTAGGAGAAGAGTTAATGGAGTTATAGTACAGCAGAAACTTTCCAACTGGATCACTGATACAGACCTGGCCAGGTTGTCATACTACTTCTTACGGTAATAGCTATAACCACAGTTCTGGGGGCACTCTGAACTCCATGATTTTCAGGCAGATGCTAGCTCAAAAATAGTTTTAAAAACTGGAGTGTATATCTTCTTAATGACTAACTCCAAATAAGCTCTTGAAGTGCTTTATCCTTATATTTGTTCATCTATAACACTAGTTCTTTCCTTATATTGACTGCTACAGCTTCATCAGTGAATGGTGAGTACAAAAATTTGATAAACAATTTTAAGTACAAGTCAGTTGAGCTACGTTCCCATCATCCCAGTATTATGTGATCTGCAGCAGATCATTTAGTGTCTCTGACCTCTGTTTTCTCCTCCATAAAACAAGCATCTTTTTTGTTTATTAAAGCATAATTGACATACAATATCATGTTAGTTTAAGGTGTACATCACAGTGATTTGATATTTATGTACTTTTAAAATTTTTATTGGAGTATAGCTGATTTACAATGTTGTTCTAGTTTCAGGTGTACAGCAAAGTGATTCTTATACATGTACATATATTCATTCTTTTTTAGATTCTTTTCTCATATAGGTTATCACTGAATATTGAGTAGAGTTCCCTGTGTTATACAGTAGGTCCTTGTTGGTTATCTATTTTATATATAGCAGTGTGTGTGTGTGTTCATCCCAAGCTTCTGATTTCTCCCTCCCCCTCCACGTTTCCCCTTTGGTAGCCATAAGTTTGTTTTCAATATCTGTAAGTCTATTTCTGTTTTGTAAATAAGTTCATTTGTTCATTTTCTTTTCTTTTTTCTTAAATTAGAGTCCACATATGAGTGATATCATGTTATATTTGTCTTTCTCTGTATGTACATTTTGAAATGGTCACCATGACCAGGAATGGAACCCACGCTCCCTGCAGTGGAAGTGCGGAGTCTTAACCACTGGACCACCAAGGAAGTCCACAACTTATTTATTTTATAATTGGAAATTTGTACCTCTTCATGCTCACCTGTTTGCCAAACCCCTTCCCCTCTGGCACTACCAATTTTTTTTTTTTTTTCTGTATCCATAAGTCTCTTTCTGTTATTTGTTTGTTTTGATTTTTAGATTCCACATGTAAGTGAAATCATATGGTAATTGTCTTTCTATGTCTGACTTAGCATAATACCCTGTAGGTTCATTCATGTTGTCCTGAATGGCAAGATTTCAATCTTTTTATGGCTGAATAATATTCCATTGTATATATATATACCACATCTTCTTTCTTTCTTTCTTTCTTTCTTTCTTTCTTTCTTTCTTTCTTTCTTTCTTTCTTTCTTTCTTTCTTTATGGCTGTGTTGGGTCTTCGTTTCTGTGCGAGGGCTTCCTCTAGTTGTGGCGAGCTGGGGCCACTCTTCATCGCGGTGCACGGGCCTCTCACTGTTGCGGCCTCTCTTGTTGCGGAGCACAGGCTCTAGACGCGCAGGCTCAGTAATTGTGGCTCACGGGCCTAGTTGCTCCGCGGCATGTGGGATCTTCCCAGACCAGGGCTCGAACCCGTGTCCCCTGCACTGGCAGGCAGATTCTCAACCACTGCGCCGCCAGGGAAGCCCCCTACCACATCTTCTTTATCCATTCAACTATCAGTGGACACTTAGGTTGTTTCCATATCTTGGCTATGGTAAATAATGCTGCAGTGAACAAGGGGTGCATGTATCTTTTTGAGTTGGTATTTTCATTTTCTTTAGATAAATACCCAGCAGGAGAATTGCTTAATAGTAGGTAGTTCTATTTTTGATGATCACCACTCTGACAAGTGTGAGGTGATATCACATTGTGGTTTTAATTTGCATTTTCCTGATGATTAGTGATGTTGAGCATCTTTCCATGTGCCCGTTGGCGATCTGTTTGTCTTCTTGGGAAAAATGCCTATTCAGGTCCTCTGTCCATTTTTTAATCTAGTTGTTTGACATTTAGCTGTATAAGTTCTTTATATATTTCAAATGTTAACCCCATATCAGATATATGATTTGCAAATATCTTCTCCCACTTAGCAGGTTACCTTTTGTTTTGTTGATGGCTTCCTTTGCTGTGTGAAAGCTTTTTAGTTTGATGTAGTCCCATTTGTTTATTTTTGTTTTTGTTGCCCTTACCTGAGGAGTCAGATCCAAAAAAAATACTGCTAAGATTGATGTCCAAGAGCATATTGCCTATGTTTTTTTCTAGGAGTTTTATGGTTTCAAGTCTTTAACCAATTTTGAATTTATTTTTGTATATGGTATAAGACAGTGATCCAGTTTCATCCTTTTGCATGTATCTGTCCAGTTTCCCCCACACCACTTATTGACTGTCTTTTCTCCATTTATATTCTTGCCTCCATTGTCATAAATTAATCTACCATATATGTATGGGTTTCTTTCTGGGCTCTCTGTTCCATTGATCTGTATGTCTGTTTTCATGCCAGTAACATACTGTTTTTACTGAAATCAAGAAGCATGATACCTCCAGCTTTGTTTCTCTGTCTCAAGATTTCTTTGGCTATTTGAGGTCTTTTGTGGTTCTATACAAATTTCAGAACTCTTTGTTCTAGTTCTGCAAAAAATGCCATTGGTATTTTGATAGGGATTGCACTGAATCTGTAGATCGCTTTGGGTAGTGTGGACATTTTAACAATATTAATTCTTCCAATCCATGAATATAGGGTAGGTTTCTATTTATTTGTGTTGTCTTCAATTTCTTTCACCAGTGTCTTATAGTTTTCAGAGTACAGGTCTTTGACCTTCTTGGTTAAATTTATTCCTAAGTATTTTATTATTTTTGATGCAATTTTAATGAGATTGTTTTCTTAAGTTCTCTGTCTGACAGTTCATTATTAGTGTATAGAAACACAGCAGATTTCTGTATATTAAATTTTATCCTGCAGCTTTATTAAATTCATTGTCTCCTGCAACATTACTAAATTCACTGATGAGCTTTAATAGTTTTTTAGTGATATCTTTAGGATATTCTATATATAGCATCACATTCATCTGCATATAGTCCTGGTTTTATTTCTTCCTTTCCAGTTTGGATTCCTTTCATTTCTTTTCCTTGTCTGATTGCTGTGGCTGGAACTTCCTATACTATATTGAATAAAAGTGGCAAGAGTGGGCATCTTTGTCTTGTTTCTGATCTTAGAGGAAATTCTTTCAGATCTTCCCCATTGAGTATGATGTTAGCTGTGGGTTTGTCATATATGGCTTTTATTATGTTGTTGTATGTTCCCTCTATACAAACTTTGTTGAGAGATTTTTTATCATAAATAGATGTTGAATTTTGTCAAATGCTTTTTCTGCATCTATTGAGATGATTGTATTGGGTTGGCCAAAAAGTTCCTTCGGGTTGGAATGAACTTTTTGGCCAATTCAGGATCTTACTGAAAAACCCAAACGAACTTTTGGGCCAACCCAATCTAATTTTTATGTTTCCTTTTGTTAATTTGTTGCATCACATTGAAGGACTTTCAAATGTTGAATCACCCTGCATCCTGCGATATATTCCACTTGATCACAGTGTATGAGCATTTTAATGTATTGTTGAATTCGTTTTGCTAATATTTTGTTGAGGGTTTTTGTATCACTGTTCATCAGAGATTTTGGCCTGTAATTTTCTTTTTTTTTTCTTTCTTTCTTTCTTTTTTTTTTTGTTTCTGTCTGGTTTGATATCAGGGTAATGCTGGCCTCATAAAGCTTGGAAGCATTATTTCCCTTCAGTTTTTTTATATAATTTGAGAAAGATAGGCATTAACTCTTCTTTAAATGTTTGATAGAATTCACTAGTGAAGCTGTGAATCCTGGTCCTGGACTTTTCTTTGTTAAGAATTTTTAAATTACTGATTCAATTTCATTACTAGTAATGGGTCTGTTTAGATTTTCTATTTTTTTATGATTGCCTTAGAAGATTGAGTGTTTCTAGGAATTTATGCATTTCTTCTAGATTTTCTAATTTATTGCCATATAATTGTTCATAGTAGTCTCTTATCATCCTTCTTATTTCTGTGGTATCAGCTGTAACACCTTTTTCATTTCTCTTTGTTCAGGATAAGACTTGCTAAAGATTTATCAATTTTGTTTATTTTTTTTCTCAAGGAATAAGCTCTTAGTTTCATCGATCCTTTCTACTTTTTTTTTAGTCTCCATTTCTTCTTGCTCTGATCTTTATTATTCCCTTCCTTCTACTAACTTTGGGTTTTGTTTGTTCTTCTTTTTCTAGTTCCTTTAGATGCAAAGTTAGATTGTTTAATTGAAATTGTTCTCTCTTTTTTTTTTGAGGTAGGCTGGTATCACTATGAACTTTTCTCTTAGAACACCTTTTGCTGGGACCCAGAGATTTTAAAATGTTGTATTTCCATTTTTGTTTGTCTCAAGGTATTTTTTGACTTCCTCTTTGATTTCTTTGTGGACCTATTGATTTTTTTTTAGTAGCATGTTGTTTAGTCTCCATGTGTTTGTGGATTATTTTCCAGTTATTTTCTTGTGAGTGATTTCTAGTTTGATTCTAGTGATTGATGACTGTTGTTAGAAAAAATGCTTGATATGATTTCAGTCTTCTTGAATGTATCAAGACTTGTTTTGTGGCCTAACATGTCATCTATCCTGAAGAATGTTTCATGTGTACTTGAAAAGAATGTGTATTCTACAGTTTTGAGATACATCGATTTTCTGTCTGCATGATCTACCCATTGATGTAAATGTGATATTAAAGTCCCCTACTATTTTTGTATTACTGTCAATTTCTCCCTTTATGTTTGTTAATTTGCTTTATATATTTAGGTGCTTCTATGTTAGGTGCATAAATATTTACATATGTTATATCCTCTTGTTAAATTGACCCCTTTATCATTATATAATGCCCTTCATTGTCTTTTGTTTCAGTCCTTGTTTTAAAGTCTACTTTATCTGATACAAGTTTTTCTATCCCAGCTTTCATTTTGTTTCCATTTGCATGGAATATCTTTTCCCATCCTTTCCATTTTAGCCTGTGGGTGTGTTTATATCCAAAGTGAGTCTCTTGTGGACAGCATATAAATGTGTCTTGTTCTTTTCATCCATTCAGCCACCCTATGTCTTGATCGCAGCATTTAGTCCACTTATATTTAAAGTAATTATTGATATGTATTATGTATTTCCATTTTGTTAATTGTTTTTTGGTTGTTTCTGTAGTTCTTCTCTGTTCCTTATTCTCTTGTTCTCTTCCCTAGTAATTTTATGATTTTCTTTAGTGTTATGTTTAGATTTCTTTCTCTTTGATTTTTGTATATTTATTATAGGTTTTGGGCTTGTGATTACCATGAGGTTCATATATAACGATCTATATATAAAGCCATCTATTTTAAGTTGGTAGTCACTTAAGTTCATATGTATTTGAAAAGCACTACATTTTTATTCCCCCTCTATATTTTATGTTGTTGATGTTATTTTTACATTTTTATTTTGTGTAGCCCTTAACTACTTATTGTAGTTATAGTTGATTTTACTACTTTTGTCTTTAGCCTTCATACTAGCTTTATAAGTGGTTGATCCACTGTCTTTACTATATGTTTGCCTTTGTCAATGAGATTTTTTTTCTTTCATATATTTCCTTATTTCTAGTTATGTCATTTTTATTTCTGCTTACAGAAGTTCCTTTAACATTTCTTTTAAGCCTGGTTTAGTGGTGATGAACTCCTTTCATTTTTTCTTGTCTGGGAAACTCTTTACTTCCCCTTCAATTCTGAATGATAACCTTGTTGGATAGAGTATTATTACTGGTTGTAAGTTTTTTCCTTTCAGCTCTTTGAATATATCATGCCACTCTCTTCTGACATGCAAAGCTTCTGCTGAAAAATCAGCTGATAGTCTTATGGGGGTTCCTTTATACGTAACTACTTGTATTTCTTTTGCTACTTTAAAAATTCTCTATCTTTAACTTTTGACATTTTTTAGTATAATGTTTCTTGGTACAGATCTCTTTGGGTTTATCTTTTTGGGGACTCTCTGTGTTTCTGGTACCTGGGTGTCTGTTTCCTTCCCCAGGTTAGGGAAGTTTTCAGCCATTACTTCTTCAAATAAGTTTTCTGCTCCTTCCTCTGTTTCATTTCCTTCTGGGAGCTCTTTAATGCAAATATTAATACATTTAATGTAGTCTCAGAGGTGCGTGAAACTATTCTCATTTTTTTAAAATTCTTTTTTCTTTTTGCTGTTCTGATTGGGTGATTTCCAATACTCCATCTTTCAGATCACTGATCCATTCCTCTGTATCATCCAATCTGCCATTGATTCTCTCTAATGTATTTTTCATTTAAGTTATTGTATTCTTCAGATTTAATTGCTTCATTCTTTTTATATATATAAAATTATTTATTTATTTATTTATTTATGGCTGCCTTGGGTCTTCATTGCTGTGTGTGGGCTTTCTCTAGTTGCAGAGAGCGGGGGCTACTCTTCCTTGCGGTGCACAGCCTTCTCACTGTGGTGGCTTCTCTTATTGCGGAGCATGCGCTCTAGGTGCACGGGCTTCAGTAGTTGTGGCATATGGGCTCAGTAGTTGTGGCTTGCGGGCTCTAGAGCGCAAGCTCAGTAGTTGTGGCACATGGGCTTAGTTGCTCCATGGTGTGTGGGATCTTCCTGGACCAGGGATTGAACCCATGTCCCCTGCATTGACAGGCGGATTCTTAACCACTGCGCCACCAGTCCTTAATTGGTTCTTTCTTATATTTTCTAACTGTTTTTTGAAGTTCTCAAATGTGTTCATTCATTCTTCCCCCAAGTTCTGTAAGCATCTGTAAGCATCTTCCCCCAAGTTCTGCAAGCATTACTTTGAATTCTTTATCAGGTCGATTACTAATCTCCATATCATTATGGTCTTTTTCTGAGGTTTTGCCTTGTTCTTTCATTTGGAACATGTCTCTTTTTCCCCTCATTTTGCTTGCCCCTCTGTGTTTGTTTCTATGCATGAGGTAAAACTGCTACCACTCTCTTTCTTGAAGGAATGGCTTTGTGTAGGTGATGATTCTTCTCATTCAACACTGCTCTATCTCTTGATTGTTTCTTAAATCTTTGTGGTGGCCTATATTGCCTGATTCATTCTTGATATGCCTCTGATGTTGAGGGTATGCTGAGACATGTCAGTGTTCCAAGAGGAAGAATCTCATTTAGCATCCAGTTTCAGGCTGATGCCAGATCCTCAGGCAGCAGCTTTTCAAGTATGCAGATAAATATAGTCCTGTAGGGCCATAATTGTCATTCTTGCTGGCCTCTGGACCAGGCGATCTGAAGGTGTCCCCTGGATGACAATTGCAAAAATCTGGGCTTCTGATGAGTGTATTAGTTCCTTTCTGGGGAGGCTCATGAAGCTATAATAGGCCAAAGGGGTGCACATGGATGGTGTCTCCCGCTTACACTCCCTGGGAGCACCTCCTTTGCCTCTAGATGTGTGGAAAACCCGAAGCCTGTCCTTCAGGGTGAAGTTCCATGTCAAGTAAATAGGTCTTTTTCATGGGAAGACTGGGGCTGTGCTTCATTCTGCTGTGCCTGCAGCGCTCTGAGGGTGGTAGCCTGGCAAGAACTGTGTTTCTGATCGTTACGGTCCCATGGAGCTCAGGGATTCCAGCCCCATTGGCCACCAGGGCCAGGAGATCAAGGGGTGTCCCCTGCGAGGACTGTGCACGCCTGCTGGCTTTAGCTAGGTGGCTGGGGAATGTAGGAGGCGGGGCTTGCTCTCTTGCTTCAGGAAGGCACCAGGAAAATGACTTGACTATGCGTGCCTGTGGGCTAAGCAATGCAGCATGGGAGTGCCTTGCCTGTGTGCCTGTTGGCTTTAGGCTGGGAGTGGGAGAATGCCATGACTGCTCATGCTTGCCAGCGCCAGCCAGGGGGAAGGGGAGAGTTGCAGCTGTCCGCACCCACAGACTTCAGCTAGGGAGCAGAAAAGTGCCACAACCATTCACACATGCCCACCTGAGTGCTGCAACTGCCAAAGCTCTCCAGCTTCAGCAATACAGCGGGATTGCTCGCCCCAACGTCAGAGCTTGCCTTCCTATGCTAGCAGGTTAGCTGGAGAGCATAACAATGACATCTACCAGTGCCTCCATCTCCACCATCCTCTGCCCCTCCTGCCAATGCTTTCAGATTTGATAATGACTGTCCTTCGCATGTAGTCTCGGCACTTTTTGAACTGCGGTTATTTCACTGGGTCTTGGCGCGAGTGAAACCGCGTGCAAGCCCTTTAAGAGGGGAGTCTCAGTTTCCTTTAGCACTTTGGGACCCTTAGGTGTCAGGACCTTGGTTTTCTAAGCCAGATGTTTTGGGGGCTCATTGCTTCAGTATTGATCTCAGGGGCCAGGGGAGCTGATGTGGGGTGAAGACCCCTTGCTCCTCCAGGAGCAGCGCTTGTCTAGTGAGATTTCTCTCTACTGTGTGCTGACACACGGGGATGGGAGGGGTTTTTAGTGAGAGCATTTCTCTGCCTCTCCTACCCATCTTGATGTGGTCCTTTTTAATCTTCTGTTATGTAGCAGGTGTTTAGCTAATTCTCATGTTCATTTCAGAAGGAACTGATCTATAGGTAGCTATATATCTGTTGTGTCCATGGGAGAAGTTAAGTCCCTACACCACCATCTTGAACTTCCCCTAAAACAAGTATCTTAATGGCATAACTAGTATGGTTTTGCCATTAACAAATCACTCTCTCATGCATTATCTCATATAACAGTCCCCTCCTCACCTACCTCCTTAGGTTGCTGTGGAACTAAAACAGTTAATAGGTATAAGAAGCTTTTGAAATGTTAAAGAGGGCAGTAAAATGCATACAGTAGTAATGGTTTCATAGTATAATCAGAAAATACTCCATAGAAGATCCATGTTTCCATTGTTTAAGCAGACAGTGTTCTCAAACCATTAACACAGACCTCCACTGGATTTTTTAGCTCGTGAGCATTTAATTTGCATTGCTGAGTTCATAAGCCAGCCAGCCCTCTGTAACACACAAGGCAGGGCAGCCAATGGGGGAGAGCCTCATCAGCTCCAGGCCAAATGCAGCCTCTGATTGGCTCATTCCAAACAAGGACAGTTTGTAGCTGTTATTCCAAGAAACCCGCAGGATGAGGAATTTCTTTTCCTTTTACACTTCCCACTGGTGTAGTAAATAGTAACTTTTTGCCAACCATTCATAAACCACTGCACCACACACATCTAAAGTACCTATTTTGAGATATTCTAAGAAATATGCAATTTTTAAAACATCTCAGCTTTTTTCAAATCTCACTTTTCTCTGTAAGCTCATGATTTAAAAGCATTTACATAATGAAAAAGGCATTTGAAAAGCACATAATTATGAGCAGTTTTTGAAAAAAAGGCATAAAAATGCAATTTGAAAAATTCTATTCTCAGGAAAGCAGCAATATATTTTTGCTTTAATTTGAAAACTTGAAGATCTAAAAAAAAGTCTTTTAAACACACAGTGAAGCAGTCTTAGTAATCAGTGACAACTTTGGATGGCATTAAATGAGTTACTGGCATACTTTCTATTTTTTGCTATTTTTAATATCTTTTAAAATTAATAAATGTAAATTGCTACAATGAAGAAATCTATAGATAAGATTATTTAGATTAGTCAATTGCTATGTTCTGTTTAAAAAATAAATGACTTTGTATTTTTAAAATTTAATGATAATATGTAATATATGTAATATAATAATTTTATAAATAGAATTCAGCACTTCACAGATACCAGAATATTACTGGTGAAAATTTATAAACTATATTATCAACTCCTAAGAGCTTTCAATGGAGCCACTCAACTAGAATTTAGTGAGGACTTTTAAAAATGTTTGTTAGGGCTTCCCTGGTGGCGCAGTGGTTGAGAATCTGCCTGACAATTCAGGGAACACGGGTTCGAGCCCTGGTCTGGGAAGATCCCACATGCTGCGGAGCAGCTGGGCCCGTGAGGCACAACTACTGAGCCTGCGCGTCTGGAGCCTGTGCTCCGCAACAAGAGAGGCCGCGATAGAGAGAGGCCCGCGCACCGCGATGAAGAGTGGCCCCCGCTTGCCGCAACTAGAGAAAGCCCTCGCACAGAAACGAAGACCCAACACAGCCAAAAATAAATAATAAATTAATTAGTTAAAAAAAAAAAGTTTGTGGAAGTCTCACTGTTGCTTTCAGTGTATATGTAATATAGAACAATAATAGTGAGAATATGTGAAAGAAATGCTCTGAATTTAAAGCACATAGTGATTGACTCCTCTGCTTTGGCCCTTATTCAGCAGCAGGACACAGAATTGCTTTTTTGAAAGCTTACAGATAATAAATGCTACTAGTAGAAGTCACCTTCATATTTAGAGCCAAAAGAACTATTCTATACCTCTAAGAGAGGTAGATACATTTAAATCTGAAGATTATGCTAAACTTTCTAAAATAGGGGCGCTCTTACAAATACATAACAGGTTTAAGCATTACAAAACTTCATTTAATTGTAATCTGGGAAGTACTGTATCTTACTTTCTTAATTTTCAACAGATAAGTAAAATACTGTTGAAAAGTTAACCAATTGAATATAAAAGATCTTTTTTTACATAGAGAACAGAATGCACTTGGAGTTGATGCTAAAATTAACTTATAGAAATTTTAAAAAGCTGATTTTAACTGATTAGTAGCTATATTATGAAATGAGTAGGAGACAAAAAGTATTGATTTCTAATTATAAATTCATGATTCCTTAAGGAAACTCAAACATTCTCTTCTTATTTTATACTTTTTCTGAGTATTTTAACCATTTCATATCTTCGATTAACATCTTATATTCAATTCAAACTATTTTTCTCATTTCAAGACTCACTTATCAAACTCTTCCTGTTAGAGGCCCAATGGTATCTAAAAATCATCATCAATCCATCAATATCCTTATGTCCATAAATGTAACCTTCATCTACCCAAACCAGAAATCTTGGAGTTAACCTAAACTTCTCTTTCCATTTCTTGCCATATTCAATAAAGCCATATTGATTTAGATCTCTCAAATCTATCCTATGTTTAGGCTCTCAGTTTCCCTGAATTCCACAATAGCCTTGCAAACTCCCAGAGGAACTGACATGTTAGCTGAGTCCTATGATGACTTAGCAGCCATCAGATGGAAGGATGTTGAGGAAACAGTCTCTCACTGAGAGAACACCTCCAAAGGTCTCTCTAAGCTGGGAAGGCAGCATATTCCATTAAAAAACTGAAAATAGTTCTGCATAGGTGAAGCCAGGAGATCAAGGATGAACTGAGAAGAGTATATGCATCCCAAAAGGTTAGGAACATTATTGTTTTCACTATGAATATCCAATGCTTAGAGTAGCATATCCAATGCCTAGAGTAGTAGCATTTAGTGGTCATTCAGTACACATTTGTTACATTAATGAAGAAACAAATGAATTCACGAGCTAAAAGACTCTGAAGGGCTCTACAAGCTTTCTTAATATTTGGATAGTCTTCAAAGGGCAATGGGAAACCATTAAAAGGTCTTTAGCTGCAGAATGACATAATCAAATCTACCTCTTAGAAATATCGCTCTGGCTATTGTATGAAGGAAAGATAGAGGGAAGAAGCAAGATTCCATGGAAGAGACTAATTAAGAGAACATTTTACTAGGCAGAGAAAGAGAGAGATGCTAGAGGCTTGAATTAGGAAGCTAAAATGAAGACGAGTATACGTAGATATTTGAGAGATGTAGAGGAGATTGGTCCCTAGGACTTAGAGATTAATGAAGTAACTGAAGCTGGGTAGTAGAAGAGATGGAGGAAGCAAGGATGGATTTACAGCTTTGACAACTAGCTGAAAGGTTAATTGGAACATGGAACATGGAAGAAGAAAAAGGTTTGTTTTTAATTTGTTTTGTTTTTCAAATGTGTGCATTACTGCACTAGGCAGAGATATATTAAATGTGATATGTCAAAAATACATGTCTAGAAGGCAGATTTGGATATATGGTTCTGGCACTCAGGAAAGCAATGTCAGATGCAAATATAGATTTAGGAGTTACTGTTAAAGATGGAATCAAGGGGGTGAGCAAGACTCCAGAAAAAGAGTGTGGGGGGAAGCTATGTGCTATGAAAGTAATAGAAAGCATTAAAATAAGAGGCACAGTCAGTAAAGGATATCAAAAAAATGCCTAACTGTTGATTTTGCAACAAGCAGTTTGCAGTCTTGGTAAGAATAGTTTCAGTAGAGTTCTTCATGTGGGAGCCAGATAGCAGTAAGCTGAAAAGTAAGTGGGAGGTGAGAAAGTGAGGAAATAATGCCTGTGAACAATTCCTTCAAAAAGTTTGCCTTTGAAAGGGAAGAGAGATAGACCAGGTGGAGCTAGAAGGGAGTGTGAGATCCAGGGAGGACTAGATTTTATCGTAAAGATGCTAAAGACTTAAGTATGTTTAAATAATAGCGACAAGGAGCCAGTAGTCAGTCAGTGGTTACAGATTTGGGAGAGAAAAGTGGAGCTAGATAAAGCTCTGTGGTTAGTCATGATGGATGGGGATCCAAAGGCCGAAAGAAAGCTTAGCTTTAGACAGAAAGGAAGGGGTGGGGGGCATCTCTCTACAAGAGGAAGAGAGAAGGAAGAAAGGCAGGGTGGAGGCAGGAAAGGTAGGACATGCCTTCTCTATTCCTTGTGAAGTCTTATGCTAAGGTTGGGGGCTGAGGCAAGAGAGGAGAAAGCTTGATGAAAGTGAGAAAAGTTTGAAATTGCTGTCGTGGGAATGGGAAAGGAAGGTGAGAGGGAATCTTAGTAAGTGCCTCCTGGCACTGCAACTCCATTGAGGTTGAGACCATAAATTTTATAGGACAAATTAGGGATACTGTGTCACTTTTATTTCCATGGTACTTATCAGCTTGGACATGGACAGGGGTAAGATACCCAGCTAGGTTTATCCAGGTTGTGATTTTTTCACATAGGTGTGACAGAAGGGAAGTAGGGCAAGATGCTGAAGATGATAATAATAGGGATATAGATTCAGCCTCCAAGCAAGGTACCAAGATTTTTTTTTTTGAGGGACAAATGAGAAATTGTGGAAAGGGAGCCTTGGGAGCTTGACTACTGGCCACTGTACCAGGCTTCAAATACATTATTTCACTCATGAGCCACAGCAAACCTATTTTGTGAAACGCAATATTGTCTCCATTTTACAAATTAAAAAGTTGAAGATCTCAGAGAGGAGTTACATATCCATGGTCATCAACTAGGACCCAGTGGAACTAGGACTCAATCAAAATTATTATATAAAACTAAGATCTAGCTGACCCCAAGGCCCAGATACTACATCTCAATGAAAGTAGTGAGTAGAAAGACTCTTGCCCTGTAAAATTCTATCTTTAAAAATTAATGTACAATTTGAGGATGCAAAGAAGAATTAGAACAACTAAAATGCATAGGTCCAGATTGAGGACATTATTAATTCCAAATGGGATATTATCAAACAATAATATTTGACGGCTGTGTAAAATCTTACAGAATCCAAAGAAGTTTCATAAATTTTATCTCAATAATCAAAACAATTTTATGAAGTAGATATTTTATCATTTCTATTTTATGGTTTCCAAGAAGCTAAGGGATTTACACAGCTTACTAACTGACGGATTTTGCCTCTTCACTTGTGTTTGCGAAAGCTCCTGGAAAACACAAAATGATTACAGATAGGTTATTAGCAAGCTAATGCTCCATATATGAGTTTTATATAGTTAAAAGGTAGAATAAACCTTGATACTTTTTTATTATTTCAATTTTGAGACTATCAAGAAAACATATTCAATATTTGAATATGTTTTTTTGAACTCTTGGAGAGAAAACCTGCTTACTTCATACAAATCAGATGGGGTTGTCACTGGAAAATAGTCCAGCATCTCTCTCATGTGGAGATTTGGCTATTTTTCATTCTCTTTCATTGTAGAGGTCACACCTCAAGATTCTTACAGCTTGTTTTCATTCCAAAAGCATCTGACATAAGCTTACCCACTTGTCTCAGACTCAGGACACTTCCACTGTCTTTTTACTGGGCAAAGAGAGAAACACAGAAGTCAGAAAATTGAGAAAAATAAAGATAGTAGTATAGGTCTAAGGAAAAGAATAGAATATCAAATATAAACCAGGAATGAAGGAGCTAGGAGGAAAACCAAGAGAGTTGCATGAGTGACCAACATATTACTCTTTCCACCACATACTTTGGCTTTGTCCACAATTTCTTTTCTTCCTTCCCTGTAGGTGGTCTTCTCACCCTACTCCCTTCCTTTTATAGGAACATTTCTGGCTTCACTAGATCAATAGGTCTAGGCAGATTATTGTAATTCTATACCCTTCCTTAGAGCTGAGACACTTCTGACATATGCTATTCTCTTAATGCCATTGAAATAGTTTAAACAGGTATGAAAATGAGGGTTAGTTTTATTAATTGAATTTATAGGACAAATATGCTCTAAGAGAATCCTGATATTAGTATGTTGCTTTGAAACAGAAATTTGTTGTTGAGCTTTGGAAAGAAGCAAAGATAGAGCATCTAAAGGTAATATTTTGTCACAAATGAGTCATTTCTTGGGTTTAGTGCCCAAATGAGAAATTATGCCAAATGCGAAGTTTAAGAACTTGACAAATAATGAAGATGAAAATCCATAATGTTAAAAATCTAGTATCATGTCAACTCCTGGATTATATCTATGTAATTTGGGGGTAAGATTGTAGTCTTGATTTAAATAAGAAAGGCTGTTGGTGCCTACACATTGTAAGATTGTATGTATAGAAGAAGAAGAAGGAGGAGGAGGAGGAGGGGGAGGGGGAGGGGGAGGGAGAGGAGGAGGAGGAGAAGAAGAAGGAGAAGAAGGAGAAGAAGGAGAAGAAGGAGAAGGAGGAGAAGGAGAAGGAGGAGAAGGAGAAGGAGGAGAAGGAGAAGGAGAAGAAGAAGAAGAAGGAGGAGGAGGAGGAGGAGGAGGAGAAGGGGAAGGGGAGGCGGAGGAGGAGGAGGAGGAGGAGGAAGAAGGAGATGGAAAAAAGAGAAGAATGAAGGCAGAAGGAGAGGGAGAATATAGGGACAACAAGATGGAGGAGGAGGAGGAAGAGAAGGGAGGAAGGAAAGAAAGAGGAAGAGGGAAGAGAAGACAAAGGAAAGAAACAAACAACAAAGAGCATGAAATAATTTCCATTTTTCTCGGTGAAGTAAGTTAGTTTGTTTGTTTGCTTGATAGAGTCTTGGTTCCCATAGGGAGGAAAAGGCAGTCTGACTTACAGATGGCTGAAAAATATTAAACAAAATCACTACACTCTATATCTCTTAGCCAGAAATTAGGGTCATCTCCATAATTTAAGATGCTTTCTCCATGTTTATATAACCACATGTGGCCTCTCTCATGGAAGCTCTCAGTGGTTTTGACAATGCAAACACAGTGTTTTTTTGCTAAAGCCAAGTGCGTTTTCTCTTACAGACTGATGCTAAAATCTGGATTAGTAAAGTTTATTTCTTGTTCATTGAAGATGGTTCCATAACAAAACTCTTTCTATTTCACTATAGAAATCAGTGCTTTGGTAATCTGCTTATAGAAAATTCTCTATAAAGGATAAATCAATACAATCAATAACATTTATTGCCTACTTTCAGGTATTTGATTCCTAAGTTACTGAGTTATTGACCTTTGCAATGATGCCAGTTTAAAGAAAAAAGAATGAATGCTTATTATTTCAAGCTTTACAAGTAGATTTGAAATTTATTTTCAAAATCCCTTTCCATTTAAATCATCCCAATCAACTCTAACAAAAATCTCATTGATGTTGCCACTCACTTATCAAACTACATAATCTTTATCTACCAATGCAAAGATCCAGAATCTTCTCAAGGAGAAAAGGGTTAGAAAAACAATATTGATATAACATAGCTCTTTTTCTTTTACTTTATTCAAATAAAATTTTCTTGAAACTCACATCACTCCAGGCCATCTGAGGTTGTTTAATCAACAAGTATATATTGTACCAGGCTCAGTACTAGATGAATAAAACAAAACCTCTGCTCTCAAGGACCTGTTTTGGTGGGACACGAGCAGACTTATTGGTGTGACAAGGAGGTAAGTACTAATCAAGGAATAGAATAAGGAAAGAAAAGCAATAGCACCTATGGGATTCAGCAAAAGCAGTTCTAAGAGGGAAGTTTATAGCAATACAATCCTACCTCAAGAAACAAGAAAAATCTCAAATAAACAGTCTAACCTTACACCTAAAGGAAGTAGAGAAAGAAGAACAAACAAAATTCAAAGTTAGTAGAAGGAAAGAAATCATAAAGATTAGAGCAGAAATAAATGAAATAGAAACAAAGAAAACAATAGCAAAGATCAATGAAACTAAAAGCTGGTGCTCTGAGAAAATCTCAAATCAATAAAATAAGAAATGAAAAAGGAGAAGTTACAATGGACACCACAGAACTACAAAGCATCATAAGAGACTACTACAAGTAACTTTATGCCAATAAAATGGACAACCTGGAAGAAATGGACACATTCTTAGAAAGGTGTAACCTTCCAAGACTGAACCAGGAAGAAATATAAAATACGAACAAACCAATCACAAGTAATGAAATTGAAGCTGTGATTAAAAATCTTACAACAAACAAAAGTCCAGGGCCAGATGGCTTCACAGGTGAATTCTATCAAACATTTAGAGAAGAGCTAACATCCATCCTTCTCAAACTCTTCCAAAAAATTGCAGAGGAAGGAACTCTCCTAAACTCATTCTATAGAGCCACCATAGCCTTGATACCAAAACCAGACAAAGACACTACAAAAAAAGAAAATTACACACCAATATCACTGATGAATATAGATGCAAAAATCCTCAACAAAATACTAGCAAACAGAATCCAACAACACATTAAAAGGATCATACACCATGATCAAGTGGGATTTACCCCAGGGATGCAAGGATTCTTCAATATACGCAAATCAATCAAGGTGATACACCATATTAACAAATTGAAGAATAAAAACCATATGATCATCTCAATAGATACAGGAAAAGCTTTTGACAAAATTCAACACCCATTTATGATAAAAACTCTCCAGAAAGTGGGCATAGAGGGAACCTTCCTCAACATCATAAACGCCATATATGACAAACCCACAGTAAACATCATTCTCAATGGTGAAAAACTGAAAGCATTTCCTCTAAGATCAGGAATAAGACAAGGATGTCCACTCTCACCACTATTATTCAACATAGTATTGTAAGTCCTAGCCACAGCAATCAGAGAAGAAAAAGAAATAAAAGGAATACAAATTGCAAAAGAAGAAGTAAAACTGTCACTGTTTGCAGATGACATGATACTATACATAGAGAATCTTAAAGACGCCAACAGAAAACTACTAGAGCAAATCAATGAATTTGGTAAGGTTGCAGGATACAAAATCAATGCACAGAAATCTCTTGCATTCCGATACACCAACAACGAAAGATCAGAAAGAGAAATTAAGGAAACAATCCCATTCACCATTGCAACAGAAAGAATAAAATACCTAGGAATAAACTTATCTAGTAGGTAAAATACCTGTACTCAGAAAATGATGAAAGAAATCAAAGATGACACTAACAGATGGGAGAGATATACCATGTTCTTGGAGAGATATACCATGTTCTTGGATTGCAAGAATCAATATTGTGAAAATGACTATACTACCCAAAGCAATCTACAGATTCAATGCAATCCCTATCAAATTACCAATGACATTTTTTTACAGAACTAGAACAAAAAACCTTAAAATTGTATGGAGACACAAAAGACCCCGAATAGCCAAAGCAGTCTTGAGGGAAAAAAACGGAGCTGGAGGAATCAGACTCCCTGACTTCAGACTACACTACAAAGCTACAGTAATCAAGACAATATGGTACTGGCACAAAAATAGAAATATAGATCAATGGAACAGAATAGAAAGCCCAGAGATAAACCCATGCACCTAGGGTCAATTAATCTATGATAAAGGAAGGAAGGATATACAATGGAGAAAACACAGTCTCTTCAAGAATTGGTGCTGGGAAAACTGGACAGCTACATGTAAAAGAATGAAAGTAGAACACGACCTAGTACCATAGACAAAAATAAACTCAAATTTAAGACCTAAATGTAAGACTGGACACTATAAAACTCTTAGAGGAAAACACAGGAAGAACACTCTTTGACTTAAATCACAGCAAGATCTTTTTTGACCCACCTCCTAGAGTAATGGAAATAAAAAAAAAAACAAATGGGACCTAATGAAACTTAAAAGCTTTTGCACAACAAAGGAAACTATAAACAAGATGAAAAGACAACCCTCAGGATGGAAGAGAATATTTGCAATCAAATCAACAGACAAAGGATTAATTTCCAAAATATATAAACAGCTCAACAGCAGTTCAATATTAAAAAAAAAAACCAACCTAATCAAAAAATGGGCAGAAGACCTAAATAGACATCTCTCCAAAGAAGACATACAGATGGCCAAGAGGTACATGAAAAGCTGCTCAACATCACTAATTATTAGAGAAATGCAAATCAAAACTACAATGAGGTATCACCTCACACAGGTTAGAATGGGCATCATCATAAAATCTACAAACAACAAATGCTGGAGAGGGTGTGGAGAAAAGGGAACCCTCTTGCACTGTTGGTGGGAATGTAAATTGATACAGCCACTATGGAAAACAGTCTGGAGTTTCCTTAAATAACTAAAAATAGAATTACCATATGACCCAGCAATCCCACTACTGGCCATATACCCAGGGAAAACCATAATTCAAAAAGACACATGCACCCCAATGTCCATTGCAGCACTATTTACAATAGCCAGGTCATGGAAGCAACCTAAATGCCCACTGACAGACAAATGGATAAAGAAGATGTGGTACATATATACAATGGAGTATTACTCAGCCAGAAAAAGGAACGAAATTGGGTCATTTGTAGAGATGTGGATGGACCTAGAGTCTGGCATACAGAGTGAAGTAAGTCAGAAAGAGAAAAACAAATATCGTATATTAATGCATATATGTGGAATCTAGAAAAATGGTACAGATGAACCAGTTTGCCAGGCAGAAATAGGGTCACAGATGTAGAGAACAAACATATAGACACCAAGGGGGGAATGCATGGAGGGGGTGGTGATGGGATGAATTGGGAGAGTGGGATTGATATATATACACTAATATGTATAAAATAGATAAATAATTAGAACCTGCTGTATAAAAAAAATAAAATTAAATTTAAAAAAATAAAAGAAAAATAAGAGCAAAGCCTTCAGAATGGAGACAACCTTTGAAATCAGTCTTAAATGGTAGGTATTCACTCAGGAATAAAAGAGGAGAAAGGAAGCCACTCACATTGGAGAGAACAAAGCATATAAAAAATTTTAGGAAAGATGTTCAGTATTCTAGCAATTTTATTGGACCAGAGTACAGTTGCTAAAAGGGGACTGTGGAAGGTGATCCTAGAAAGGGAAGGTAAGGCTCCAACAAGAAAGGCCTTCTATGAGATGTCAAAGAGCTTGGACTCCAACCTATAGGCAATAGAGATGCCTTTATATTGGTCTTTAAGATCCTCCCAACCATGTAGAAGATAGATTGGAAGCAAACAAGGATGGAGGCAGAAAAAAATAGGAAATTTCAGAAAGCAACTAATGATCAGACCTGAGAGAACACAGTGGCAGTGTGTTTAGAAAGGAAAGAACAAATATAAGGTAGATTAAGGAGGCAGAAATATTAGGACTTAGTTATTAATTGATTTGTGGTTAGGGGCAAGATTAAGGAAAGTAGAATAACTCCAAGGTTTGTGACCTAGACACTTGTTAGAGGATGATGTTAGTCACTGAGAAGGGGGAATGAAAGTAATGAATGGGTTTGGAATAAATGTTGGAGGTCCTGTAGGTTAGGCTTAGGATAGTTTGAGCTTGAAGGATAATGGGATCAAAGTACAAATGTCCAATAAGCAATCAGATATGAGTTGGAAATAAGAAGAGGGATTCAGGAGAGAGGCAGAGATTAGAGAGTTATATACAAGTGGATTGTCATTGAAATTAAGGTTGTTCATGGAGTCCAGTAAGAGTATGAAGAAAAAGGGGCTAATGCTGGAATCCTTGGGAGGAAAGAAAGCAGTTTAGTCCATAAGAGAAGAAAAATCCAGGAGAGAAAAGTAGAAAGATCACAGTTTCAGAGGAGAAGGGAGGGGTTTGGTTCTAGATGGAAGAATTTTCCTTGACTAGAAATATCTTATTCTGAGAAACAAGAGAAAGATGGATGCAGATGTTTATGGATATGGTGGTGTGAGGTTCGGGCTGTAGGATGGCCTGTTTTGTTTCATGTAAGAGGCAGTTTTTTTCTGAAAGTTATGAAATATGAATTATGGTAATGACACAATAAAGATTTGGAATGGTTACTGTAAGAAGAGACAGGACGCTTATCAATGAGATAGTAGTCTACTCCATGGAAATAAAAGTCCAGCTCATGTTGAAGAAAATATATTTTTGAAGGCTACCTCATGCATGCTTGCGTGACTTTCTTTGTGAAGGGAAAAGCTTATGGTTATTTGATGCAGGAAATGGTAGTAAAAAAAGACAACCAGGAAATTAGGAGTTTTGTGAGGAAATCATTGAAATATTATACTGATTCACAGAGTCTAAGCTGGTTTACAAAGACATGAGAAGCCATAATTGAGGAAAAATGAACAAAGGGATTAAGGTACTTGATGTCTCACTGAAGCCACAGAGCAAGTATTAAGGAAGGAAGGAAGGAGATTGGATGCTAGGTTAAAACAAGGTGTTAAGAAGTGGTTTTGATGTATTTAGAAGTAAAATAGTAAACTCTTATAGAGTTCAAAAGATCTGTGAATCTTCAACTGACCCATATCCTTCTTTCAATTCCAGTTTCTCCCATTTTCCTAGATAAGTTTATTGTTCCTATGGACAACCACCCCAAATCCTATCTTCAGAGTTTTTGGCTTCTCCATCTTCAATAACATTCATTTCTCTCAATAGCCTTAATCTCATAAGAAATTAAGATGTGTGATTGAAATATAAATTAAAGTTATTGAAGATGAGCTTCTTGGAATGCTCACCTTTGGAACACTCCATCTCAGAACCCAGCTGCCATGGTGTAAGAATCCCAAACCACATGAAGAGCTCACATGTACATGCACGAGAAGACAGCTAGCATCAACTGCCAGCCATGTAACTGAGCCATCTTGTATGTCCAGCTCAGTTAAGACTTCAGAAGACTGTAGCCTTAGCTGATATCTGACTGCAATTGCATGAGAGACATTTAGCAAGCACCACTGAACTCACCCCAGCCAATCCACACAACCACGAGAGAAAACAAGTTGTTATTTTAAGCTGGTAAATTTTGTGGTGGTTCATTATGTGGTGATAGATAACCAAAACAATCTACTTCATATTCAATTCCTCTTACTGAATAAAGTTTTAGTAATTACTTAATATCAAGATTCTACTATAATGTATGGTTTTATATTTCTTATGTAATTCTTTATAGGATGATTTAAACTTCAAACACTTTTTCTAAATTAGACACCACAATGCATATTTATTAAAATGGATATAAAACAAGCCAGAAGAGCAATGTGAAGAAAACTGTTGGTTATTCAAACCACTGCTAAAGAAAAAAGTTTTTTAAACTTAGCATATAACTGGATTACAATAAACCAGGAGGGATCCTTTAGTATTTGCTTGGCATGACATATTATCCCTTTGGGAATAAAGTGTTTAATTAGTGTGGATTTCACTGTATTATTACACTAGACTTAATAGGTAACTACACTGAAAAGGAATGTTCATATTTAAATTCACTTGTTAGCACCAGAATCATGAAAGTTTCAAGGAAATTATTCTAAGAGAATACTTGTCTCCTTTCAATGCAATTTTTTTCTCATTCATATTAAGGACATCTTAAATACACACACACACACACACACACACAGAATAAAAACCTGATTACAATTAGTATGTTTACATTATCAAAAAACAATTTTTAATAATAGCATATTTTTCATTTAAAGAAAAAACAGATAGATAAGCTAGCATGTAATATGCTAATGTTAGGTTGGTCTATAAAGGTAATATTTCTGTACAAATTAAGAAAAAATATTCATTTTAATTAATATAAATATTGAAATCATTGCCACTCAAATGACAAATGACACTTGAAACTCATTGTTGAAAGGTGACAGCTCATTAGTGAGTAGAGATTTGGTAGAAAACTCAAAATTCACACAAACAAAACCAAATATCTCAGAATCTTTCTTCAAAGAATGCCTCTGAGAAATAGATTCATTGATCTTCTAACCTTGCTGCACCAAATGTGCCCTCAGTTTAGTGCCCTAGTCTTTTGACATTATCAAGATGATACAGAGAGAATGAAATTAATAAATATTTTTCCCACTTTTTCAATCCAAGAGAGATGTATTTTATCATTTTTGTTTGAATATCAATAAATTGAATACTTAGATTTTTTTAACTTTAGTGGCAGTCTTCTTTTTTACAAACATTTTTTAGAATGACTACTGCACATTTGTAAAGAAATAGCTAAAGTAGAAGGACACACAATTACTCACAAAATGTGAATTGTGGGAATGCAGTTATTACTAAATCAAATGATGTGCCTTCAAAATAACATTTCAACAACGTACATATTACTCAAAGTAATAAAAAGTGTAGATGTGGTAGATTGATTTCACTCTCCATTTCATTGAAATGTTTTAAATGTTTTTTTTTTCATTTCTTTGCCAAACTTTTCACCCTGCATCACTGAACAATTCTTCCTGTATCAAAGGGAAAATCAGTTTCATTTAACCCAAAATTATAGGAAAGCATTAGGACATTAGTAACCCATATGTGTGGCAGATAAATAGACTAACACTGTATGCACACACACGTGCACACACACACACACACACACACAAAGCACTAGAGTCTGGATTTAATTTAGTATCTTTGAAAGTTGCTTTCAGTCATTACATAAATTACTGCGCAATTTTTCTGATGATTTCTAAAATAAAATTTTGGTTTAATATATTCTCTTGCTTAATTTTTATGCAAATACTATAAAATATTGTGTATATAGTACAAATAGACTATTTCTCTTTCTCCATTTACTCTATATTAGGCACTAGGACAAAATTGTTTATATTCTTTCTCTAATGGTAAATTGTTATGGCCATACCATGTCTGAAAAGACATGGAGGAATGTTAAATGCATATTACTAAGTGAAAGAAGCCAAGCTGAAAAACTACAAATTCTCTGATTCCAACTATATGATATTCTGGAATATGTACAACTATGGAGACAGTAAAAAGATCCGTGGTTGTCAGAGTTTCGGATGGGGGTAGAGCAGAGCACAGAGGACTTTTAGGGCAGTGAATATACTCTGTATGATACCATAATGATGAATACATGTTATTATTCATTTGTTCAGACTCATAGAATGTATAACACCAAAAGTAAACCATAATGTAAACTTATTGACTTTGGGTGATTATGATGTGTCAGTGTAGGTTCATCAGTTGTAGCAAATGTACCACGCTGGTGGAGGATGTTGATAATGGGGAGGCTGTGCATGTATAAGGGCAGGAGGTAGATGAGAAATCTTTGCAGCTTTCCCTCAATTTTGCTGTGAACTTTAAACTACTATAAAAAATGAAGTTAATAATAAAGAAGATTTTAAAAGAAAACTGAAAGAAGAAAATTAAAAAGTAATCATTTCAGAAATAAGTAAAGTTTATACAAGAAAGGCAAGAGGGTTTCAATATTAGGAAATCCTTTAATGTAATTCATCACATCAAGATATATAAAGAAAAAATCATATAATCATCTGAATAGAGATGATATTTTTAGCAAAATGCATTTCACACATCAACTACTAATTTATGATTTTTAAAAAATAAGTAGTTTCCTTAAAGGCTGATGTGCATTTCAGCTTTAAATTAGCACCTTAATGAGGAAATTAGAAGCATTCATGTAAATGAAACAAAAAAAACCTCCTATCTCTGCTACTATTTAACTATTTAATTGTATTGGATTTACTTGACAAAGCAGTTAGAAAAGAAAAAACAATTAAGAGCATAAGATTTTTAAAAAGAAGAGGAAAATTATCTCCATTTGTCCATGGCATGATGAGATATCTAAAGACAACAAAAGCACCAATGGAAAAGCTGCCACAAGACTAGAAAAACAGAAAATTAGTGTACAGAATTTAAGAGCCTCCATAGATACAAAAAATAATTATTGTGCATAAATATAATGGAAGATCCCATTAATATATTGAAAATAAAAATGAGATAACTAAGCATAAATTAAATACAATATTTAAAGCTTATATCAGGAAAAATATAAGATACTCTCAAAGATGCAAAAGAACAACTTGAAAGATATACTATGCTTTTGAATAGAAAAATTCAGCATCATAAAAAATGTCATTTATTTTCCATAGGTAAAATTATAAATGTAAAGTGATCATGACAAAAAAATGCCATCAATTTGTTTACAGAAGAAAAATTTATTATAAAGATTATATGATATATATATATATACATATATATATGTGTATATACATATATATGTATATATATATGTATATATATATATAATAAACCAGTAGAAATTGCCAGAAAACCTCCCAAGTAAAAAGCAAAACACATAGGAGATGAAAAGAGAGTCTACCTATACCAAAATTTCAAACATATTGTAAAGCCACTAAAACACAAATAGTGGTATTTGTACATGAATAGAAAGGTCAATGAAACAAAAAGAAGGATCAATAGACTTTTTACATACAAACACGTAGTAGACAATGAAGGCAGCATATCAATCAGTGGAGGAAAATATGGACTTATTAATAACTCATGTGGTAACAATTGTATGGTTATATAAAAAATCAGCTTTATCTTACACCAAAACCAAGGTAAATTTCAAATGGATCAGAGCTCTGAATTCACATTTAGAACCATACAAGTATTAGAAGAAAGCATAGGTAAATTATTTTATAACCTGCAAATATTCAAAAGCCAGAGCAAAACAAGAAATTATTGACAAATAATATAGCAAAAACCAAAAACAATGAAAAATATAAATAAAAATGGAAAAAAAATATGTGTATTAAATTATAAAGGGATAATACCTTATTTATGAAAAACTACAAAACTTGGAATTAAAAGACCAATACTCCAATAGAAAAATGGAGAAATTATATAAAAACATGATTAACATGCAATATATGCAAATTACTCTTAAACATATGAATAATGCCCACTTTCACTTAAAATTATAGAAAGCAAATTAAACTATAATGAAATACCATGTTTAACTATCCAACTGGTAAAAATCTAAAAGATTGAGAAAATGCTCTATAGAGGCAGTTCTTAGAAAATAAATGCTCTCATTCACTGTTACAGTAATACAAAATGATGCATTCCTATGTAGAAAAATTTGAAAATCTTTAGCTAATTTATCTATGTATTAGCCTTTGACTTTCAGATCTCACTTGTAGATCCTGTCAAATATACAAAATATTCCATAAGCAAGGCTATTAGTTGTGGCATTAGTTAAAGATCCATCAATAGGGAACTGGTTAAAAAATCTATTGTACATTGACTCAAAGCAGTACTATGCAGCTCTAAAGAAAAATTAGATAGATGTCTATATCCTAGATAGATAGATAGATAGATAGATAGATACAGACAGCTCTAGAATACATTTTAAGTGGAAAAAAGGACTAAATATTATTTATAGACTGACACTATGTGTGTAAGAAAAAGGGGGTTGTATATGTGTATGTATATACATATATATGTTTTTATAAAGTTTTCAAAATAGATACCATGTAACAAAAAGCAATAAGATTTTGCTTATGCAAGGAGTAGGGAGGAAGGATTAATAGATCAGGGAAAGAAACAAGACTATAGTGAATTTTTTCCTAGTTTAACTTGGAACTATGTAAAGATTTTACATAATTTAAAATTCTACTTCAAAAAAATTAAGTGCCTAAAACTGTAAAACATCCTAAAACAACAGCTGTGACTTCCAGTTAATTAATTATTAATTAATTAATTAATTAATTTTTATTTATGGCTGTGTTGGGTCTTCGTTTCTGTGCGAGGGCTTTCTCTAGTTGCGGCAAGCGGAGGCCACCCTTCATCGCGGTGCGCGGGCCTCTCACTATCACAGCCTCTCTTGTTGCGGAGCACAGGCTCCAGACGGGCAGGCTCAGTAATTGTGGCTCACGGGCCCAGTTGCTCTGCGGCATGTGGGATCTTCCCAGATCTGGGCTCAAACCCGTGTCCCTTGCACTGGCAGGAAGATTCTCAACCACTGCGCCACCAGGGAAGCCCCATCTCCTATTACTTTTGAACTTAATTCATTACTCAACATCTCTTAGCCCGCGCCAATATAATTTTCACTTTATTAGTACTAATTCTAATCTCTGTTTATATCTTTATGTACTACTTCTTTCAGAGTAGAAGCTCCATTCGTGCAGAGAACTATTTCTGGTGTGTTCTTCAACAGCATACAATCTATTGTGGGCTGAAGAGACTTACCCCGAGGTCACAGAAGTTCTGCTCTAGTGTGATAAAAGCCACATCTAAGCATTAATTAGCCAAGGGAATTTGGCTAACTCTACCATCTGGCTGTTCTAGGAAAGACTGCATAATATTCATGAATACATCTGTACACCAAAAATGCTATTGAAGCAAACTATATAATTAATAAGGAATTTATTTGAATGTGAATAGGAACACAATGACCCAGAAGATGAGAGTGGCATGAATATTTTAAAGAAGGTCACTTAGCTGTGCCAAACCTATGTGATTTGAATCCAATGGTGACGTAAGTTGGAGGTGGCATGTCAGTCTGAACACACAATTTCCTGGCGGGACTAAATTTTCATCACACATTCAGCAGATGATTCTTCTAATAATATACACTTAGAAATAGGTATGTCACTTTCGAAACGTCTCCCCAGACACAAACACTTTGACAGGCTGTATCAAACACACTATTTGAAGGCTTTTACTAAGAAAAATGTCATCCTTATTGTGACACATAAAATCTGACATGCTATTACTAATAATTTTTATAGCTTCTTGCATAATTCACTCTGCACAATTGGTAGATTCTACCAGGGAGAAACAAGAGTTTCCCGAAAGATTTATTTCAACTAAAGGCAGAATTGAGGAGAGCACAAAATGAAATAGTTCATAAAACAAGATGATTCATATGGCATAAATAGTGCTGAGTCATTGAAGGAAAGAATATGAAGTGAAGAATTTGAAAAGAATGAATATCAAAAGAAAAATAATAAGTGGTATATTTTGAAGTTGGATTTCTATAATTTTAAAAGTTCAAATAAACCATTTCCATATCTTGAGTTTTACTTAAAAGCAATTACTAGATTAAGAGTAATTTTGGCAATCTCTAGGCCCCAGCAAACCAGATAAACTTGAAATGGAGGATGTGATTCTATGGTAAGACCAGAATGCCTTCCCCTCCATATCACCCTCACCCCATCCTTAACCGTATCTACTTCTAAACACACACATGCACACAGAGCAGGGGCAGAGAGGAGGCAATTGGAGAGAATAGATGGAGCTTGTGAAAGAGGGAAAGAATAAGAAGGCCTTTAAGTCAGACTTGACTTTAAAAATTCAAAATGAACAGGATTGAAATAAGACTTTTAAGTTTAAAAAATTAAGAAAATCGGGGCTAATGGTGGAGTCTGGGATGGATCATGCCAAGGAGTACTTTCCAGAACTTATGCTGCCAGTGTCCTTGTCCTCACAGTGAGACAGAGCCAGCCCCCACCTCTGCAGGAGACCCTCCACAGTAACAGCCTGTGGAACAAAAACCACATTCACAGAAAGATAGACAAGATGAAAAGGGAGAGGGCTATGTACCAGATGAAGGAACAAGATAAAACCCCAGAAAAACAACTAAATGAAGTGGAGATAGGCAACCTTCCAGAAAAAGAATTCAGAATAATGATAGTGAAGATGATCCAGGACCTCAGAAAAAGAAAGGAGGCAAAGATCGAGAAGATGCAAGAAATGTTTAACAAAGACCTAGAAGAATTAAAGAACAAACAAACAGAGATGAACAATACAATAATTGAAATGAAAACTACCCTAGAAGGAAACAATAGCAGAATAACTGAGGTAGAAGAACGGAGAAGTGACCTGGGAGACAGAATGGTGGAATTCACTGCCACAGAAGAGAATAAAAGAAAAAAGAATGAAAAGAAATGAAGACAGCCTAAGAAACCTCTGGGACAACATTAAACACAACAACATTTGCATTATAGGGGTCCCAGAAAGAGAAGAGAGAGAGAAAGGACCTGAGAAAATATTTGAAGAGATTATAGTCAAAAACTTCCCTAACATAGGAAAGGAAATAGCCACCCAAGTCCAGGAAGTGCAGAGAGTCCCATACAGGATAAACCCAAGGAGAAACAGGCCGAGACACATAGTGATCAAACTGGCCAAAATTAAAGACAAAGAAAACATTGAAAGCAGCAAGGGAAAAATGACAAATAACATACAAGGGAACTCCCATAAGGTTAACAGCTGATTTCTCAGCAGAAACTCTACAAGCCAGAAAGGAGTGGCATGATATACTTAAAGTGATGAAAGGAAAGAACTTACAACCAAGATTACTCTACCCAGCAAGGATCTCATTCAGATTCGATGGAGAAATCAAAAGCTTTACAGACAAGCAAAAGCTAAGTGAATTCAGCGCCACCAAACCAGCTCTACAACAAATGCTAAAGGAACTTCTCTAAGTGGGAAACACAAGAGAAGAAAAGGACCTACAAAAACAAACCCAAAACCATTAAGAAAATGGTCATAGGAACATATATATCGATAATTACCTTAAACGTGAATGGATTAAATGCTCCAAGCAAAAGACACAGGCTTGCTGAATGGATACAAAAACAAGACCTATATATATGCTGTCTACAAGAGATCCACTTCAGACCCAGGGACACATTCAGACTGAAAGTGAGGGGATGGAAAAAGATATTCCATGCAAATGGAAATCAAAAGAAAGTTGGATAGCAATACTCATATCTGATAAAATAGACTTTAAAATAAAAAATGTTACAAGAGACAAGGAGGACACTACATAATGATCAAGGGATCAATCCAAGAAGAAGATATAACAATTATAAATACATATGCACCCAACATAGGAGCACCTCAATACATAAGGCAACTGCTAACAGCTATAAAAGAGGAAATCAACAGTAACACAGTAATAGTGGGGGACGTTAACACCTCACTTACACCAATGCACAGATCATCCAAAATGAAAATAAATAAGGAAATAGAAGCTTTAAATGATGCAATAGACCAAATAGATTTAATTGATATTTATAGGACATTCCATCCAAAAACAGCAGATTACACTTTCTTCTCAAGTGTGCATGCAATATTCTCCAGGATAGATCACATCTTGGGTCACAAATCAAGCCTCAGTAAATTTAAGAAAATTGAAATCATATTAAGCATGTTTTCAGACCACAACACTATGAGATTAGAAATGAATTACTGGGGAAAAAACGTAAAAAACACAAACACATGGAGTCTAAACAATATGTTACTAAATAAGCAAGAGATCACTGAAGAAATCAAAGAGGAAATCAAAAAATACCTAGAGACAAATGACAATGAAAACATGACGATCCAAAATCTATGGGATGCAGCAAAAGCAGTTCTAAGAGGGAGGTTTGTAGCTATACAAGCCTACCTCAAGAAACAAGAAAAATCTCAAATAAACAATCTAACCTTACACCTAAAGAAACTAGAGAAAGAAGCACAAACAAAACCCAAACTTAGCAGAAGGAAAGATATCATAAAGATCACAGCAGAAATAAATGAAATAGAAACAAAGAAAACAATAGCAAAGATCAATAAAACTAAGAGGTGGTTCTTTGAGAAGATAAACAAAATTGATAAACCATTAGCCAGACTCATCAAGAAAAAGAGGGAGAGGACTCAAATCAATAAAATTAGAAATCAAAAAGGAGAAGTTACAACAGACACCGCAGAAATACAAAGCATCCTAAGAGACTACCATAAGCAACTCTATGCCAATAAAATGGACAACCTGGAAGAAATGAACACATTCTTAGAAAGGTATAACCTTGAAAGACTGAACCAGGAAGAAATATAAAATATGAACAGACCAATCACAAGTAATGAAATTGAAGCTGTGATTAAAAATCTTACAACAAACAAAAGTCCAGGGCCAGATGGCTTCACAGGTGAATTCTATCAAACATTTAGAGAAGAGCTAACACCCATCCTTCTCAAACTCTTCCAAAAAATTGCAGAGGAAGGAACTCTCCTAAACTCATTCTATAAAGCCACCATAGCCTTGATACCAAAACCAGACAAAGATACTACAAAAAAAGAAAACTACAGACCAATATCACTGATGAATATAGATGCAAAAATCCTCAACAAAATACTAGCAAACAGAATCCAACAACACATTAAAAGGATCATACGCCATGATCAAGTGGGATTTACCCCAGGGATGCAAGGATTCTTCAATATAAGCAAATCAATCAATGTGATACACCATATTAACAAATTGAAGAATAAAAACCATATGATCATCTCAATAGATGCAGAAAAAGCTTTTGACAAAATTCAACACCATTTATGATAAAAACTCTCCAGAAAGTGGGCATAGAGGGAACCTATCTCAACATAATAAAGGCCATATACGACAAACCCACAGCAAACATCATTCTCAATGGTGAAAAACTGAAAGCATTTCCTCTAAGATCAGGAATAAGACAAGGATGTCCACTCTCACCACTATTATTCAACATAGTTTTGGTAGTCCTAGCCACAGCAATAAGAGAAGAAAAAGAAATAAAAGGAATACAAATTGCAAAAGAAGAAGTAAAACTGTCACTGTTTGCAGATGACATGATACTATACATAGAGAATCCTAAAGATGCTACCAGAAAACTACTAGAGCTAATCAAAAAATGTGGTAAAGTTGCAGGATACAAAATTAATGCATAGAAATCTCTTGCATTCCTATACACTAATGATGAAAAATCTAAAAGAGAAATTAAGGAAACACTCCCATTTACCACTGCAACAAAAAGAATAAAATACCTAGGAATAAACCTACCTAGGGAAACAAAAGACCTGTATGCAGAAAACTATAAGACACTGATGAAAGAAATCAAAGATGACACAAACAGATGGAGAGATATACAATGTTCTTGGATTGGAAGAATCAATATTGGGAAAATGACTATACTACCCAAAGCAATCTACATATTCAATGCAATCCCTACCAAATTACCAATGGCATTTTTTACGGAAGTAGAACAAAAAATCTTAAAATTTGTATGGAGACACAAAAGACCCCAGATAGCCAAAGCAGTCTTGAGGGAAAGAACCGGAGCTGGAGGAATCAGACTCCCTGACTTCAGCCTATACTACAAAGCTACAGTAATCAAGACAATATGGTACTGGCACAAAAACAGAAACACAGATCAATGGAACAAGATAGAAAGCCCAGAGATTAACCCACGCACCTATGGTCAACTAATCTATGATAAAGGAGGCAAGGATATACAATGGAGAAAAGACAGTCTCTTCAAGAATTGGTGCTGGGAAAACTGGACAGCTACATGTAAAAGAATGAAATAAAAACACTCCCTAACACCATACACCAAAATAAACTCAAAATGGATTAGAGACCTAAATGTAAGACCAGACACTATAAAACTCTTAGAGGAAAACATAGGAAGAACAGTCTTTGACATAAATCACAGCAAGATCTTTTGTGATCCACCTCCTAGAGTAATGGAAATAAAACAAAAATAAACAGATGGGACCTAATGAAACTTAAAAGATTTTACACAGCAAAGGAAACCATAAACAAGATGAAAAGACAACCCTCAGAATGGGAGAAAATATTTGCAAATGAATCAACAGACAAAGGATTAATCTCCCAAATATATAAACAGCTCATGCAGCTCAATATTAAAAAAACAAACAACCCAATCCAAAAATGGGCAGAAGACCTAAATAGACATTTCTCCAAAGAAGACATACAGATGGCCAAGAAGTACATGAAAAGCTGCTCAGCATCACTAATTATTAGAGAAATGCAAATCAAAACTACAATGAGGTATCACCTCACACCAGTTAGAATGGGCATCATCAGAAAATCTACAAACAACAAATGCTGGAGAGGGTGTGGAGAAAAGGGAACCCTCTTGCACTGTTGGTGGGAATATAAACTGATACAGCCACTCTGGAGAACAGTATAGAGGTTCTTAAAAAATTAAAAATAGAATTACCATATGATCCCACAATCCCACTACTGGGCATATACCCAGAGAAAACCATAATTCAAAAAGACACATGCACCCCAATGTTCATTGCAGCACTATTTACAGTAGCCAGGTCATGGAAGCAACCTAAATGACCACTGACAGATGAATGGATAAAGAAGATGTGGTACATATACACAATGGAATATTATTCAGCCTTAAAAAGGAACGAGATTGGGTCAGTTTTTGAGATGTGGATGGTCTAGAGACCGTCATACAGAGTTCAGTAGGTCAGAAAGAGAAAAACAAATATTGTATATTAACACATATATGTGGAACCTAGAAAAATGGTACAGATGAACCAGTTTGCAGGGCAGAAATTGAGACACAGACGTAGAGAACAAACATATGGACACTAAGCAGGGAAAGCGGTGGGGTGCTGGGGGTGGTGGTGTGATGAATTGGGCAATTGGGATTGACATGTATACCCTGATGTGTATAAAAAATTGATGACTAATAAGAACCCGCTGCATAAAAACATAAATTAAATTAAATTTAAAAAAAAAAAAGAAAGAAAATCTAATCAAGATATCATTCTCCACTACCAACTGAGAAAGAGGGTTAGCAGACAGATACTGTTGGGGGTCTAGATATGAAAATACAATTAACATTTCTTCATGTGTATATCACAGTGAGTTATATATATTACACATTTCAAATCAAGGTTGGATTTCAAAACTCCATATTTTTCACTTTCTCTGACAAAATTTTAATTTAAAGCAGAGAAAATAATTATCTTAAAAGCAACAGGAATGAAATATTTCTCCAAAAGTTCCACCTTCAAAATTGTATACATTAAAGTTTCATGGTAAAGGTTTAAGGGGACTTCCTTTTCTCCCAGTCATTAAGAATACTGAGGACCCTGTTGTTTTTCAATATGAAAGTTAAATATGTTCCTCTGAATCCTTTAGCTAGTAAATTAAAATTTGGACAGAATTAGCCATAATTAGTTATCAACAATGTATTCAACTGCCATCAATTAGGGGCTGTTGGAACATCAAAAAGTCTTTGAACAATAACAAAAATGAATCTTAGGAGAAAATAATAAACAGAAGTACAGTGTCATTTTGTATGGTTCAATAAACATGTGCTAAGAGCTTTGAATGAAAACAGAACCCATCAGTCTAGTAAACATAACATCAAGTTGAAGAGTTTTCAACACAGACATCTGTTTGCTAGTTGTTGATGGACCTTAAACATATGTATATATGTATGTAAGTAAATATACACATGGCCCACTTATATTTCCCTCTTACATCGTTCCAGTAGGAAACTTTGTTTTATATCTTACTCATATGTACTACCATTTAAAATGCCTTACATCAAATTTATTCTAAATAAAGGAATAGTTCTTAAAGGACACGTAAATTGAGAGGTATTTAAAGTAACACTTTAAAATCTATAAATATATTCAATCTATTAAATAAAGAATAACGCAGAAAAAAATACAAATATTTTATATTCTTTCAGGATATAAAATCACTATCTCAGATGGCAGTATCCAATCTATTAGGCTAGGGTTCTTTTACCAGGGGGAGGTGGGGGGAAGGGACTGTATAAAATTATCTTTGATGCTTTGTCAAAATATACGCCTTCTGCATGACAGGATCTCAGATATGAGAAAGGGAAGGAGATGTTTCTTTTTAGAAAGCTCTCCAATTTATACTGATATATCTACTTCAGCCCATGTCACCCACATTTGAAAAACCACAGTATTAAAATTTCCTCAATTGCTCAAAGATAATATGCATTTAATTCAATTTGGTTTATATTTATGGGCCTTTATGAAGTCTGTGAGTCTCCTTAAATTCTCAGCTCAAGGAAGCCTTCACTGATACTACCTTCTCTCCATACACCTTTCCTCCCCATTGTCTGATTAGGTGTCCTTCTTCTCTGCTCATAAAGCCCCAAGGGCACCCTTCTAACAGAGCAGTTACTATACTCCTTAGCCAACTTAGTTGGGTTTTTTTAGTACAGATATTCTTTACACACTTAGGACCCAGAAGAATGTCTAGTATAAAGAAGATGTACACATACACATAGGGTTTGACAGGTGAAGGAGTGAATTAATACATATATTTGCAAATTCAGTAAATACTTGTCGAGTGCCAATGTTGTGTCTCAGGCACTGTTCAAGGTGCTGGGAATCCTGTCCCACACATAAAAGAGCAAGTAAATGAATGAGGAAGGGAGAAGGGATGGAGAGGGGAAGGGTTAAATTGGAGAACAAGGAACAATCTCTCTTCTCAAGGTCCATACTTACTAATAGAGAAAACAACCATCTCTTATCTTTCACTCAGCTGTCAGTCAGTGCACAGGTATTTATTGAGCTCTACTTTGGATCAGGCACAACATGAGACACTCACAACAATGAACAAGAAGTGCCAGGTGCCTATGTCAGTGATCTTAGGATCTAGGGCAGTCGACAGTCAATGAACAAATGGACATAGCAACATGTGCTATAATATTCTGTACGTAGATAAGTACTAGGGAGAAAACAAAGAGCATAGAAACTAATGGAACAGGTGATATAGGGACTATTTTCTACAAGATGCACAGGAAGCTCTCTCTGTAACGTTACCTTTAAAAGACCCTGCAGGAATACCACAATTTAAATGCTTTAGCATCGTTTATTAAACTTGTTACGTGTGCACAATTTGGTAACAGAAGTTCTTATGCAGAGAATCTATGACAACAGACTCTATCGTTCTCTGCAAAGCCACATTGTACTACCCATAAATTTTACAACAGAACCCAAATCCATTTGGCTGCCAAAACGATGTCTCAAATTCCACTATAAAGTCACCAAATCAAACAGAAGACCATAAGATTAAACATGTCTTTTAGTAGTGACTTTTCTATTCACCCCACCCTAACCCCCATCTGCTTTCCAGCTGTTCAGATCCTCCCAATTCCCATTTTTAGAACCCATTAGCTAGTTTTTTAAAAAGAAACCTAAGTTCTACTAGTATTTAATATGAGTAATTTTATACAATATTGGGTTGGCCAAAAAGTTCGTCTGGGCTTTTCTGTAAGATGCTACGGAAAACCCAAATGAACTTTTTGGCCAACCCAATACATCCCATAACCTCAACTACAATTTACTATATTCAAACAGTTACACACATTAAAATTATTTCTAATAAATTTTTTAAAAAATAACAGCTGTCTTCTACACTAAGCTTGTTTCCAGGATCCACATTTGCAATCAATACTCTTAATATTAATACATACATGCCAAGATCTCTGGTCTTTGTCCACCCATGCATATTATCAATTCCCCCTCTTAAAAAAAATCAGTCTGTCCTGAGATGTCCATTTTTAGGACTGTAAAGGAAAGGGAAGAAATACAATGAAACATAAACTTTTTGTTTACTATTTTTTTTTTTTTTTTTTTTTTTTACTTTCTCCAGCTGTGTAATTTCCTCATAATGCTAATCCTTCCATGGCTTTATCTACCACCTTGATTCTGTCATTGCAATGAGTTCTTCTTCTGACTTTCCTATCTCCATTTCACCAACCTGTCTGGCACTCAAGTTCAAAACTTTGGAGTAACCTTTTATTTTTCTCCCACACTCACTTGCCAGATCTAGAAAATTTTTCATTCTGCAGTGTGTTACTCAGTCTTCTCTACTTTTTCTTTCCCACTATGAAGCCAATGGCTCAGGTCTAGGTTTTTGCAATAGGAAGCCTAACTGGTTTCCTAATTCCACCATCCATTCCTCTTCGTATTTGTCATGTGCCATCACCATATTAGGCATCCTAAAATGGAAAACCAAATACAGGATATCCTGTCCTGATCCTACAGAAGCCCATTAAAATTCTTCAGAGGAGCATTCAAGGCTTCCATGCTAAAAACCAAATCTGTATTTCCAGTCGTGAGCAACCATACTATTTGTGAAATTGCCCATTATTCCCAACTCCTGTTGTTCTCTACCCCTCTTCTTGACTTTGCCATGATGTTCTCTTAGCCTGAAAATGTCTTTCCTTCCCTAGCTCTTCCTCCAGTTGGTAAAATTTTAATAATTTTATAAAATGATATGAATTTTTATTTTCATCTGTATGGGTTTTTTTTCCATAATACAATTTCTCCACCATGGGATTGCATACTATTTCAATGAGGTTTAAAAATTTTGGGTTTTATCAGCTGGCTGGTTAGCTCAGTTGGTTAGAGCATGGTGCTAATTTTAAAAATGTGTTTTAATCCTGTAAGTCAATTTAGGCTTATCTCAACTCTCAAAATGCTACTTCCCCTTCCATTAAAAACATTGTATTCTCCCTCCTTAGACATTTTTTAAAAATACTGTACACACTTCTCAAATACTTACTAAGTTTTGTCTTGTGTTATAGTTATTACTGTTCTCTACTCTCCTACCTCCAAGTTAAAATCCCTACACCAAATTTAAACCTACCCATAGGAATAGGGTATGTGTCTCAATTTATTTTTGTATGCGATTTTTAATTTTATTAAAATATAAGATATTTTATTATATATTCTAATATTATTTGAATTATTACACTTTAAGTCACTCTGTAAGCAATGTTAAATCATTTATGGGTTAGCGCTATATACAAAAGTGAATGAAAGAGTGAGTAAATGAGCATACAAATTAAAAAGTGCATACAAATAAATTGAGACACATACCTTATTTCAGTGAGTAGATTTAACGTAGAAAAAAAAACTTACGGTTACCAAAGGGGAAAGGGGTGGGGGAGGGATAAATTAGGAGTTTGGGATTAACATCTACACGTGACTATATATAAAGTAGATAACCAACAAGGACCTACTGTATAGCACAGAGAACGACACTCAATATTTTGTAATAACTTATAAAGAAAAAGAATCTGAAAAAGAATAAATATAGATATATGTATAACTGAATCACTTTGCCAACACTTGAAACTAACACAACATTGTAAGTCAACTATACTTCAATAAAACAATAAAATAAAAAAACAAAAACAAAAGTATATAATAAAATATGATAAAATTTAAAAAAAGAATGAGTATTAGATGTCAGGAGTAGCAGAAGTAAATGAAATACATGCTATTAAATATCATATGATTTCCTAGTGCTTGCCATAGGTAAATAATTTGGGATTTCTTCCATGATTTATCACAATGCCTAATATTTAGAAAGAGATTAATGAATGTTTATTGTTTACTGATTTATTCTTGCAACATTTTTTGAGAAACAAGTCAACATTCTTCAGGATTATTTTTTATTTGTAGCAAACCAACTATCTTTTCCTGAGTATTAACATTAATGGCATCATAAACAAATAACATTGTAGTGCAAATTTTAAGGGAAAATAAAGAAATAGAATGGACAGACTCAAAAGTAACCTGACATACAAGAATGTACGTATTTATATAGGTAAGGTGTACATTTATTTGCTCATTCATAAATACTCATTCGGGGAGTGGAAGGTAGAAGCTACCAGGTTCTTTAAAGATACAGGGAGAAGAGTCTTTCCAAAACAAAATATATATATATAAGAAGAAGAAGAAGAAGAAGAAGGAGGAGGAGGAGAAGAAAAAGATGAAAATAATAATCACTCAAGAAAAAAGGAAGATAGAAAAAATTGAGTAAAGTGTTATTTCCTTAGTCAAAGATTCCGGAAGGCCCTCATCTACTTCTCAGTCCATCAAGAATGTTATTCTTTCAGTATCTCTTCTCTCTGTGGCATTACCAGTCTCTCCTTTTCCACTGCATCCTTCCGTCCTTCCATCCTTCCAAAGCAGTCTCTTATACCTCCAATACTTAAAATAAAACAACAAAATACTCTGACTTGTCCCTGCAAACCTCTGCAACTATTGTTTTTATTCCCAGAAACAATTTGTTTATAATGTGTTCTGTCTCCACTTACTTACTTCCCACTCTCCTACCACTATCTTGCATCTGTTCCAGGCAGGCCACTGAAACCGCTCTTATCAGGATCACTAAAGCCTTCTTGTTTCCAAATCCAAATCCAAGGCTTTTTTTTTTTTTTTTTAAAGAGCAATGAACAGCATTCCACATCATGAGTCATTGCCTCCTTCTTTAAACATACTATCTCTTTGTAGACTCCTAAGTCTCTTTTTCCAGATTCTACTCCTTGACTCAGCTTTAAAATGTAATTCTTCAGGACTTAATTCCTGGTCTGCTCTTTTTCTCACCCTACATTTCTCCTTTTCTCTAGGTATCATCATTCAGTTCTACGGCTTGAACATGCAATGTTAACTACCGAAATACACAGTTCTAACCCAGACTTCTCCACTGAGCTCAAGACATATATAAAAGTGCCCACGGATGTCTGAAGTGCATCCTAAACCCACCAAATCCATAAGTGGACTTGGATCCTCATCCCCAAACCTGTTCCTCCCAGGTCTTTAGTAAATTGCACCACCATCTACTCAATGGTTCAACCCATATTCCCAGTAGACATGCTTCATGCCTTCCTCCCCATCTTCTCATGCTTCATGTTCTATCAATCAGCACATCCTACAAGTTCTCCTTCCAAAATATATCTCACATCTGTTCTTATATACTTCTCTATTATATTATCCTCATCCAAGCCATTATCACATTTTGAGTGGACTCTTTTCGCAGCCTACTAAGTGTGATCCGTGCTATCTTTGTTTCTGTTTTTACCTTGCTTCCTTCAGTTCACTTCTCACACAGCAGTTCCATACAGTGAAAGCACATCTGATCTCTCTCTTCAACTTAAAATTATTGACTGGTTTCCAGACTCCTTGTCTTGTCCTGCAAGCCCTCCATCATTTTACCTTGTGGGCCACCTATTGTCTCTACTCCAATCAAATCCGCCTCCTCTCAGTTCCTGAAATTATCTAAGCTCTTCCATGATCGAATTATTTTGCTTATGCTATTCCTTCTGCCCAGAATGCTCTTTACCTCTTTACCTATTTATTTGCATGGCTGAATCTTCCTTTAGGCGTCAGTTTGTTACCTCAGAGAAATATTCACTGATACTGTCACCAGTTTTTTTTTTTATTTATTATTATTGTTATTGGTTTACTTATTTAGTTCTTCTACATGCTCACTAATCCACATCTCACTGATCTATATACCCCATATGGGAAGGCAGTCTTTCTCTTTCACTCGCTTCTGTCTGAATACCTTACACAATGCCTGGCAGGTGGTTAGCAAAACAAATATTTTCCAAATAAATATATTTTAAATGAATAAATGAATTACATACAGCTATAAAGAATTTAAATTGATTTTCTAATTTATGGGCCAGTTATCTTTTCAACTCTGACGAAAGTTGTTATTATTTAACACTGAATGATAGAAAAAAGAATTGGATAGACTTAGCATTTAGGTCAATGAAAACAAAAAGAGAGAAGCCAACCATGAAATATTTGTTATACCTGAAGCATCAGCCTATGAGATAGCTTGTTTTTATTTATATGGCTTCCTTATCACTTAATTAAAATTCAGAAGTAAATACATTTTATGGGAATTTGCTTTTCCAGTATCCAGGATATCATTTGGCATATATCCAATTTTTGTAGTTTGTGAGTTTCTGGGAAGACTTAGGTTTTCATGGGATTATGGTTTAGAAAATTTCTCTAAAGATGATGATAGCGTGCTTAAATAGGCTAAATGATAAAGATTTCTGATGGCAGAATTCATACATTTTGCTTTTATATTCTATAGTCTAGCTGGAAATCCCTTCCACCAAAACTATGAATCATTTATTACAACCTAGCAAACACTCAAATGCAGCTAAACATGGGTTAGTGTCTTACTTCAGTTTAGGTTATAATGTTAACATTTTTTAGCATGAAGTAGGGTACCTGAAAGACAGCAAAACAAAATAAACTATTTAGGTAATTCCCTTAAGCCAATCTCCAAACCCAACCTTATCTCCATGGAGTATCAAGGGATGATATTAAGGTTGTACGAATTGCTGCTTGTTTAAAATGGAGCCCACTGAAACCAACCGGATGCAACACTGGACACCAAGGATGCATAATCAACTACAGAATGTTTTTCCTTATTTCACGTCCATAGCTTAAGAACTATAATTGCATAAGACCCTGGTTGACCCTTTGTTCCCAGTGGGTGCTCATAAAATAGTTGTGATGGCCAAAACTAATTGAGTAGGAGAACAGAATTTGAAAATACTAACATCTCTTCTTCCAAAGATGATATTATTTTTCAAAAACACCATCCCACACCCCAGAAGATATCTGTTCTAAACATTACATGCAACTATCTGTTCTTAACATTAAAATTTAGCTCGTGAATATCTTTAAAAATCTGAGAGTAGTTTACTTGATTTTGCCCTTCAAAAAAATTTTTTCCAATCAATATTTGGCTAGCTTTGAGAAATCTGGCAATCATGTATTATTTTATAATGATGATGACTGTCTCACTTACTTTCCCTCTGCCTTTGAAACCAAATCTGGAGGATATTTCTATTCAATAATCTTTTCCTTCTTAAAACATCTGGCTACTTCATTTTTACTTCACTTCTCAATTAGGTTCAAAATTGGTATAACCTATGATTATCTGGTAACCATGTTCATGGAATAAACCAATGCATTTATTCTAAGTATCAGATCCCTTGTGGGACAGAAGAATAAAACAGTTGAAACATAAACTGAATCAGAGAATCTAGGATATGCGATTGCTGTTAATTCTTTGTTTTTCTGAAGACTTCATCATTGTATACTTGTTGAATAAAGTGCTCAAAAAGATAATAACTGGTTTCTTTTACAAATATGTCCCGGTAGCGGATATGTTCATAAGCTATGGCTGATAGATGCCAGAAGTTTTGCCTTATGGTGACAGAGCAGAAAATAGAAGATACTGGACTTCAGAGTGATGGAAGCTGGGGCATTGACATGAGTGAAAGTGCTCATAAGGTGTACAGAAATTACAGGACAGATTAGAAAAAAATTCCCAAACTTCTATAGATAACTGGGTATCCCCAATGTCCTAGGTGTCTGGGAAAGAATTCATTTCAGGGGGGAAATCAGCCACCCAGCATAGAGGGCAGTGGAGTTCAGGGACACACAGGAGATCCCACCCAGGGAGACAGAGAGATATCATCATGACAAGGAAAGAAAATCAGCCAGTATTCGAGTCGAGCAGATCACTCAATAACGGAGGAGGCAGGATGTGCCAGCAGAGACCTCTTAGATGTCAACATGGAAACACACGCGCACACACCCCCCCCAGGGAACTGTGAGTGAGGTTGCGAAGCACAGCTATGAGTCTCCACATTGGACTTTGTGAGGTGGAGGCATGGTGGAATATGCCTTATCTTAAGTAGAGTGTTTATTGCTATATTTTTAAGACTATTTTTTTTCTGTATATATTTAATCTCCAGACTCATTCAATTGCTACATAGTCTTTGCCACACATTTAAGTCATTTATTGAGTTTCTAGTATGTACCAAGCTCTGTGTTAGAGGAGTTCAGACACACTGATGGATTTGATGGATTGATTCAAAAAGCTTAGAGTACAGTGGGCATCCAAAGGCTTGAAGACTTTATTTTTTTTATGTTTAAAATTTATTTATTCTTTTTGGCTGTGTTGGGTCTTCGTTGGTGCAGGCGGGCTTTCTCTAGTTGCGGCGAGCGGGGGCCGCTCTTTGTTGCAGTGTACAGGCTTCTCATTGCGGTGGCTTCTCTTGTTGCAGAGCACAGGCTCTAGGCGTGTGGGCTTCAGTAGTTGTGGCACACGGGTTCAGTAGTTGCGGTGCATGGGCTTAGCTGCTCCACGGCATGTGGGATCTTCCCAGACCAGGGCTCGAACCCGTGTCCCCTGCATTGGCAGGTGGATTCTTAACCACTGCACCACCAGGGACGTCCTGAAGACTTTATTTTTTAAGAGCAGTTTCAGGTTCATAGCAAAATTGAGAGGAAGGTGCAGAGATTTCCTGCCCCCACACATGCACAGCCTCCCCCATTATCAACATCCCTGACCAGAGTGGTACATTTGTTAGAATTAATGAACCTACGTTGACACATCATAATCCCCCATGGTCTACTTTAGGGTTCACTCTTGGTGTTGTACATTCTATGGGTTTGGAAATTTGTTGCTATTTTTAGGTTGTAACCACATATTCTTCTAATGATAGAGTTCTTATAAATGGAAATAGCTTGTTTCTGTGAGTAAATTTCCCAGTTATCGTGAGAGGGATTTGAGTCAACAAAATAGTGTAAGAAGAAAAAAATAAAAACATAAGGTATCCCAAGGTATCATTTCTAAGGGTATCCCAGTATGAGTTACATCAAATTAGATCACTATGGAGGTAGCACATAGAATTTATCCTTTCATCTAGACTGTCAGTTATTTATGTACCATGTGTTGAGCATCTTCCATATGAACATCCTGGAACCAGGGCCAGATGATGTGTCCCAAATGAACACACCACGCTGCTGAACTCTCAAGAAACTTAAAGATAGACAAAGAGGTCATTCCACTGAGATATATGAAAATAGAAGGTGCTACAATGACAGACAATTGCCAAGTGATTGGCAGTTGTTCCAGACTGGAGGGGGGACCATAGAAAGGAGAATGGCAGAAGATGCTTCATAGATGGCATGTCCCCTGGGGTAAGACATGAAGTAACTGATGATAAGAATGCAAGACAGTCATCTGAGTTACCCTTCAAATAAGATAAGAATTATCTCAGTTGCCAAACGCATCATTACTACAATTATAATTGTATTGACCAAACATGACGGTGATAGATAATACAGCAACGATGGAGGGAGAAGGAATCATAAAACTGAGAAATTAACTAGACCTGACCCTCTGATCTTCTCTCACATAATTTTTAGTCCAACAAACATGGTACTCTAAGCCTAGTGGTAAATCATGGACTTTTAAATCAAATTCAAGTACTCCAACGGTAACTCCACAAAATAATTTGTATGCTAAGACTGGAATTCTACATTCTTTCGCTTTCATGGACTTGTGAATGGACATGTTCCCAATTGAAGGCCTTCTCTGTACCACTATATAATTGTTTTTCTAGCAGATGTAGCAGGGCTTCTTTTTCTTTAGTCCATCTGTCTCTTCAGTCACAGATTAATGGCTCTACCCTTGGAAATTTTCAGACTTTCTGGAAAAATAGCAAATGACATAAATCCAGAATATGTCAGTAGGGAGAAGATTTATGCTCTGCTTCCTTTACTTTGGCATATTTGCATAAAACATCAAGACACTGTAAAGTCTAGGAAAATGGAAACCTTGATTTAGAATAAGTGTCCCCTCTTTCCCCATTCTCTGTTTCTGTTTACTTCCAGCCAGTCTCCCATAACCACATTCATATACATTTTATGTGTTTCTGAACTTGAAAACCATACCATTGATCTATCTATAAACACACACACACACACTTTTTCATCGTTTTTCCTACAACACATGTTTCAAAGGATTGGATGCTGAGATCAAACAAATAAGACATGGTCCCTGCTTCCCTAGAAGTTCTAGCATAAATTAGACAATAGGAACACAAATAAACATACAAGCATTCAGGCAACTGTGCAAACACTTACACTAATAAATAATGTATATCCATTTTTAAAATGTTAGAAAATATGGGTTATGTGGGAGAAAATGAAAAGTGAGCTGAAAAACCTTCTGACCGTTAGAGCTGAAAGAGGACTTTGAGACCATCAAGGTCAGCAGCCTCATTGCACAGGAGGGAAATCTGCCAGCACCGTTTCAGAGGTGGTTGTAGGGGAACGAAATCATAACATTACCTCCCATTGGTGGAGCGAGGCTCTTTGTAGGTCAGATTTCTGAATCTCTGAGCAGAAGGGATTGAGCTCTCTGTCCAAATGATTAGATACCTTATCAACCAGAAAACAACAAGGTTTTTTCAAATGGTAACACTGAAAAAGCCTTCTAAATTCCTGTTTGTGTTCCAAACACTTCTCTTGTACCTTTAAGTAATCCCTTTTCTCAGAATCAGATGCCTTATGTAAATCTTTTCTTGCCATCTCAAACAAGCCTCCTTGCTTTTTGCCAAAGACACAGAAAACAGCCTCCGGGATAGCTTTCAAGGTTTCCTGATGGCCAGACTACTACAGTTAGATTTCAAAAAACAATATTCTTGATTTCTGGGATAAAGGATGAAGCTACAAAGCACCTTTGCCCCCAAACACCACCTTTTCTTTCTTTTTCGAATGGTCATAAACCAACAAAGTGAAAGACCATGAAAGTCAGTTTTAACAAGTCCAACTCTATATCTGTGTGCATAGGGTCTCCAAATGTCCTATTTTATTCTAAATGCTATGTGGAGCAAAACAAGTAGTAATATAACATTAATGTTTATTTTTTTCTGACCCCAAGGTCAACTGCATTATTAAAATATAAACCCTAATTTCCAAATATTGTAATAATTTGAAAAGAACATATAACATGAAAATGTTGAAACAGGCTTGGCTTTATTTTGGAAACTCTCACTGTCACCAATTTATTCCCAAAGGGAGTCATCAGCATTAATATTGACAATGCTTTCCCTAAAATAGCCGCTGTCGAGTCCTGCGTACACGGTGTACTCAGTAAAGCTTGCTCATCAATTTACTGACTCACTAAGACTGCCACTGCTTTGTGTCATCAATTTAAAACATCTTTATCTGAAAATAATTTATGGAAATCCATGGTCCTTGAAAATGAAAAAACACACCATATTGTTTTCAGATTTCACCATCCTATTTTAAATTTTCTAATAAACATTCAAATGACGAGGTAGGCTACCAGAGAATGGTCATTGCAGCCTCCTTTAATCCTTTTCACACAAGATGTCCCTTCTTTATCTTTCTCTCTCCTGTTCTGGCATAAATAGAAAGCCCTATATTTAAATATTTAATCTAGAGAAGATTTCATTCCTTGTTGAAGAGCCTTGGTTGATCAATGCGTCCCGTAATAATATTATCTCATCTAAGTCATTAAATCATTAAAACTGTAATAAAGGCTCTGGAACAAGAGTGAGCACACCTTCCCATGAAAACTTAAAAATCATTTGTGATTATTTTTATTTAGTTCCCTGAAAAATATAAAACTTTCAACCTACTTACATTTTATAGTTAAGAAACTAAATATTTTTATTTATTTAAGCTATGTGATCTGCTTACTACAAGAAGTTTGAAGTAGCTTAGAGTGAGAGAAGATAACATAAACATGGTAATGAGAATGAAATGGAAAAGAAAACTTGGATATCAAATCAAAAGAAAAGAAGATTCCTGGTCAGGAAAGTAAGCAGATTATTTTATTTGTTCCTGATTTTCTGACATTTAAGGTGAACTCCTACTATGCTTCAAGACTCAGGTCAGACAGCATCCTCTCTGTGAAGCCTCTTCTGAGTACCTAAAGGCCAGAACTCTAGTGGTCTTTTATACTTACGCTAATACGAGGACTTAACTGATTTTGTTGCAATACTTTGCTTAGAAATCTTCCTTTGCTCATATGGCCAACTCATAACTCCTCAAAGTCAGGAATCATTGCCTTTCTTTAGTGCCTATTTTTAAATCAGCATTTAGCATCGTTCAGTACCCTGTCTTTTCTCTTCTCTGGAGACTTTTGCAACTTTCTCATTATCCCTTGAGTTCTAAAATATCATGTGTAGGTGAGTCTTTCATTCTGAAAACTTGCACTACCTTTCTTCGACTAGGACAACATTTTTCCTAATGTTAAATCATTTCTACATTTTTGTTTTCCCCAGACTCTTTTTCTAAAACTCCTAGAAAAATATCAGAGCCCCTGAACTAATTTTCATGGCTCATCCTTATTCTACTCATACTTTTCATTTTCTTTGTGCGATGTCTTGTGAGTTTATCAACTTTATCTTTCAGAACAGATCATTATTTTGCTATGTTTGATTTCCTTTATAAATGTTCAGAAAATATGTTTTTAGTTCCAAAAGGTTTCGCTTATTTTTAATAGTAGTCTGATTTTCCTTTCTTTCTTTTCTTCCTTTTTTAAATATATTTAATATCCAAACAAATCTTTCTGAGAACGTAAACAGACTATTTTTCAAGTTCTCTTATGTCCATTGAACTATCTCTTTTTCCTCTATAGTCATTTGTTCTGTTTCTTTTGCTTGTTTCTTTGCATTTAGGTTGTTGGTTTTCTTAAACTCTCTGATGATCTTAAGTTGGTGATTCATATTTATGAATAAAGGACTTGACTGATGAATTAAGGTAGCTGTCACACACTCTCTGTATAGGTCTGGATCTATTTCCCAAAAAGGGCTTTCCCTGGAAATGACCAGGCTGCTTTCCTGTCTATGTAAATAGGTGAGGATGTGTCAATTGGTAGAAATTATTTTAGGATATGTGGCCAGAAGGTAAGCAGGCAGGCTACCTAAATGCCAAAATAACAAGAATGTGACTCTGAGAATGGAGTATTTCAGCATATTTTTCTCCTGGTTTGAGAGGGCTTTCCTCTTACATTCTCTCTGTATGGTTGTACAGCTGGATGTGCCTAAAAGTCAGCTATGCTTCTGTGTCAAGAGACAAATATCACACTGAATTGCTAGCCCATCCTATGCAGTTTCTTTAGGGAGAAGTTCTCTGGCTTAAGCTAGGGAAGAAATGCCTCTGCTGTCAGAGGCATTCTCCACTCTGTGGGGAAGTGGAGAAAAGACACATGAGTCCTGTTAGCCTACGGATTATTAAATACTTATCCTGATGACGGTTTCACTGCTCTCCCCCATCTCCATGCCTTCTAACTGAACTTGGAGCTTTTCCCAACATATCCAAGATGTTTCCTTTGACTGTGGTGGACCCCCTGTATGCTTTCTCCTAGTCTGGATTATTTATCAATAAGAGCTTATTCTCCGGAAATCATTCACAATTTCAATTGTGCTGCCAGTATCACTTCCTATTTGCCATGCAGCTATGGATTTATTTTCCCTGTGAAACAACTTTGTTGTTTCGATGGAACTGGGAAGGCAAAAAGATAAACCTACTTCCTAGGTTTACCGTTTTTGAACTAGGGGCTCCGTGAGTTTGAATTCCCAGTTGGTGTTTAGATGTAGCGTTTCGTTTGGACTCTGAACTTCCAAAGGTAAGCATTTGTTATCTACTGTACTTTTAAATGTTTATTTAACTGGTTTGCCATTCTTTAGAATGCTTCCTATGTCTAATTATTAATCTTTAGAAAGGTTCTAGTTTTATTCCAAAAATTATAAAAGCCAGACTCATAGAAATTATCTTTGGGTCTGTAATACCCTTCAAAAATGTGAAGGTCAGCTGAATTCAGGCTCAGGGCTGAATCTGACACCTGAGTCACAGGTGTCAATATAGCTGTGAATATTAAAGGGATAAAAATGCCCTTGAGACATATCCTTTAATAACAACAAGAAGTAGACTGCTTAGGTGTTTTTTTAAATCTTCTAATCAGTTTCAAAAATTATATCTAAAGTCCAAGAAAAATCTAAATAATTGAAAGCATATATATGATATAACCTAATATAATATATAATCACTATATATTATATATAATTATATTATGCATGTATATATATATATATATATAATATTTATATACCAACTTTCCTAAATAAAAAGCAAAAGTAGCTCTCGGTTTCTTCATCACCTTGGATAAAAATTATCTTCTAAGAATTCTATCTAATTCTCTTCTGGAAAGTCACTGGCCATATGTTCATTTAATCCCACAATTAGAGGCAGTCTTCAATTACTTTGCAGTCAGTGAGAATGAGAGCCCCTGACCTTCTCAAATTGCTCTGAAATCATAAGAAGCGCACTTCAAAAAGACAGTAGCTCTAGCTTCTCTCTTGTCAGTTATTTAGGTTCAATATTTTTTTAGCAATTCCAAAGATAAATTACATTTTCAATTTCCTTTGTGTTTCTCCATGTCAAGTCAGAGTAGAACATGGGTGTTTGTCTTTTGTTTCCTAGTGAAATTTATTTCACTAAAGTTTTTTTTATAATAGGGCAAAGCTTATATTATTTTTCCCATATTTTTCTTTCTGTTTCAAATATCCATTAAGCCTCCTTTCACATGCCTCAAAACATGCTTTAAATCTTGCCTAAGTATAAATTCTCTGTGAAATTAAATATAATCTCCTATAACCAACTAGTAAAAAAGAAAATTCACTGTTTCGTTAATCATTTTTAATTCTTCTAGTGAAAAAGGCAATATATATCAGATCAGATGATATAAAAATTTATTTCACTAGTAATCCATTTCACTGAATAAATGAAGTCAAAATGCAAATGAATGCAATGAATAATACTACATATGAAAGTGTTTGCAAGTGAAATGTGGACATAAGGGTTTAGGTGGATTAATGTGGGCTGAAATACACTTCACATCAACACTGAAGTAGGGACATAATAGCTACTGAATAAATGGTTACTGAATTAAAAATCAGTTAAATAATTAAGCAATGTTGTCACATTACAATAGCTTGATGCATTCATTTCAACTATAGGATTGTCCTTCATAAAGAAATTCAATTTATATTAATACCATTTATTTACATGGTTTCTTCTCCAAGTAACCTGTGGGATCCCTGAGTGCAGGGACTGTGTCTTATTTATTTTTATATCACCAGTGCCCAGCAGAGTGCCTGGTGTCATTAGATGCTTAGTAATTTTTCTAATTGACTTGAAATAAAATATTTGTATCAGCTAGACAAAATAGCCTCTTCCATTTAAGAAGTTTAGAAAAATTCCTAGCTCCAATGGACATGAGCTTTTAAAGATGGGATTTACTGGGAAAACTGCTTAGATATGCTAGCTTCATGAAACTCCCCATTCTCAGAAAATGACACTTATCAGAACACAAGTCACATCTGTCTTATGCACACATATGCCTGGTCTTATGCCTATTAGATCTGGTCAAATTCTCTATAATTGTACAAGTTGTATTTTTATCCTCCTTAAAAATTCTCACTCAGTTCCTTACCTGTTCTTGCCTTGCTTCCACTGCAAATGTGACATTGGCATTGCATCTCTGAGGACCATCATCCAGTGGCTGGAAACTCTTGCTCTCTATCTCAACTGTACTCCTGTCCCAGAATATCTATCTACCCAGGGTCCTAATAATAACTGTATGTGCTCGACCAGCACCAACGTGACTCTCAGTCTTCATTCGAAAGAGTGGTTTAAGGAATTCTCCAGCAGCTCTGCTACTCCAGTTTATGGTATCTTCAGGGGCCTTGGTAGTAAAATTAGTAGTAAAAATAGCTAACGTGCATTGAGCACTTGTACCTCTATTACAATATGTACAAAAATTTATTCTTTCCTGCCTGTTTATATGCCTATCTCTCCAACAAAAATCCATGTAAAATGCCTCAATCAATATTTGATAAATTATTCATTAAATTAATGAGTACTTTGATCAAATACTACACCAATCAATGTATTAAGAAAGCTGTATGGACTTGGCGGAGCTGCTCACCTGGACAAAACTGCCTTGTTTTCTATACCCTGTTCCCCAGCACTGGGGCAGCGAACCTCTTGCCTTTTCTTTTTCTAGATTTCAGGCAAAGCCCTCTCTCTGTTCTGACATATTTAATGAACTGACAAACTTGCTATAGTAGGCATCCCAATGACATTGGAGAAAGCACCTATTTTCCCTGGAAACACTTTTATAACTCTGTTTGAGGGATTTCTTCTGTTGTTTGTTTGTTTTTTTTTTTTTGATAGTAACACCACAAAGGACTTTTGCCTTTGGCATGACCACCAAAACAAGCTGAATAAGCTATCGCACTGTTGGTGTTTTTAATCCACTAGAGCGCTGAGGAGACAAAGGACCCTAGTTGAACTCAACTCTAAAACATAACAAGCCTTTCATAGGAGAGAAGAGACACATGCCTGCTCTCATTTCTGGTGGAGAGGAAGGAGAAGAAATCTCTCGTTAACGGATAACATATACACACTACTATAGTCCTATAAAATAGATAACTAATAAGGACCTACTGTATAGCACAGGGAACTCTACTCAATACTCTGTAATGACCTATATAGGAAAAGAATCTAAAAAAGAGTGGATATATGTATATATATAACTGATTCACTTTGCTATATGGTGAAACTAACACAATATTCTAAATCAACTATATTCCGAAAAAAATTCTTAAAAAAAGGATATATGGAGGAAGAAACAAGCCAAAACTTTAATGAACTTTTAATGACCATGGGCAGGCTGGCCTGACAGATACAATTCCAAGAAGACCCAGTCAGAGAGCAAATCTGCACTCACCCAAAGACTCTTTCCCACAGGTCTCCACGTGTACTACACTGAAGGCTGACAGCAGCGCTGAGGATCCTCCTGAGAGATTTTCCAGTGTGTGGGCCACTGAAACTAAGGCAGGCACCCTCAGAAGGCTGGAGGTAAGAGCCGCAGAGAGAAATCCTTCCAAGGCAGCTTGCAGCAACCCCTGCAAACTAAAGGCAGAGTGGGAGGGCAGAGAGATTATCTATAATGCAAAAAGAGCTGGCAGCTGCACTATAAACTAGAGACAAAATCTCCATGGTTCAGAAAGATAGTGACTTTACTCTAAAACACAAAGATATCTCTGGATTCATGCCAGTACGTAGATGTTAGAATTATCAAAAAGGGATTATAAAATAATTACAATAAAAATACTAAAGGATCTAGTGGGAAAGAAGGACCACATGTGTGAAGAGATGAGGAATTTTACTGGAGGAATGTAAACTCTGAAGAAAAACTAATAGAATAGATAGAAATGTAAAATGTTATTGGAAATGAAGAATTCATGGCTTAACAATTGGGCACAGAGGAAAAGATCAGTTCGTTGGAAGCTGGGAGAACAGAAAATATCTAAACTGAAATATAAAGAGAAAAATAAAAGAGGACATTCACTCTTTGTAATGCTCTCTGTAAAATGCTTTAAAAAAAAAAAAAAAAGACAGAAAGGAAATAATAGATGAAACCCTGGATCTACAGGAAGGAATGATGAGCATCAGAAACGTAAATACCTTTCTTAAACTATATATACCCTTATATCTTTAAAACCTTTTCACTGTCTAAAACAAAAATAATAATATATTTGGTGTTTATAACATATGTAAAATAAAATATAATGCAATTAGAGCACAAAAACTGAGATTATAGTGTTTAAGATTCATGAAAAAGTATACAATTATTTGAAGGTGGACTGTGATAAATTAAAGATACTTATTTATATTATAGAGTAATTACTAAGCACACACACAAACACACACACACACACACACAAAGAGGTATACACAAAAAGCTAAAAGAGGGTAAAATTCAATATGAAAAATACTTGATTCACCCAAAAAAAGGTAAGGAAGGGGGAACAAATTAAATAATGGATAAGTAGAAAACAAATAGCAGTTTTATATATTTAAACACTACCATATCAATATTTGTCAGGTTAGATGAAAAAGTAAAGTCCAATAAATGCTATTTACAAGACACACATGATAATTATAAAGACAGACTAAACAGTTGAAAGTAAAGGTGTAGAAAAAGCTGTACATGCAAACACTAAACATAATAAATCTGGTATGGCTTTATTGCTATTAGTCAAAGAAGACTTAAAGACAAAGAAAAGATAAGCAAAGATAAAGATAAAGAGGAGTATTCCAAAATGATAAAAGAACTAACCCATCAAGAAGACATAACAATTCTAAAGGCCCATGCACTTAATAGAAGATTTGAACAATACTAAACACCAACTTGAACTAAATGATGTTTATAGAACATTACACTCAATACACATTATTTTTAGGTGCACATGGAATATTGATACTAGATCATATGCTGGGCCATAAAATAAAGCTCAAATATAAAAAGGTTGAAATTATACAGAGTATATTCTTCAGCCACAGTAACATTAAATTAGAAATAAATAACAAGTCATCTTGATTTGGAAAATCTCCAAAATATTTTAAAATTAAGCCATATACATTAAACAATCTATGTATCAAAGAAACATAAGAAAATTAGAAAATTCTTTGAACTAACACACAATACTTGAACTAAAAGAATGGAAACAAAACATATCAAAATATGTCAGATTCAGTTAAAGTAGTGCTTAGAGGGCAATTTATAGCTTTATAAATAGTCATTAAAGAAAAGAAAAATGTGTGAGGTCAGCAAAATAAGTTTCCAATTACAAATTTAGGAAAAGAGGAGCAAATTAAGCCTAAAATAGGTAGAAGAAAGGAAATAACAAAAACATGAAAAGAAAGTAATGAAATAGAAAACATATAAATAACAGAGGACATTAACAAAAACAAAGGTTATTTTATTGAAAAGGCTAATATAATTAACTAATCTCTAGACTGACCAAGAAAAATTGTACAGGCAACACAAACTGTCAATCTCAAGAAATCAAGGATTACTGCTACAGATTCTAGTAGATACATTTGACATCTTAGATATCATTTGACATCTTAGATAAAGTATACAAATTCCTTTAAAGATACAAATTATCACACCTAATACAAAAAACATTTTTTTAACTTAAAGAAACCTATAACTGCTAAAGGGATTAAATGTATAATTAAAAACTTTCCCACAATGCACACTCTAGGCCCAGAAGTATTCACTGATAAATTTTATCATACATTTAAGAAAGAAATAATACAAATCCTACTTAAACTCCTCCACAAAAAAAGAATAGAAAGGAATATTTCCCAATTCATTTTAGAACATTAGTATTACTCTGATACCAAAAGTCACCAGAAGAAGAACTATAGACTAATTCCTCAAAAACAATGCAAAATTCTAATAAAATATTAGCACATCAAATCCAGCAACAAATAAAAAGAACAATACTTCATGATCAAGTGAGGTATATCATATGAATGCAAGACTGGTCTAACAACGAAAATTCAATCAGTATAAATTACTACTTTACACAGAATAAAAGAGAATTTAGAATTATCTTAATAGATAACAGATAGATAATAAGATTATCTTAATAGATGCAGAAAAAGTGTATGACAAAATTCAACACTCAGCTCTGATAAAAACTTTTAACAAACTAGGAAGAGAATGGAACTTGAATCAGACATATGTTATCTATAAAAAGCCTTACAGCTAACATCATATTCAATGGTGAAGCATTAAATAGTTTTCCTCTAAAACTGAGACAAGATAAGGATTCTCCATTCTTGTCCATGAAAAATAAATAAATGGAAGGAAAAACTATGACACGGGAAGAAGTTAAACTCATTATTCACTGATGACATGATTATATGTGTAGAGAAATCAGTGTAACTACTAAAGTATGACTAATTGAATTGTACTTTTACATACTAGCAACAAACAAATGGAAATGAAGTTTTTAAAATACTACTCATTATAGTATCAAAACCCTCAAATGTCTAAGAATAAATCTAATGAAATATGTATAATACTTCTACATTAAAAACTGTAAAACAAAACCCACATATGTTTGGTCAATTGATTTTCAACCAAGGTGCCAAGTAAATTCAATGGGAAAAAATCATTTTTTTCCAGCTTCATTGAAATATAATTGACAAATAAAATTGTAAGATGTTTGAAGTGTACAACATGATGATTTAGTATATGTATACATTGTGAAAGGATTCCCCCATTTAGTTAATTAATACATCCATTACCTTGCATATTTACCTTTTTTTTCTTGGTGAGAACATTTAAGTTCTGCTCTCTTAGCAAATTTCAATTATACAATAGAGTGTTAAGAACTACAGTCATCATGTGATACATTGGATAGTCAGACCTTATTCATCTAATAACTGAAAGATCTGTAACCTTTTATCAACCTCCCCCATCATCCCCACTCTCCAACTCATGGCAACTACTTTTCTACTTTCTACTTCTATGAGTGTGGCTATAAAATTTTTTTTCAGTTTCCACATATAAGTGAAACCATGCAGTATTTTACTTTCTAACAAATGGTACTGGAACAACTGGATTATCTATAGAACAAGAAAATGAACCTCAACCTCTACTTCATTCCAAACATAAAAATTCAAAATGGATCATTACTGGCAGCTGACTGAAAACTGATGCAAACCAGGAGAATCCAACTGTTGAACTCAAAGAAAACAAGACTCCCACTTCTGACCAACATAAAGAGGGGTTGGATTTACCCTCCTAACTGAATCAACCAAAAAGCAATCAAAATATAGGACATAACAGTTCTGAACACATTAAGCATGAGGCAGTGAAGAACAGTGATCCCTGAGGGAAGGGAACGGAAGCAGGTGAGGAGTAGGGTTGACCCACATAGGGTCTTGGAAGAGTTCCCAGGGTGCAACACAAAGTGGGGGAACATCTTTAGAACCATACAGACTCCCTGAGCTGAGGAGACCAAGGAGGCTACAGTTCACAGGACGGACTACAGGAATGTAGGAATTGTAGAAAGTGATGAAAGTTATAACACATCTACCACAACTTGGGTTTTCCCTCATTCAACAAATCCTGTTGATGTTCTTTCCTCCATAAGAGTTGTTGACCAAACCTTTGGTATTTATTACTCTTCCTTGAAATTTTAGTAAGGCTCAAACTTGGTTGGCTAAAGATGGTTGATGTGGGTAATTTAGTGTAAATCACTTTTACTTTAGGATAGTAAATGAGTAAAAGTACATTAGTCATCACAAATATTTGTGCTAGTTCATGTTCCAGTATTGGGCCTTTCCTGCATCACAGCAGAGGCCCTTCACTATGCTGTATCCTCAACCACTGAGTAAGCAAAGTTACATGGTATTAACAGCTGCTTTTTTTCACCCTCGAACTGACTGAATTTTAGCAAGGGATGAAATAATTTTTACTGACAAAAATGTAGAAGGTTTACATAGCCCTTTACAACTTGGGCTGGAAACTTTAAAAGGAATATGATAAACACCCACCCACTCTTTCCAAGCTACTTGTAGATTAAACAACGTCACATCTGTTTGTGAGTTAAAAGACTTACTCTATGGCTTTTGCATTTTACCTTCATGTTTCCTACTCTTATAAATAATGTACGCATGACTACAGCTAAATTGTATGTTCATCGAGATTATTACATCCATACCATTATATCTTTTTATAACACAAACACTGTATTGTTTACATAATCTCCTTAGATCATATGTGATAAGCATTCACTGTATATGATATGAGAAATTACTGCTTTTTACAACACATTAATGACTCATAGAAACCATGACTTCAACTATACAAAGTGTACTTTTATCTAGTGGACATCTTATGATCCAATGGAGAATAGAGACCATTAGGTTCGCCCTCCTCAAACATATTCCATTAGTTTTAAAGGCACTGTTAAGGGCTCTGTGATTCAAGAATTAGGAAACACCCCAAAACTAGAAGACAAGGTGAAGTGCAACAGATAACGGAATTTATCAAGTGCAGGTCAGAGTTTAGCTACAAGGATGCAGAGCCATCAGGAGAGGCTTGGGGAGCTGAATCTCGGACAAAGTGTTCAAGAAGAGACCACTGGTCATGCTGTGGTCTGAGCTACAAGATGGGGGTTTCAGTGGGACTCTTAATACCTCCCAATGGGAGAGTAGTCTAAAGATTAGTCTTGTTTTCTCCAAACTATATTTCTCTGAAACTTGTGCCTATCCTCCTTCACAAAGCAGGGCTTCCAATAGACCTTTGTGTTTAAGCCTACAGTGTCTGAAAGGGATTTTGGTTTACAGCCTCCAGTTGCATCTCCAGGACGTGTGTGTGTACTTATTTTAGTCCTTTGAAGCTTTGAAACAAGGCACACTCTTCTCCTTCTGCTGATAGCATCTTTGGCCATAGTTTTTCTCAAAATAAGCTACTGCATCCATATGAAAATCTGTTGATGCGGGTAATGCCTCTCTTGATGAAGTATACAGCAAGTTTCTTCCTCAGCAGCTAGCAGGCACCACCACATAATTTGATGATATATAGAAAAGACAACTGGCTTTGAGCTTGTGAATCATTCTATTTTTCCAGAAAAAAAAATTTCATCATCAGCTCTTTCATCTCTACCTTCTCAAAGTCTTATCCTCTCTTGAGATAGTATCAGGTCAACAGGCATTCCATTTTGATGCTGATCTTTCTAACCACAGTGAAAATTTTTAAATGAATATTTTTTTTATTTCACCTGTAACCATTCCCTATCTTTTTTTTGAGATAAGGAATTACTGACTGCATAGATAACATGCATCACATGTTCAATGATTTTCTTTCGTTTGTCCTTCTGAATTTTTCCTATACTCAAATAACTTTGCACTTCCAATGAGCTCATTTTTGTTTCCATTGTCATCATAATGCCTCTTCTTAAAACTCTCCTTGCTTTTGTACCTGTTGATCATAACAGAATTAATAATGGCCAACATCTCAACATGAAAGGCAAACCTGAAAAAATCATAGTACTTGCTATGGTCTAAATGTCTGTGTCTCTCCCAAATTCATATGTTGGAATTCTCATGTGCAAGGTGATGGTGTTAGTAGGTGGGGCCTTTGGGGGGTGATTAGGTCATGAAGGTGGAGTCCTCATGAATGGGATTAGTGCCTTTATAGAAAAGGTTCCAGAGAGATCGCATGCCCCTTAACCATGTGAGGACACAGCAAGAAGTCAGCGGTCTGCAACCAGAGAGATAGCCTTCACCAGAACCCTACCATGTTGGCACCTTGATGTTGTCCTTCCAGCCTCTCAAACTGTGCAAAATAAATTTCTGTTGTTCTGTTGTAAGCTACCCAGTTTGTGATATTTTGTTATAGCCACCCGAATTGACTAAGACAGTAATCTAGCCAAAATGTGGTGACAGGGACTAAAATGTTCATACTTCCCTGCTCATGCCAACTGTCAGGGTAGGCAGACCTGAGTCCCTATTCTTTTGGACCATAAGTTGAAAGATGCTATACATAAAGCACAAAACTGTAGGTAAGTTGCTTTCTTTCTGTTCCGTCCATCAGTCTGTGAGGTAGATGAGTGCAGAATCTATGTTCAGTGTCTCCAGTACATCCCATCACAACTGTTCCATAATAATAACCCCCAGGGTGTATTTTCTGAATTCAAGAAAACAAATTCATAAAAATCTCTGATTTCAGAGGAAACAGAAAATTCCTTTAGAGCCACATTCATCTACTTGAGATTGAACAGCAGGATTATCTGGGAAGGTTTGTTCAAGGTCACATACCCATCTTCTCCACACTGAATATGTATCATTTAAGAAAGTTTCCAGAAGATTCTGATATGTGAGTCTGACTTAGAATCATAGTAATAAAAGATTCAGCTTGATTTTTTGGGTTAATTTTAATGTGTTACAATCACAAAGGCAATGAAGAAATAAATATATGTATATGCATACACTTACTTGCATACTATACATGTATACATATACGTGTATATTTATAGATTGATAAATATGTATGTACATATTTATATTTGTATATATTTATAGATTGATAAATAAATAGGTAGATGACATGTAAATAGTACTGAGACATTTTATCTGGCCTTAAACCCAAGAGTTAGAAATGTGAAATACAAAATAAGAAATAATATCAAAAATTTTTGAATGTGTACAAAAATGATTTAATCATAATACAGAAAACAGAAAGAACAGGCATTTTTCAAAGTATCACATGAGCTGCTGTGCCAATTAAGGTACTAATCTGGTTTTCTTATAAATGGAGATACTTATGTGTTTCCCGTTGATATTTTTAAATGAATATAAGGCAGGTGAGTTACTAAATTTTTCAAGAAAAAGTTTTAGCTATAAAACATGTTTTCATCTCCTCAAAACATTAGATTCCACATATAAGTGGTATCCTATGATATTTGTCTTTCTCTGTCTGACTTACTTCACTTAGTATGATAATCTCTAGGTCCGATGAACTTATTTACAAAACAGAAAGAGACTCACAGACATAGAAAACAAACTTATGGTTACCAAAAGGGAAAGTGGGGAGAGGGATAAATTAGGAATTTGGGACTGACATATACACACTACTACATATAAAATATATAGTCAACAAGGACCTACTATATAGCACAGGGAACTCTACTCAGTATTTTGTAATAACCTATAATGGAAAAGAATCTGAAAAAGAATATATATATATATATGTATATACATATATAAGAGAATCACTCTGCTGTACACCTGAAACTAACATGACATTGTTAATCAACTATACTTCAATAAATTAAAAAAAAAATAACAGACATTTATTATCTCACAATTTCAGCAGATCAGAAATTCAGGAATAGCTTAGCTAGACAGCTATGGCTCAAGCTTTCTCATGGCCTGCAGTCACAACTAAGTTGGGTAGGGAGGTATCGAAGAAGATCCCCTTTCAAATTCACTCATGTCATTGTTGCAGGCCTTGGGCCCTCACCAGGTGGGTCTTTCCACAGGACTACCTCATGACTTGCAGGTGACTTTCCCCCAGCTCTGAGTGATTCCGGTGAGAAGGAGAGAGCTCAAGCACCCACAAGATGAAAGCCACAGTCTTTTAAACCCAATCTTGGAAGTGACAGCCCCTCACTTCTGCTGTATTCTATTCACTGGAAGCAAGTCACTAAATCAAGCCTACACTAATTGCCTGGGTATCACACAGAAGGATTATATGACGATCATTAGATGCCATCTCAGAAGCTTTCTACATCAACCTGAAAAAGAACGTTGCAAGCAATTTTGTTATTATCCTAATTCACAACTCTGATCATCCCAGCAATTAAACTAGGTAGAGTGGTAAAAAGGATAATCAAAATCCCCATCAAAGATGCAGACAATGAGTTCTACAAATCAGGATGGAAAAATTTCCACAATCTCTGACCATTTAATAGGATTTTGGTATAGAAGCTGCCCTCTGACTGACGTCTCAAAATTTCACTGAGAAAAATGTTTTTCCCACGCAATATCTCACACGCCCCTTGGAATTGTGGGAGATGTCTAGTAGGCTCCAAGGTGTGGTTGAAAGAATTAGAGCCCAGGACTCAGAAGGACTATACTCTGGTTCCAGGTCTGATAATAAATTTTCTAGGTATCAGCACCTCTATGTATAAATGTAATGCTCTAAAGAGTTCCTTATGTCCTGCCAGTATTCAATAAATAATACTAGGAAGAAAAACTGAGTAATATTACTTTCATGAGTCATTACCATTGGTTTTCTGCATATATAAGGTAAATAAAAGTCTCATTTGGACTGCATAAATTTTTAATGAAGCTAAAATCTCAGAGCCTAGACTTAAAACACCAAGCCTAGGTTTAAATATCAAGAAACTAGTAAAATACTATTTTGTGTGTCCATGAAAAAAAGGGTACTATTGCTGTAACTGGTCTTTCTTACCCTTTTTAAAATTGTAATTAACTCTTGATTGTGGGGTGTGTATATATGTGTGTATGTTTAATAAATGTTTTATTTGGGGATAATTTTGGATTTACAGAAAGGTTGCAAAGACGGTACAGAGAATTTCCATAAACCCTTAACCTAGTTTTCCCTAAGGTTATCATCTTACGTAAGAATAGTACATTTGTCAAAACTAAGAATAACATTGGTACTTTACTTTTGACTCAACTTCAGATTTCATTCAGGTTCTACCAGTTTTTCCATGAATGTCCTTTTCCTGTTCCAGGATCTGATCCAGAATGCCACAATGCATTGTCATCTGGTCTCCTAGTCTCCTCCAATCTGTCTTCCTTTGTTTTTCATGACCGTAGCAATTTTGAGGAGTAGTGGTTATTCTGTAGACTATCCTTCAATTTAGGCTGTGTGATGTTTTTCTCATGATTAGGCTAAGAATACAAGATGAGCTGACTTCTCATCATATCATATCAAGGGGTACATGATATCATGTATCATGATACTACTGATGATGTTAACCTTTATGATCTGCTTAAAGTGGTGTTTACTAGATTTCTGCACTGTAAAGTCTCTCTTTTTTTTTTTTTTCCTTTCCTATACTCTATTGATAACATGCAAGTCACTATACCCAGCCCACACTCAAGTGCAACCAGGGCGCATTTTATTATGAACATTTTACCCAGTGGCAAAATTCACTTTGGAAATTTCAATATGAATATGCCTTCTCTCTAAATTTAAATCTCTATGACTCTTCATAAAAATTTATTTCCCGATAAATGCTTCTTTACTCCATACTTCTCTCTCTTTAGGCCCACCTCGGGAAACATTTTAAACATGAGAGAGAAGTAGAAACATTTAATCATCGTCAAAGGACAAAGCAGAATAGAAATTACTGTCAAAATTGCATTAAATGACATTAGTCGTTCATCCTCAAGTCAGTATGTGATGGTTCTGATTATGCTATATATGAGGGAACAAACAAAAACAGAAAAACCGAATTTTGTAGAACTGCAAAAATCCCCTATCTATAGTTAATGGCACAGCACTTTAAACTATTCTGGTTTTTTAATGACAGTTATTTAGACTAAAGATTTCAAAGCCAAACTTTACAGAGTTATCTGTCCTTGCTAGGGTTCTAGCTCAAAGATCTCTCGGGTTTTAATCTTCCTAATTAGACTGCATGAACCCTGTTCACAGCTCTGAAGGTGATCTTTATACAACTCGAAGGGCTGCAAAGTAGTTGTATGCCCAACAGAGCCTCCTCTTCCCTGAAAATTTTTTTTTTAAACATTATTTTTTAATTGAAGTATATTTGATTTACAATGTTGTGTTAGTTTCAGGTGTACAGCAAAGAGATATATATATATATATATATACACACACACACACACGTATATATCTATATATTCTTTTTCAGATTCATTTCCCTTATAGGTTATTACAAAATACTGAGTATAGTTCCCTGTGCTATACAGTAGGTCCTTGTTGTTTTTCTATTTTATATATAGTAGTGTGTATATGTTAATCCCAAACTCCTAATTTATGCCCCTCCTCCCTTTCGCCTTAGGTAACCATAAATTTGTTTTCTATATCTGTAGGTCTACTTCTGTTGTGTAAATAAGTTCATTTGTATCATTTTTTTTTTTTTTTAGATTCCACATATAAGCGATATCGTATATTTGTCTTTGTCTAGCTTACTTCACTTAGTGTGATAATCTCTAGGTCCATCTAACACATCTATTCTTTTTTTTTTTAAACATCTTTATTGAAGTATAATTGCCTTACAATGGTGTGTTAGCTTCTGCTTTATAACAAAGTGAATCAGTTATACATATACAATATGTTCCCATTTCTCTTCCCTCTTGCATCTCCCTCCCTCCCACCCTCCCCATCCCACTAGTGGGAAGCAGCCGCATAGCACAGGGAGATCAGCTCGGTGCTTTGTGACCACCTGAAAATTTAAAATAACAACATTCTTCTTAATTTCCTTCATTATTTAAGAAGTTTGGGTGTGATTCTCCAAGTAATGATTTGTGTTGCAGAATTTCGAGACTGGCAGAAAAAAATCTCTCAAAGAAGAGGTCCTACAGCTGTGAAACGTTCTCTCGCTGACACAGTTTCAGTCTGGAGGCATTTAGAGTATGAAGTAAGACTTCACTTTTATTGGCTATGTGTGGGTTGTTTGCTTTCTTGGCAAGCATGTTTTGCATGTTGAATATTTCCCGTGAATACTTTCTTTTCGTTCCGTGTTTGGGCGCCATTGGTTCCAGTAGGTTACCAATAAATTAAGCAAAACAAATTAAATATCCCTTTTTTCATGCTTTGGTTATACACATTTCAGAGGAAAGTGTTTGGGACCTAAATTTTCTATTTAATTGACTAAATTTTAGATTTTTGTTTTGCTTGTTATAAACCCTCAACAAGTTTGTAATTTCCTTTGAGGGTAGGGATTATCTCTGTTTATTTTTTTCTGCAGGGCTCCATCCAGCGCTGAGCATAACACATGGCTTCAAAGGAAAAAGGACAAAAAAAACCTTAAAAAACCCAAAAAAACCCCCACAAAAGTGACTCTTTACTTTAGATTTTACTCACTCTTAAAAGTTTTATAAAATGTTTGTTAACAAATTAATACTGTACTATTAAATCAGGAGATGGCTTAAATACATAGTGACCAAAAGATACACCAGTGTTTTAGTAATATTTTTATACAACTCTTATGTTAAATATCAGTGGTTCTGATTTATTTGTACTGTAGTCTTCTGCATATTTGCTTTTCACTTCTCCACTGAATTCCTCACATTGACTTTTAAGAAAAATCTAAAACTCTTTGTTCTTTCTATTCCTTCAGTTGTCCATTGTGTAATGCCTAGAAACCAGGCTGATAAGATGAATGAAAACAGCTCATGTATATTCATATGCAATCTTATCTCACACGTTATCTCATTGCATCTTCTTTCCTATTCTACTACCCAGGCTCAGATCTTCATCACCATTGCAGTAACCACCTACTATAGCCAGTCCCCCCTTCTTCTTTTCATTGTTCAAATTGTTACTACATTTATCCTTATAAATCATATCCTGATCTTACCTCTTTCTTACTAAAATAAATCCAATAGTTTTCTATGTCCTATAAAATGAAGTAAAAAAAAAAGGCTCCTAACAAATATTTCAAGAAAAATATAACATAGAACAAACCAAGTGCTCATGGAAAAGAACATATAAGATGAAACTAGAAAGATTAGATACGTAGAGAGCTAATAGAATAGATAGGAAGGTTATTTCTCTATAATTTAAGGAGCTTTATTCCCTGTTTGGCAATGAGGAGTAACTGCAAAACTTTTAGTAAGAAAGTAATATACCATTTGTATTTTAGGGGCAGCATTCAGACTATAGTGCACATAAAAGGGATACTAAAAAGGGACTGATGGAAAATTTGGACAGAAGCCTATCTCAGTTAAGTCCAAGTGAGAGATAACAAGGAGGTAGAGAAAAGGAGGTGTAATCAAGGGAAGAGTTGAAGGTACTTGAGGACTGATTAGAGAATAGCATGAGGAAGCTGAAAGAACAGAGAAAGACTTGAGGTTTCTAGTTTGGATGGTTTTCATCAATAACAAATATAGGAGATATTAGTGGAAGAATAGATTTGGTTGTAGGTGGAAGAGCTGGGTGGTTAGTGATGTAAATGTGATATGAAGGGCATGCTGAGCTTAGTTTTGTATATATTGAGGTTGAAGATCTTGTGGAACACCCCAGAAGGCATTTAATATGAAAGAATTTAGGCAAGATCCTGTGTGTAACTTTCCTTTTATTTCCTGTAGTGTTCAGCACAGAGCCTTTAGTTTCAATAACCACTTACTTGAATGAGTAATTATGATTGAGGGAATGCATAAGTGAATGATTGCATTCAGGTTCCCAAATAGCAGACAGGTGTTCATAATTTTCCTCTACGCCATCCTCTAGGTTGGCTCATGAGCACCTCAAGTAGAGAAAGGCCCTAGCGGAGCTCTTTGAAGGAGGAGATCCTGTACTACCAATGTTATCAAGTACCAGTGGGCCACGTTCCATTAACCTGGTCCATAGAAAGAGCTAGAAAAAATGAAGTGTCCACTGATCAACCTCCAAATGTTCATCTGTGCACAAAAATATGCTAGCAAAGGCAAGAAAGGGTCTTTTGTAAGCTGTCCCTAACGTTCCATTTGCTTGGAACTCTAGCTTTACTTTGTTTCTTCTTTACTCCCTCTTCCCCTTTTTAAAAAATTTCTTTTGTTTCCTAGGAAATTTTCTCTTCCTTCTGCCTTTGTTCTCCTGCTTATTAACTTTACTTATTCTTCCTCTGATTCTTCTCATAAATATCATTTATCATATTTCAGAAATTGAGAAAAACTACAGAGAGGTTGCAGAAAATTCAAAAGCTGGAGTAGAAAAACTCAAAAACAATTTAATTACATCTCAATGGAAAAAGGGACTTTTAATGTAGCTTATGGTCAGAAGACATTCAAGGAAAATATGTTGTAACAAGTATTATCAAAAATCCAGAAACTGTAAAAATTAAAACCAGATAAGTGAAATAGTGTAAGAGTTTATTAGGCACATAAGAACAGTTCACAAACTGGTAACCTTCAAACCAACAGTGGAATGACGCTCAGGGACATGACACTGCAGGATGGCTTATAAAGTGAAAATAAGGACATTGTTTAACCTTTATAGTGATTGGTTATTACAATGAGGATTTCCAGATGGTAGAGGATTGGTTAAAAGTGCAGATCTTATATCATTTTAGAAAGATGAGTTAGGTTTCTTTTATGATTATGAGATGAATACGTATCCAAGAAATAAAAAAAGTTAAGTTTTGCTTATGTTCATGAAGTAAGCTAGATTTAGTTTTGTTTATGTGGCTTAAACGATTTTACCTTCTTGGGGGATTTTCGAGCCTGGTCTCTATTTTATTTTATTTTAACAACTCCTCCCTTTTGGTCACTCTCTCTTAAAGCTGACTATATGACCAACTAGTACAGTGTTACTCTCAGATACCACTGTTGACATAGTCATTGAGACGAATGGTCATGTAGCCACTGTTACCAACAGATACATCATCATCACAGATACATGTGGTTGGTTCAGCGAGTCCTTTGACTTGTCTAATCCTGATGAATACCATTTGAGATGTGAGTGGCTGCTGAAAGCCATTTAAAAGCCTTGAGAGGATACAATGCACTAGGGAGGTTGTTAATACGATGACTATGAGGAGGATAATAGCCAAGGATTTAAAATAACCCAGAGCACATTCCCAGGAGCCAAGATTTAAATAAATCAAATGAGTTATAATCATATTAAGGTTTCACATTTCTAAGTCAACCTACATTTGGGGGGATAACATGCAATTGGGTTTCCATTTTTTTCTGAGTTATTTACATAGCACAACATGATGTATTAGCAATCACATATCCTCATGATTACTTAGGGAAGGATGACATGAGGATGTTTTATTTCAGGAGGTGGTGTTGCAGGTGGACTTCCACCTAAATTAGGCCTCTATATGATTTGAGCCATCAGGTAATTTACTAAGAAGAATTTCTATGGAAACCAAAGAAAAACAAAGGTTAATAGTTGGAGCAAAATACAAACTCAGTGCCTGAGTTTGGAGAGGTGCTAATTGAGAAAATGTCTGGATTTGAGTTCAAAGCATTTTAGATGGTGAAATGCAGTGGCAGTTTCAATCTGAAGGAGCTTCCAGATTTGCAGTTTGACTGTCTTTGATGGTGTCATTGGATGTTCTGGTGAACTCTCTTAAGTGTCCCATACAGCAGCAAGCATGAAGGTTGTCCATACATGATCTGTTATGATGACTTCTCTGAAGTTGACAGGTAGATAACAATACCTCAAAGACAATTAATAGGACTAGAATCTGATAACAGGTATACTATAGTTTCTATTAAAACAATTTTGTCTATATTTATATATTTTTGTCTACATTTTGTAAAGGTATTTTTTATCAAAGATAATTACAGTGAGACTAATTTGTTTATAAAATAAGTCTGGCTGCGTTAAATATGGCCTGGTTATTTACATGAATGTAGCAATAACAGTGATGATCTGTATATTCTTTTTTTTTTTTTTTTTTTTAAGAACAGGTTGAGAGCGGTTTTTTCTTTTTTTAATTAATTAATTAATTTATTTTTGGCTGTGTTGGGTCTTCGTTTCTGTGTGAGGGCTTTCTCCAGTTGCAGCGAGCGGGGGCCACTCCTCATCATGGTGCGCGGGCCTCTCACTGTCGCGGCCTCTCCCGTTGTGGAGCATGGGCTCCAGACACGCAGGCTCAGTAGCTGTGGCGCATGGGCCTAGCTGCTCCGCGGCATGTGGGATCCTCCCAGACCAGGGAGGTCGAACCCGTGTCCCCTTCATTGGCAGGTGGACTCTCAACCACTGCGCCACCAGGGAAGCCCCTGTATATTCTTAAATATAATACTCCAATCAAAGCTTTGGTAGTATCCAAGTTTGTTTATTAACTCCACAAAGCTAACCTTCAGTATTTAAAATTCTCAAGTAATAATAAATCTCAGACGAGAACTTTAAAAGTCTCTTTAGGCAGAGAAGCCAAGTTAAGGACTTGCCCAATTGTGTCCTGTTATAAGGAGAACAGATTATTTATGAACTTATGTAAATACCTATATTGTCATGAAAATAAGAATATTTAATAATTGTTTCTGAATTCTAGAGGAAACAGGGAAAAAAAGATAAATGTTTCAATCTTTATTTGTATAGGTATATTTTACCAAATTGCTGTAAGTTATAGACAGCTTAAAAGAAAGGAGAAAAGGAGTTTCTTTAAATCTGGACAACAAAACAAAGTACCAGCAATGTTTCAAACAAAGTCATAAAAATTATAAACATCTTTATCAGTTCATTCAGTTTTATGTAAGTAATTCTTGTTTTTCTTGATCTGGGATTAACAGTTATATGAATCAATCAATTTTTCCATTAGAATTCTAAAAATTCTTACTGAATTCAGCATTTTGAGCTAAAGTTAAGAGAAACCTGTATTCTATAGTAATTGTCAGGGACTTTTCCAAGAATCTGCTTGAAGGTGAGACATTTTTGCCTGTAGTTGATTGTAAACACTTTCAGAGGAGAATCAAGTGTAAAACAATAATTGTCTGTGAGTGATAAAAGAAATAGAAATAGCCATGGTAAACCAGACAAGGGGCCAGTCACACCTACCACAATGCTCACAATAGTCAGCCTGCCAAAATAGAAGGACCCTTGCCACCCACATAGGGAGTACCCTTAGAACATACAGCAATGGTGACCAGAGGGGAGTATGCTGCTGGGACACACAGGACATCTCCTAAGAAAGGCCACTTCTCCAAGATCAGGAAACATAACCAAACGTACCAGATACATAGAAATAAAAACACCAAATTAGGAAAAACGAGGTGACAGAAGAACATGTTCCAAAAAAAGGAACATGATAAAATGCCAGAAGAACTAAGTGAAAAGAGATAGGCAATCTACCCAATAAAGAGTTCAAGGTAATGACTGTGAAGATGAACAAAAAACTCAAGAGAAGAATGGATGATTATAGTGAGAAGTTTATCAACCAGTGTGAAAATAAAAAGAACCACACAGAGCTGAAAAATAAAATAACTGAAATACAAAATACAGTAGAAGGAATAAACAGTTGATGGAAGATAAAGAACAGATTGGTGAGCTGGAAGACATAGTAATGGAAACTGAACAGAAAAAAAAAAAGAAAAGAAATGAGGATAGTTTAGGAGACCTCTGAGACATCAAGCATACTAACATTTGCATTATAGGGATCCCAGAAGGAGAAGAGAGAGAGAAGGGGCAGAAAACATATTTGGAGAAATCAAGATTGAAAAATTCCCTGACCTGGGAAAGGAAACAGACATTATATAATGACTAAAAGATCAAGAAGAAGATATAACAGTTGTAACTAGGTATGCACCCAAAACAGGAGCACCTAAATACATAAAGCAAATATTAACAGACATAAAGGGAGAAATTGACAGTAACACAATAACAATAGGGGACTTTAACACCACTCTTACATCACTGGACACATCATCCAGACAGAAATTCTACAAGGACATACCTTAAACGATACATTCGACCGAATGGACTTAATAAATATAAATAGAACATTCCATCCAAAAGCAGCAGAATACACATTCTTTTTAAATGCATGGGGAACATTCTCCAGTATAGATCACATGCTGGCCACAAAACAAGTCTCATAAGTTTAATAAAACTGAAATAATATCAAATATCTTTTCCAACCACAACATTATGAAATAAGAAATCAGAAAAAAAATGCATAAAACAGAAACATGTGGAGGCTAAACAATATGTTACTAAACAACCAATGGATCACTGAATAAATAGAAGAAGAAATAAAAATATACCTGGAGACAAATGAAAACAAAAAGAAATCATAATGATCAGAAAAGAAATAAATGAAATAGAGAGAAAAAAAATAGAAAAGATCAATGAAACTATGATCTAGTTCTTTGGAAAGATAAAGAAAATTAATGCACCTTTAGCCAGACTTATCAAAGAGAGAGAGAGAGAGAGAACCCAAATCAATAAAATCAGAAATTTAAAAAGAGAAGTTAAAATCAACACCACAGAAATACAAAGAATCATAAGAGACTACTATGAACCACTATTTGCCAAAAAATAGACAACCTAGAAGAAATGGACAAATTTCTAGAAATGTACTAACTACCCAGACTGAACCAGGAAGAAATAGAAAATACAAATAGATCAGCTACCAGTAATTAAATTGAATCAGTAATAAAATTAGAAAACAAAAACAAACAAAAACCTCCCAACAAACAAAAGTTCAGGACCAGATGGCTTCACGGGTGAATTCTACCTGACATTTAGAGAAGAGTTAACACCTATTCTTCTGAAACTCTTCCAAAAACTTGAAGAGGAAGGAACACTTCTGAACTTATTCTACAAGGCCAGCATCACCCTGAAACCAACACCAGACAAAAATATCACAATAAAAGAAAAATACAGGCTAATATCACTGATGAACAAAGATGCAAAAATCCTCAACAAAATACTAGCAAACTGAATCCAACAATACATTAAAAGGATCATACACCATGATCAAGTGGGATTTATCTCAGGGATACAAGGATTCTTCAATATATGCAAATCAATCAGTCTAATACAGCACATCAACAGACTGAAGAATAAAAACCATATGATTATCTCAATAGATGCAGAAAAAGCTTTTGACAAAATTCAACACCCATTTATGATAAAAACTCTCCAGAAAGTGGGCATAGAGGGACCCTACCTCAACATAATAAAGGTCATACATGACAAACCCACAGCAAACATCATTCTCAATGATGAAAAGCTGAAAGCATTTCCTGTAAGATCAGGAAAAAGGCAAAGATGTCCACTCTCACCACTTTTATTCAACATAGGTTTGGAAGTCCTAGCCACAGCAATTAGAAAAGAAAAAAGAAATAAAAGGCATCCAAATCAGAAGGGAAAAATACATTTTCTTCATTTGCACATGATCCAATCATATATATATCTATATATCTACAATCATATCTATATCTATATTTCTATATATAGATATAAATATAAATCCCCAACACCAGAAATACTGAGTTGTCTCTTATGAACAGAAGGATGACTTACTAAGAGGCTTCAACAAATAAAACACAGGTATGCACAATAAAGTCAGAAAGTTCAAATCACACAAAAAAAGCAGAGCTTTTTTTTAATCCAATGGAAACTTATCCTAGGACGCTGAGATTGGTGAGATAGCAGTGAGTGCAGTGGGCTCTGCGGGGACCAGCACATGGTTGCACATAAGTCTCAGTGTCACTGAGGGAGGTCTCCTTTGGTTCTCACTTCTGACCCCAGAAACTATCAAAAATTCAGAAACAGTAGAAATTAAAACCAGATCAGTAAAATAGTATTAGTAAGAGTTTATTGTGCTCATAAGAACAGTTCATGAACTAGGAGTCTTCAGACTAAAACTGTAATTAAGTTCAGAGGCATGACACTGCAGGATGGCTTATAAAGTGAAAATGAGGAAGTTGTTTAACCCTTACAATGATTGGTTATTACAATGGGGGTTTGCAGATGGCAGAGGACTGGTTAAAAGTGATTTATCTTACACCGTTTTAGGAAAATGAGTTAAGTTTCTTTTGTGATTATCAGAGGAAAACATTTACAAGAAATGGCCTAAGTTTCACTTATGTTCATGAAATAAGTTAGATTTAGTTTTGCTAACATGGCTTAAATGGTTTTGTCTTGAGGGATTTACAAGCCTGGTCTCCGTTTTATTTTATTTTAACACTATTATGGAATCTAAGTGTTTTGTTAAGTTTCAAAATATTTCAACAATGATGGTTTAAAATACTTTCTCCTAACAACTAGGAATCCTGGTCTTTAAAAGGTCTTTTTCAAAGAGAAGTATGTTACTTCAGATTCAAACTCAAGCCTGAAAGAAGAAACAGAATGTAAATATTAAAGATTTCTAATAGGCCCAACATTCTAACATTGACAACAGATGAGTCATTGTCTTTCATTTCTGCTTGGGAAATAAGTATTATCTTCCCAAACAGGTCTCCACGTAACTAAAATGGAAAAATACTTGAAGAACTTAGAAAAAAAAAGGAATCACTTGGTACGTAACTCTCATCAGTAAATATTTGTTGAACTAGATTTATCCTCAGAGTATAAATGTGTATGGCTGCTTTGCTTAAATTATTACAAATTCTATTAAGCAGATTCAGAATTAGTATAACTCTTCTTTCTTGAGGTGATATAGCAAAGTGGAGAAGAACACACGCTTTGAAGGATAAAAGTCTTTGATTCAATTACTCCTCCAGTTCTTATTAGCTGCATGATGATAACTTGTTTAATCTAACTACACCTCAGTTTCTCTTCCTGAAAAATGAAGATTAAAGCACCTATCTCTTTGGATGAGGCCAAATATGACTGTGAAACATTTAACACAGTAGTGGCTATGTAGTACTTGTTAACTATTGCTATGTTCCCCAACAGTTCTTAATGGTATTCATATAAACAAAATAAAATGAAAATTTATCACAATATCAAACTACTGTTAAACAATAACAGAGGAAGTTCAAGCTTTCTCTTGACAAAGAATGAAGGATGCAGAATGATGTTGCCTTTTCTATTACTAACAAATCAAATTTGGTTTGCTGTTTACATATTGAATTTCAGGGCTCTTTCTAGGGTACTTGGGGTCAGCATCATGTGCCTGAATTGTTCAGGTGAGTTTAAGTCAGGTAAGAAGATCCTTGCTCAGAGGCAGGGCAGGTCTAGTGACCTCCAGGATGTAGAAAGTACCAGGTGGAATTAATTTTACAGATGCTATTGATGAGCATGGACAGCTAGAAAGTCCTTGAACAGGGGTGGGCAACATGAGCCATTATTTTCAGTGAGTGACCTTTCTTGCAAAGGTGGACAACAGGTGTGATACTCATGGAAATGACAGAGAAGGATGACTCACTGCATTTCAACTTACATTGCTTTTAGTGGGTAGGAATGTTCCCATTCAGGAGAGAGACAAAAGCCTCTATTATTTCTTTGGCAGCTCTTTTTGTTTGTTTTTGACCCTGCTTATCTCCCAAATTAGATAAAGTAACAGAAATAGAGGTAAGGTTCATAGAGAGACTAAGATAAGAGAAAAGCCTGTGAACATTCTGCCAGAGTGGGTTGGGAGAACTGCCCTGACTGAAAGCACTGTGATCCAGCTGTCACAAACTGAACAGAAGAAGAACCAGAACATATAATAGCTATTTTCTTTTTATTTCAGAAAGGTATGGCTACATATATTTCTTTTCTTTTTCCACTTAAAGACTAGTAATGTAGGCATTTTTCAAAATATTTGAGATTTTTCTATCACCTAGAAATTCTACTGAGACTTTCAGTCTCTTCCTAGGCAAATAAGACTTGAGACATTATTTTTCCCCTTTCAACTTGTTATCTTACTTTTATTAAAGAATCTTAAAGACTTTATTAGCTAAAAATAAGGAAGGATCTGAATGGTGACAGATAATGGTGAGTAATAATGTGGCAATATACAGAAAGATTGTATTATTTTGGAAACAAGAGAATAAAACTGTACTGCAGTGCTATGTGACAGAACAAGCACAGATCAGGCTAACATCAGTAACTAAACAGCCGAGGGTCACTCTTTCCTTGACCAAAGGTATAAATATATATCTTGTGCTTTTCATCAACTCACATAATTGAGTCTTACCAATTTCCTTGGAAATCTGTGACAAAAAGGAGCTCTTGCCCAGTTTTTGTAAGCAAACATTTTAGGAGAAAGAAATACATTAGCTTCCCCGCCTGCGCCCCCCGCCCGGCCAAGAGATCAAAGAAAGCATTGTTCAAATACATACATACATACATACATGCTTGGCTTAGTTATGACTGTTTAGTTCTCCCTGATATGCATTCCCTCCCAGCAGCCTCAAAATCAGCTACAACTAAAATAATTTGAAATGGTTTTTTCTCATTGTCATCATTTGACCCTTGTTTCTGAACTCAGTCCAGCATTGTTCTTATCACTGCATGAAGCACCATAAATTATACTTCCAGGAACCCTTCACTGACCTGCTCATAGAGACCGGATAAGGTGAGTGAGTGTGGGGTTTTGGCACCAGCAACTTGCTGTCTTATGACTCAGTATGCAGGAACTGCAAAAGACAGCTTCTCTCCCTATGGTTTTAAGGGGAGCTCAGAGCCCATGTTAGTATACCTTCCTGTTGCCTACAAGTGGAGAGATTCCCAAAATGCAGGGAAAAAACACATAGACTTACAAATAAAAGTTGGTCTCAAATTTCTAGAATATGAATTTTTCTTATTATTTGAGTAAATACTGCAGTGCAGTTTCCCTCAAACCAGACACCACATAAAATATATTTCCAAAAGTTTTCTGAGAATATAATTCAAGAAGAAAGTCATCCCAACGTAAAGCTACCAGCTCATGCATTGTTCCAGTTTCTATGCTATATTCATCAAATATCCATTTCTAAGACAGCAACCCATGCCTACCTCCCAGGACACCAGGGGACATGAATATATGAAAAGAAATAAAACATGATTTATAATGATAGATCATGTTAGCTGCATATACATTTAACTGATTTTAAATTGTGAAAATGCTTAAACAATTTTTGGAATTAATCATGTGGCTTAAGGATTCTAAATATGATAAATTCTACTCACAGTCCTGATCAATTTTTTGTCAGCTTTTAAGTCCCAGGTGAAAGGGAATATTGAGTGGAGTGAAACCTAACCTGGTCAATTCAGGAATAAGACAGCCAAATAAAGGAAAAGACTCTGATTAGAACATAAGCAACTCCATCTTCTTTCATCCTTCAACTTTTGTTGACTGCTTTAATAGTTCACAGGGGAAGAGTCTGTGTTAAAACATACCACCCAAGACTGAAATAAATGTTCAACAAATGTCAGCCAATCACAGAGGAAAGACTGATACTAGAACTGGGTCATAACAGATAGTTCACAAGATCACTGCACTCCTCTCCATCCCAGGCAACCAGAAGGTGAATAAAGCAAAAATAAATGTGCTTAGAAGTATTTTTGTGAATGAGGCTTGGAAGTGGAAGCTTTAGTTTTATCCCATTCCAATACCTATAACTTAATCACATGGTTACACTTAACTGCAAGGAAGGCTGCTTATACACACAAGGTATGTGCCCAGGAAGTTGAAGAGAATATGAATTTTAGTGAATATATAATAATTCCTGCCAGATAGCTTAATCCTCAAACTATTCTAAATTTTACTTTTGAATAAATTCAGATAATCTTTTTAAAAAATATGAATCAAAGTCAATAAGGTTCAGAAGATCAATGTTCTAGGAAAGGGACAGTATAAATGGTTTCCTATAGGTACATCATGAGAACATCCAGGTCACCTCTGGGGAGAAAAAGAAACAAAATTGATAGCCTGGAGTATTTTAGGTTGGTTACATGGGAAATTGTGTCAACATGAAAATTGCAATGATTTACCAAAGATCCATGAACATTCTTCCTCTTGGAGTCTTTAATTACTAGCACAAGTGTTTAGGTGTTTGAGACTATTAAACAACCTTATTTTGTAATTATCTGAAAACTAAAATCCCATCTGTAGTCAAGAGTTCCCACAAATTTTAAGTCTGTTCTGCATAACTTACACTCTAATTTCAGTTTTTTACTATCCCAAAGTGGATTGTCATTCAAATAAAAATTGGCCCAATCCTAAAAGTTAAAAATTAAAATATATGATACTTTTTCCTCTTTAAGCATGTCTTCGTTAACATAAGATTAAAACATTAGAGATATATTGTTTGAAGAATAATTAAATATACGTTTAAAAATGATTTTCTTCTTAGTTTTTTCAATAGGAAATTAAATGCTCTTCACCCAGCATGTTTATTAATTTATCTAATTCTTTAAATATATGATTAAGAGAATTGGAACATTTTGCCAAATTCTGAATGAAAATGACAATGAGCCATTTTCCCAGTTTCCTGTGAGTATTTGGAGGGAATTGACGGCAATTAAATCTAATAAAACTTTTGTTGTCATTTTTAATTGAACTTTTTATTTTGAGATAATTGTAGATTCACTTCTAGTTGTAAGAAGTAATACAAGGAGATGCTTTAAATCCTTTACCCAATTTTCAGCAAATCTTGCAAAGCTGTATAATATCACCACTAGGATACTGACACTGATGTAATCCACTGGTCTTACTCATATTTCCCCAGCTTTACTTGCACTAATTTGTGTGTTTGTGTGTGTGTGTGTGTGTGTGTGTATTAGTTCTGTGCAATTTACCACATGTCTAAGTTTGTGTATCTACCACCACAGTCAAGATACAGGAAGTTCAATCAGAACAAAGATTCCTGGTTGTGTCCTTTTATCATCACGCCCACCTCCCAACCCTTCACTACCCTCCACCTACCCTAACTCCTGGCAATCACTAATCTGTTCTCCATTTCTATAATTTTGTCATTTCTAGAATGTTATATAAATAGAATTATACAGTATGTGTGAGAATGACTTTTTTTTGCTCTATATAATTCTCCTGAGACTCATTCAAGTTGTGTATACTACTAATAACATTTTAAAACATTAATAAGACAAATATAATCTTAAACTAGCTTTAGAATCACTAACTGATTTTTTTTTTCTTTTAATGGTCTAATTTAGTGCTTCTCAGTCACCTAGAGGCTTGTTAAATTAAAACATAGCTTGCTGGACCTGCCCCTAGAGTTCTGACGAAGTAGTCTGAAGAGTGCCTGAGAATGCACTTGTCTGAAAACTCTTCATAAGGATGATGATTATAAATTAAATTTATAATTAAGAGCTCATCCTAATTCTTATTTAAAATGTTGTTCTAAAAGAATTCATTCTCACTTGTCTATACCCAAAAGTTGTGGGCCTAAGAGAGAACGTAACACATTCTCAGGCTTCTCAAGGAATACTCCACTATTCTCAGGAGGAAAACAGACTTTCGAAATCAGATAGCAAATAAACAAATAGAACACAGGCAGTTTACAAAGAAATATAAATAGTCATAAACATATGAAAATGCTTCTAAGGAGTAATCAAGGAAATGCAAATTAAATCAATGAGTTCATAACACCTTTAAATCTTTCAAAAATTTGGTAACATGACATATTGGTAAATAGAGAAACATGCAGCCATAATAGATAATGGGCAGAACTACTTTATTGGGTAATTTTTCATAATTTATTAACATTAAATATGCCTTATGATCCAGTTATGGCAGTACCAGAGAGAAAGAGAGAAAAATACATGCCCAAGACAGCATATTATATGGGAATTTGTTGCAGATTTTTGAAAAAAGTAAATGTACATAAATGTCCATAAATGAAGGGAAAACTAATTAATATCTCTCAGCAGTTTTAAGAAAATGAAATCACTCTCCATGCACAAAGATGGAAAGGCTTCTAATTTAGCATATATCTAGGTTCTGACTGCCATCCTACCTGGTGACCAGGGAAGCCAGTGGATATTTCCTCTGCCTTCTTCCTCTGGACCACTATAAATCACCAGTATCTCCCTGGAAGGTGCTTGTACATATGTCTGCACTCGAGGCTAGGTGGCTATCATGTGAGAGACAGGCTCCTGGATTGCCTGGCTCTAATATCCAACAGGGATTGAATTCACAAGTCCCACAGCACTGCAGCAAACAAAGAAACAGATCTTAACTGGCTATCTTCCCAAGCTCAGAACAGAGGGGACAAACAGAAACACTCATCTCCCAGTCTGTCTCTGAGAGAGGTCTATTTGCATACTTTGAAAGCTGCTGCCTGAGCATCAGATTTCTAATTTAGCACACACTTTATGGACTGAATGACATCTTTCCTGGAGACCAGGAAGCTTGTGGAACCCTTTCTGCTCACTCCCTCTAGCCTACTTCAAGATGTCAGTGTTTCTCTGGAAGAAGCTTGTACATACATTTGGCTCCCCAGCTTTTCCAGCCACAGGCCAAGGATGGGCACCTGGATCACTTGGCTCTGAGAACCAACAGGGCTTGCATTCTCAAGTGCCACAGGACTGCAGCAAAGAAGCATTTTTTAATGGCTATCGAAGCACCTCTGCACACACAGCTTTACACCTGGACCAAGCACAGGGGGAGCAGGCAAAATGCCAACCTTCTGGTTTCTTCCTGGGTGTGGCCTAACTACATATTTTCCAAGCTGCTGTCTGAGATCCAGTTTCCAATCAATTGGCATCTAAGTGCTGGCTGTGTTTCTCCCCTTTGGGACACTGATGGGTCTTGGCACATCCTCAAATACTGAGAGGCATCAGGAACAAAGAAGGTGGCTTTGTCTTTACAAAAATTTAAGAGACAAACAAGACTTCACGCTGGACTGATTGACGGAGTTCATCTCCCACATGAGACCATTCTGTCAAGACTGCGAGAGGTGGCTGCTTTATCTATGTGCAGAAACCAATACAGAGAGTAAGAAAAATGAAGAAAGAGAATATATCCCAAAGAACAAAATAAAACTCCAGAAACAGATAATAATGAAATAGAGATGAATAATTTACTTATTAGAGGGTTCAAACTAACAGTCATAAAGATGTTCACTGAGGACATGAACAAAGTAAGAATATTAAAGTAGAGATAGAAAATATTAGAAAGTACCAAGCAAATCACAGAGCTAAAGAATACAATAAGTAAACTAAAAAATTCAATAGAGGGGTTCAACAGCAGACTAGGTGAGCAGCAGAAAGGATCAGTGAACTTGAAGACAGGATGGTGAAATTCATCTAATCTGAGAAGCAAAAAGAGAAAAAGAATGAAAAACAGTGAAGATAACTTAAGAGACTTTTGGAACACCATCAAAAGGAACAATATATATGCATTATAGGGGTCCCAGAAGGACAAGAGAGAGACTAGGGACAGAAAGCTTATTCAAAGAAAAAAAAATGGCTGAAAAGTTCCCTAACCTGGAGAAAGAAACAGAAATCCAAATCCAGGAAGCTCAGAGTTCCAAATAAGATTAATCTAAAGAGACCCACAACAAGACATATTATAATTAAATTGTCAATAGTTATGGAAAAAATCTTAAACTCAGCAAGTACAAAACAACTTGTTACACACAAGGGAGTCCCCATAAGATTATAAATGGATTTTCAGCAGAAACTTTGCAGGTCAGAAGGGAGTGGCATGATATAGTCAAAGTGCTGAAAGAAAAGACTGCCAACCAAGAATATTGTACTATAACTGGCAAAGTTGTCCTTCAGAACTGAAGGAGAGATAAAGAATTTTCCAGACAAACAAAAGCTGAAGGAGTTTATCACCACTAGACTGGCCTTATAAGGAATGTTAAAGTTAGTTTTTCAAGCTGAAATGAAAAGACACTAGTTAGTAGCAGGAAAACATATGACAGTATAAAACTCATGAGTAAAGGTAAATATATATTTAAATTCAAAATACTCTAATGTAATGGTTTTGGGTAAATCATTTATAACTCTAGTATAAAGATCAAAAGACAAAAGTATTAAAATTAACTATAACTTTAACAACTTGCAAAGGGATACACAATGTAAAAAGATGTAAGTTGTGATATCAGAAACATAAAATGTGGGAGGGAATGGATAAATGTAGAGCATGTAAAGTTAAGTTGTTATCAGATTAAAACAGGCTGTTATAAGATGTTTTATGTAATCTTAATGGTAACCACAATGCAAAAGCTTATAACAGAAATACAAAAGATAAAGAAAAAAGAATCAAAGCATACCACTACAGAAAATCACCAAATCAAAGAGAGAGAGGGAGAGAGAGAGAGAGAGAGAAGGGAATAAGAGAGAAAGACAGGAACACAGGAATTATAAAACAACCAGAAAACAATTAACAAAATGGAAATAGGAAGTCCACACCTATCAAAAATTACTTTAACTGTGAATGGACTAAATTCACCAATCAAAAGAGCTAGGGTGGGGGCTTCCCTCGTGGCGCAGTGGTTGGGAGTCTGCCTGCTGATGCAGGGGACACGGGTTCGCACCCTGGTCTGGGAGGATCCCACATGCTGTGGAGCAACTAGGCCCGTGAGCCACAACTACTGAGCCTGCGCGTCTGGAGCCTGTGCTCCGCAACAAGAGAGGCCACGATAGTGAGAGGCCCGCGCACCGCGATGAAGAGTGGCCCCCGCTTGCCGCAACTACAGAAAGCCCTAGCACAGAAACGAAGACCCAACATAGCAATCAATCAATCAATAAATAAATAGATCTTAAAAAAAAAAAAAAAAGAGCTAGGGTGGCTAAATTGATTTTTTTAAAAAAACAAAAAAAAACACCTATATTCTGTCTACAAGAGACTCTCTTCAGACATAAAGACACACACAGACTACAAGTGAAGTAATGGAAAAATATATCCATGCAAAAGGAAGCCAAAAGAAAGTTGGAATAGATATACTTATATAAGATAAAATAGACTTTAAGTCAATGACTGGAACAACAGACAACGAAGATCATTATATAATGATAAAAGGGTCAATTAATCAAGAAGATATCATATTTGTAAATATTCATGCATGCAACATAGGAGCATTTAATACATAAAGCAAATATTAACTGACCTAAAGGGAGAACTAGACAGCAATACAGTAATAGCAGGGGACTTCAATACTCTAATTTCAACAATGTATAGATTACCCAGACAGCAGTAAGAAAATATTTGACTTAAACTACACATTAACCATATGGGCTTAACAGACATTTACAGAACATTCTATCCAATAGCAGCAGAATACACATTCTTTTTTAAAAAATATTATTCTTTATTACCAGTTTTCAAAATAATGAGTTGGCACTTTCAAAGGTGGCCAGAATGTTTTTTTAAGTATTATAAACACATGCATTTAAATATATTATATGTGTTTAAATCCATTAAAGTAATTGTCCTTACTGATGTTCTCAAGTGCAAGTAGAACATTCTCCAGAACAGATCATATGTTAGAGAACAAAACAAGTATTAATATATTTAAGAAAACTGAAATCATATCAAGACTTTTTTCCAAACACAATGGTGTGAAACTAGAAATCAATTACAAGAAGAGAACTGGAAATTTCACAAATATGTGGAGATTAAACAACATGTTCTTGAACAACGAAGGATCAAAGAAGAAATCCAAAGATAAATCAAAAAAATATCTTGAGACAAATGAAAATGGAAATACATATATCAAAGCTTATGGGATTCAGCAAAAGTAGTTCTACAGTGGAAGTTTGTAGTATTAATCACCTAAATTAAGGAAAAAAGGATATTAAATAAAAAAACTAACTTTACACCTCAAGAAACTAGAAAAATAAAAAAAAATCTAAGCCCTAAATTAGCAGAAGGAAGAAAATAACAAAGATCAGAGAGGAAATAAATAAAATGGAGACTAAAACACAATAGAAAACATCAAAGAATCTAAGAGATGTTTTTTGAAAAGATAAACAAAGTAGACAAACTTTTAGCTAGACTCACCAAGAAAAAAAGAGAGAGGACTCAAATATTAAAACTTATAAATGAGAGAGGAACCATTACAACTGATACTACACAAATACAAGGGATTGTAAGAGACTACTGTGAACAATTATACAACAACTAATTGTACAACATAGGAAAAAATAGACAATTTCCTAGAAATTTACAACCTATCAAGATTGAATCATGAAGAAATAGAGAATCTGAATAGACCAATTACTAGTATGGAGATTTTACTAATAAAAAATTTCCCAACAAAGAAAAGTCCAGAACCAGATGCTTTCACTGGTGAATTCTACCAAACATTTAAGTAATAATTTATACCAACCCTCCTCAAACTCTTCCAAAATATAGAAGAGAAGGGAACACTTTCCAAACTCATTTTATGAAGCCAGTATTATTTTGATACCAAAACCAGACAAGGACGCAACAACAACAACAAAATTACAGTCCAATATCCCTGACGAACATAGATGCAAAAATCCTCAAAAAAATATTAGCAAACCAAATTTAAGAGTACATTAAAAGGATCATACACTATAATTAAGCGGAGTTTACTCCAGGGATGCAAGGATGGTTCAGCATCCATGGATCAATTAGTGTGATATGCCACATTAACAAAATGAAAGATAAAAATCATATGATCATCTCAATAGATTCAGAAAAAGCATTTGACAAAATTCAACACCTATTCTGGATAAAAACTCTCAACAAACTGTGTATGGAGGGATCATACCTCAACATACTAAAGGCCATGTATGAAAAGCCCATAGCTAACATCATACTAAACAGTGAAAAGTTGAAAGCTTTTTCTCTAAGACCAGGAACAAAATAAGAATGCCCACACTTGCCACTTTTATTCAACATAGTACCAGACTTCCTAGTGAAAAAAATTAAGCGTGAAAAAGAAATAAAGGGCATCCAAATTAGAATGGAAGAAGTAAAACTGCCACTATTTGCAGATGACATGGTGCTACACATAGAAAACCCTGAAGACCCCACCAAAAAAATGTTTGAACTAATAAATTCAGTAAAGTTGCAGGATATAAAATCAAGATATAAAATCAGTTGCATTTCTGAACATTAACAACAAACTATAAGAATAAGAAATTAAGAAAACAACCTCATTTACAGTAGCATCAAAAAGAATAAAATATTTCAGAATACATTTAATGAAGGAAGTGAAATATCTGTATACTGTAAACTATAAGGCACTGATGAAATAAACTGAAGAAGACACAAATAAATGGAAAGATAGTCTATGCTCATAGATTACAATAATGAATATTGTTAAATTCCATACAACCCAAAGTTATAGATTCAATGCAATTCCTATCAACATTCCAATGGCTTTTTTCAAGAAATAGAGAAAAAAATCCTAAAATTTGTATGGCACCACAAATGAGATCAAATAGTCAAAGCAATATTGAAAAAAGAAAAACAAAGCTGGAAGAATCACAATTCCTGATTTCAAACTATGTTACAAAGCTATAGTAATCAAAACAGTATAATATTGGCATAAAAACAGACATATAGATCAATGGAATAGAATAGAGAGCCCAGAATAAACCCATGTATATATGTCAATTAATTTTTTACAAAGGAGACAAGAATATATAGTGGGGAAGGGACAGTCTTTTCAATGAAAGGTGTTGGGAAAACTAGATAGCCACATGCAAAAGAATGAAACTGTACCCTTACCTTACACTGTACACAAAATCCATTCAAAATGGCTTAAAGATTTGAATGAAAATATAGGGGTAATCTCCTTGACATCCATCTTGGCAATGTTGTTTTTTTTTTTTTTTTTGATTTGACAGCAAAAGCAAAGGCAAGAAAAGCAAAGATCAACAAGTGGGACTACATCAAAATAAAAGCTTCTGCATAGCAAAAGAAACCATCAGCATAATGAAAAGGCAATCTACAGAATGGGAGAAAATATTTCTAAACCATACATCGGATAAGGGGTTAATATACAAAATATGTAAAGGATTCATACAACTCAATGGCAAAACAAACAAACAAAAAAGCCAAACACTCTGATTACAAATGGGCAGAGGAACTGAATACACATTTTTCCAAAGAAGACACACAAATAGTCAACAGGTACATGAAAAAGTACTTGACATTACTAATCATCAGGGAAATGCATACCAAAAACACAATGAGATCTCATCTCACACCTGTTAGAATGGCTATCATCAAAAAGACACGAGATAACAAGTGTTGGCCAGGATGTGGAGCAAAGGGGACCCTTACGCACTGTTGGTGGCAATGTAAATTGAGGCAGCCACAATGGAAAGCAATATGGAGGATCCTCAAAAAATTAAAAATAGAGCTACCATATGATCCAGCAATCCTCCTTCCGGGTATATATTCATAGAACTCAAACAGACACCTGCAGTCCTATGTTCATTGCAGCATTATTCACAATAGCCAAGATATGGAAACTATCTAAGTGTCCATCAATGGATTAACGTATAAGGAAGATGTGGTAGATATATACAACGAAGTATTACTCAGCCATGAGAAAGGACATCCTCCTGTTTGCAACAGCAAGGATGGCCCTTGAGGGCATTATGCTAAGTGAAATAAGTAAAATAAAGAAAGACAAATGCTATATGATCTCGCTTATATGTGGAATCTAAAAAAGCCAATCTCGCAGACCAGAACAGTGGTTATCAGGGGCTAGAGGATGGACGAAACGAGGAGATACTAGTCAGAGTACAAATTTCCAGTTATTAGATGAATAACTTCTGGGGATCTACTGTACCGCGTGGTGAATATAGTTAACAATATTGTATTACACACTTGAAAGTTTCTAAGAGAGTAGATTTTAAATGTTATCACCACAAAAAGATGATAATTATGTGATGTGATCCAGGTGTTAGCTAAGGCTATGCTGGTAATCATTTTGCAATATATAAACATGTTGTACACTTTAAACTTACCAATGTCATGTCAATTATATGTCCATGAAGCTGGAAAAAAAAATCACTTCAAAAAATAATATTACTAAATAACATATATGCCAGGTATTATTCAAAGTAATAATAATAATAGCTAATACTTATTGAATGCTTACTATGTCTCAGGCACTGGTGCATGCACGCTATACAGCCCTATAAGGTAGGTATTATTTATCTTTTGTCTATTTCACAGGTTCCTAGGAAGTACTTAATAATCTGACATAGGAAGAAAAGATATCCTGGTAAACCTAAGGGCGTTAGCAGTGATTCAAAAGGTTTCTCTCTAGGGCCCAGTCGTTAATTGACTCCACTCTAGTGACAAGGAAAGTTTTTCTCCCCTATCAAAGGACAAATTCCCAGAAGACAGGCTCAGTTAACTCAGCTTGGGGAAAGTACCTACTCTATGGCTCAATGAGCTTTGCCCAGAGTGGCAGAATCACCAGCTCAGACATAGTCAGTGGAGGCCCAGCTGCATGTTTTGACTGATCTCTGAGATGGGTGAAGTTGGTGGAAGTGGGCGGGAACAAAGTTGTAAGTCAGAAAGTTCACTCCAACTCTTGTTCCCCTTATTCTGTGAAGCCCCTGGTATAGGCAAACAATGAGTGGGAGAAATTGATTCAACTAATACTTACAGAATGTTTTAGGAGTACCTCAGCTGTGCCTGGTACTTTAACAATTTGCCTTTATAAAATGTGTTATGGTTTACAAAGATCTTTTACATAGACATTTCTTCTATTATTCCCCAAACCACCATGGGAATGTAAGTAGTGCAGATAGCACACTCCCCCATTTCTACAGATGAAGAAACTCAAGCTGACAAGCAGCTTGCCCAGAAGTCACATGTTTGGACAGAGGGGATGGAAATGGGACTCTGACCCATAAGTTTTTAATCCCCAGCCAGTCCTCTTCCCATTAATATTTGATGTGAGCATTCAGTACTGACTTGGGGGAAAAAGTACTAAGAACAGCTTATTTCATTGAGAAGGAGGAACTTAAAGTCCAAGGAGGTGAGTAATAGGGCCCGGATGAAAGACGTGACTAGCAATAAAATGAAATTGATAGCAGAGAGAATTTATTCACAAAGAAGCAGCAGATTTATTGATGGGATTTATCTAGTAAATGACAGGGAGGAATAAAATAGACTTTGTTATTCTAATTTAGGAAAGAGTCACTCTATGTGGAATAAATAGAGCAATTTTCTCTGATGATACAGAAATACTCCACACTTATGTCAAGATGATAAGCAATGTTGTCAGGACAGCATTAACTTGGGGAAGAAAATCAGGGGTGAAAAATATCAGGCTTAATTTTAACATTCTTAGAGAAGATACCCCTATAGGGTTACTAAAGATTTGTTTCATGGCAAATACTCCTCTTTGCATCATCTCTGTCAGATGAGGGTTGAATAGGAATTACAGAGCAAATGACACTGTCAGGTCAATGTCAGAGGCTCCTCCTCAGCCAAGTTAATTCCTTATTAGGAAATAGTCCCGTGAGGGCAAGGCACAGAAATAACCAGAATAAGAAAGTGGCTAAGTATCTTTTGCTACAAAGAAAATAATTATTTTATCTTGCTTTCCAGATTTTTTTTCAGGTAATTTCATTATCTTACCGCTAAACATGTCTGATATAGAATGAAGACATAATTATAGCAAAACAGAATACTGTCACCCTTATCGTTTACTGTTGCCACGAGATGAGGGATGTTATTTTACCTCTGCAGTCACCAAATCTAAACATTGAGACCTTCAAATTCTACGTGCTTTTCACCAAATTTATCCTGCAGATGGGTTCCAAAAAAGCTTTGTGTCAGCTAGCTGAATTGTCAGTGGTGCTGTCATTGTCATTCTCTGGGATAAGTGTTGGGTTGGGTTGATTTAATTACATTCGCTCACTCTCTCTGGTTATTGAAAGAAAAACGTTTCTGTTTATGTGGCGCTAAAGGTTCTTTCATACCTCCGAGATATGGAAAGAGAAAAAAGTCAGTTGCAGAACAACGTTTCACATTCAGTGGCATGCACTCGGTGTCCAACACAGAGCACTAGATAGAGGAGCTCCGAACAGTTGAGAATTGCTGCATCTGGGGAAAGGAGGGGAAAGCAGCAGGAGCACTGGATGGGAGAAGGGGCACATTCATGTTTTTTTCTAAATATTTCTGTGTGGTTTGAATCTTTTACAACAATAACATATTCATGTATGACTTGTGTGATTTTAAAAGGACAATAAAATAAAAGATGCATTCAGTCAATGAGAAATGGGGCTTTTACTTGCAATGCTGCTGAAAGGTTAATTTTTGTGAAGTCAACTACTGGTGTTAGGTTCTAAGGCCAATTACTGCTTGGGTCTGTTACCCAGGAGATCATCTCTCTAGGAGATTTTCATTATTTTTAAATTATTTACTTGAAAAGTTTAAAGGTATCAAAATATGTTAAATGTACTTAGAGTTTTAGCTTTGGGCAGCATTACCAAGAACCTGCCCAGAAATGAGAATATACTACCAAAAATGTAAAGCTAGACTCTTACAACTTTTCTTCTAATACTTTCTCCGGAGTGAAGATATTTTAAAAATTGTTTTAAAGTTCTAAGTTACTTATGAGATATCACCCTTCTCCACAGCCACTTACCAAAGTCTACAAGTAGCTTAAACCCTGGCTTTGAGTCCCTAAACCACTTCTTTGCTGTTGTTGTTTCCTCAGTGGTTTAATAATTATCATTACAGGGTTGTACAAGTGTACACTTGTTGAGAGGCACAGGGGAAGAAGAGAGGAAGACTCTCAGGCTGTCTTTCTTGGTCACTTTGACAAGCTCAGTGTCTTCAATTTACATTAGCTCCAATGTTGCAGATCCTAGGTGCTTGTTCTTGGTCTTCCATTCTCCTTAAACTTTCTGTGGGTGACCTTGCCTTTACCCAAGTCTCAAGTAATCACATGGAAACCATATTCTCAAACTTGTAATATAGCCCAGATCTTTCAGGTATGCTCCAGTTACCTCCCTCCAGCTACATATTTAACATCCTCAATCAGATGTCCCACAACCATGACAAACTTAAAAGGTACAAAAGTGGACACATCTCTCTCTACCCCAAACCTACTCTACTTCCTATGAACCCAGTAGTTCCCAACCAGTGGTGATCTTGGCCCCCAGGGATATTTGGCAATATCTAGAGACAACTGTGGTAGAGGAATACTGGGCATATGATGGGTAGATCCCGAGATGCTACTAAACATCCTAAAATTTACAGGACCCTCTCTCCCACCACATGGCAAAGAATTTTCTGGCCCAAAATATCAGTAGGGCCAAGTTTGAGAAAAGATTAGTTTCCAAAATGATTGAGAAATGGTTAATTTAATGGTTAATTCATGGATAATGGGTTAATACCTCAGAGAAGAAGGACACCATCATTCATCCTTGAAGTTATCCCTATTTTCTTCCTCTCTCTCACTTCTCACATCTAGACGTTCACCAGTCCCATGGATTCTAGACACAGTTGATCTCCACACTGCTACAGCCACAGTCACGACTTTAATTCATACCATCTCCTGGCCTACATCACTTTTTTAAAATTTAATCTCCCCTCTTCCCATTTCCCTCCACAGTCTATTTACTGCTGCTTGAGGGACCTTTTCAAAACACATTCATATTCATGTCACTCTCATGTAAAAATCATCATATCGTTTTCATTGCCTATGGATAAAGTTTGAGCTGCAGATCCTGTTCTGGTCTGATCTCTTTAGATCTCTTTAGTGCCTTGTTTCTCAAATCCCCCATCTTGGCCACCAGCTCCCCAAATCCTCCACACATATTAATGACTTGAAGATCTAGAGGATTTATTGCTATCTTTCAGCCTCTGTGCCTTTGTATGTCAGCATGGAATGGCATCCCCTTACTCTATTTTTTCTGGTTCATTCATAGGTATTATTCAAGATGCAGCTCATATGTAAATCTGTCTGAGAATACTTTTTTCCCTAACCAACCCAAGTCTACAGAGATGCCCATACTTGTCAAATTCATGGTTGAAAATAACAGAATGAGATTCTGGATAATTTAAGTTAAAAAAAGAAATTGATTAAAAAGGGTATTAATAGCTGTACTGGGTTGAATAGTGTCTGCCAAAAATATTTGTCTTACCCAGAGCCTGTAAATGTGACCTCATTTGGAAATAAGGTCTTTGCAGATATAACCAAGTTAGGATGAGGTCATACTTAGGGTGTACCCTAAATCCTATATGACTGGTATTCTTATAAGAAAAAGGAAATTTGGACATAGATATACATAACTACAGGGGAGAAGGTCATGTGCATGTAATGACAGAGGGAGAGACTGAAGTGATGTATCTCCTGAGGAACATGCCAAGGAACTCCAGGGGTTCCTGACAACCAATGGAAACCAAGGAGAGAGGTATGGAACAAATTCTCCTTTGGAGCCTCCAGAAGGAACCAATGCTAAAACACCTGGATTTCAGACTTCTGGCCTCCAGAACTGGGAAATAATACATTTCTACTGTTTAAGCCACCCAGTTTGTGGGTATTTGCTATGGCAGCCTTAGGAGACTACTACAGTAGGCCAGATAATCAGTAGGAAGAATAAACATGTGTGCTATTGTTAGTTAGTCAAGGTGGAGTTAAAATCCTTCTCCAGAATGATTTCCTGAGAAAGCTGTCTCTTGACACCTGCTATTACCAACAGCCCTGCCAGCCCTCCCTGTACACTTCTGGTGTTTCTGGGCTCCACCACCTTTGAACGTTTCCTGTTGCATCCTGAATCTCCAGCTCATTCCCAGGCACCATCAGCCCTTTCCAGCTCCCCAAGTGACTCTGCTTCACTCTCTCAAGTTGGGTGAAAAGTGCTCTTAGCAGGGACCAGCTGTACAATTTGTGGAGCCCGGTACAAAATGAAGATGTGAGGTCCCTCATCCAAAAATTAATAAGAATTTTAAGACAGTGACAGAAGAGCATTAAGCCAAATGCTGTACCCTTCTAGGCACAGGTCACACACCTATGATGCTAGCTCTGGCTTTTAGTCATACTTGGGTGACATACCCATACTCTTCACTGAGAAGATTCAGAGGAATATTGTCTACTCTTTTCAATCTTTATAATGAAGAATAGGGCCCGCCTTTCCACTTATGTTTGCATTCCTCTAAAATAGGAAAGTGATCTGATATTTGGCAACAAAAAAGATAAATGTTCCAAGGTAGAGCTTATATATATTTTATAGCACTGCATTGCAGTTGACTACTTTCATGTCTGTCTCCTTTGCTAAACTGTTAGAAGACAAACGCTTAGTTGGACAAGTACAATCTTCTTTTTCCATCGCCAACACTTTAAATCAGGGATGACTCACACATATGATATGCAAAATTTTCATTTTCTTGATGTTTTTCCTCCTTGTGTAGATAACTTTATTCTAATCATATGAAATATGTGTAGGAAATTGTGATGCTTTTTGCTTATGTCATATATACTAAATTGCCATGGAGCACATTTTTTTCAGTATCCGTTATAACAAAGATGTGTTACATGTCATGTATTAAAATGCAAACTATTGCCTAGGTTCTGTCTTGTAAAATATCAACCATGTGTAGGCAAATCAATTTCCATGTGTCCTCTTTCTTTCCTACCAAGTAGTAAAGGACTCTCTTTTCTGACAGCCCCCAAATGACTTCATGTGCTCATCCAGTTTCTGTTCCAACTTTACTAGGCAGTCCAACCTCCGGAAAGATTGGATCTCAAGACTGAATGAACCCTCCACATTCTCTTTTGAAAGATAAACATGCACTCTATAAACTTCATCGACCTAAACAACAGAAACATCTGTTCAGGCTCATGTGTAGCTTTTTGGCTGAGTTCAGCAACAGGGAGGCTTAGGAAGTGTGTTCATCAGCTATGTTCTGCAGCACCCAAACATCATCGCTGGTCAGAATGATGCACTGTAGAGATTACCAAGCCAGGGAATAACTAAACTGGATAGCCATTCATAAACAATCCTGGTAATGCTATTATACTGTCCTCATATCCCACGGTTTTGTCTTCCGTCAGAAATGATTTTAGGATATAAATAAGCATGAAATGTAAAAGATCGCTTAAGTAGATAGGGTCATCAGATCATTTAAGTGGACATAAATATTGAGTTATAGAACAAAGCCCAGAAGAGCTTCCGGAAGATTATTTACTCTACCCACCAATGTTTGTAGTCAATCATTCTCACCAGATTAAAAGCCCCACATAGTCTTCTTTCTAGGTTACAAGTAACATCAGAAATGTTATCCTTAGGATTCTAGTCCTGTGGGTTCAGTGACTCAATAGGGAGTGGAGAAATATTAAGTACCTACTACATGACAGCCTTTATGTGAAAAATCATACAGATCGCTAATGGTCATCATAGCACTCCAAGGTACGTTTCATTATCTTCATTTGATGAAAGAAAGAGCTAAAGCTCAGAGAGTTTAAGTGACTTAAATTCAAAAAGATAACAAATGAAAAGATCAAACTGTAAACGTAGAATTCTTGAATCTATGTTCCTTTATTGTTGATGTTTTTCTTTTCTACTATGCACTATAAACCCCTCTTTTAATGTCAAGTGTGTCAGGCAGTTTGCATTTGATCTTTCTAAGTCATCTGTAATTTAGTAGGAATTAAGCTACCATATAATTTCTAACATCATGGTTAGTAAAGAACAGGTTTTGAGGGACTAGGTATAGAAGAGACTTCCTGGAAAGTGTTAGGAGTTGATAACACAGAGCAGTTAACAGGGATGTATGAGAGAGTTGAAGAAAATCCATCCATTACACATTTTTAACAGGCACAGTCCTGTTTTTGTGTATCTTTGTTGGAAAAAAAAGTGAAAGACTATGTACCCAACTTTATGCAAACATTTATGAAGGCATTTTATGACTCTACTTGATTTTACTGGTTTTTATAAGATATATATATTCCACCCAAGAGTCCCATTGCTTATCTTAGAAATAACTTTTTAAATATGATATGTGTATATGTAAGATTATTTACATATGTCTCTGTGTGTATATGTTTGTGTTTATGTGTGTATTGCAATTTTGTTTCATAAATCTGTAGAGAATCTCTGAATGGCTCTTAAGATTCTGGCAACAAAAACAAGCATTCAAAACCTGAATTCACTACGTTTCTACATGAGCCATGGTTCTGTCATTCAGATTTAAATTGAAATACAACTGACTGAATATAAAGGTTGAAATTGAATCATCAGGTCCTTTGACCTCAAGCAAAAACATAAAAGAAATGCAGACTGTTTAAACAAATAGTTTCCAGACTTTATTTTCCAGAAATATTACTCATATTGAATGACAAGCAGTGAGCCCTGGGAAGCTAAAAATCAGAGGTTCAATCCCTAATTCAGCAAGAAAAAACCCCAATTCTGAAATTAGGGGTCCTTCTGTGCTGCTCTGAGCCAAGACTTTCATCAAAGCTCATTTACAGAACAGTACAATGGGCCTTTAAAGATATTGTTACAATTAAAAAGTTAATGCATGCTTATTAATAAAAAATTTAAATACAGAAAAGTATACACTTCCTTTAATCCCAATATTCATAACCATCTTTAATGTGTGTGATAACCACCCAGTCTTTTAGATAAAGCGATAGAAAAAATAAAATTGCCATCCTAGTAAAAGAGTATAGTGCCTTTTTTTAGTTTAATAAATTATTTATTAAAATATAAACTCATCATGGAAAACTTAATGAATACAGAAAAATAGAGGAAAAAAATCACCATACCCACCACCCTTCTAAAGGTATTATTTTACATTAATTATTTTTGTGCCATTTTGCTGTGCATGTTGCTGAAGACACTGTAGGTACAGATTTTGGGGCAAATATTCACAGATAGAAGAGATGAGATAATATAAAGAGAGCCTTGATGACAGATAATATCTACCGTGCCTGGTTTATTAATCTTTTCCAATTTAAAATACAGCCCACAAAGACTCAGGTCTTTCAATAAGATCTTTAAAGATCCAGAAAAACATGACTGAAATTCCTTGGCACCAAAAAGACTTCTCTTTGTGCAGTTCTGCTTTTGTGGATAGAAGCAAAAGCACTATATCCAACTGCCCAATTTTGTAAATAGTTTAGACATTGTTAGCAAGGGCAAGTAGAGGAGGATGGTTACTGGGGTTTTAAGTGCCTTGCATCTATATTGTGGGATAAACAGAGATAAAGACTTTTCCTATTATCATCAAAGGAGTAGAAGTAGAAACAAAATAATTGAAGGAAACATACAGGTCCAAATTACACCCTGAGCTACAGAATTCACCTGACAAAATGTGATCCAACTGGATCCCTGGGATTGACATTTCAGTTCGTTAACAGATAACCCATAAATAATCCATAAATCCTTTATACCAACACTTCTCCTTTCTTGAGATTTTCATTTCAACTTATCATACGTTTGACCAAGTTTAGTCTTTAAGTAAATTTTTTTTATAACAGATGACATTTTCTAAGTCCTTGCTTATTTAACAATGTGTTGCATAAAAGAAAGAAAATGAGATAAGAATAACTTGGGAGTTACTATGTTCTTTTGAAATTCTATTACGGAATTTCCTTTGTTGACTAGCATCTTGTTTTGCAAAAGCCAACCTGATTTTTATTGTTGATGACTAGGTTAGTCTGCTGTGGCAGATACTCAAAACCTACTGCAGCCTTCTTTTAGTGCCCCTTCCTCTACTGCAAAGGATAGAAATCACAAATTGTATTTCCCTAACCCCTCTGCAGCTAGGAATCTGCATTTCAGTTACATTTTACCACTTAGATGCACTCACATGATATCTAGATCATGGAAGTAAGGAGGAGGGCTTCTTCCTTCCATTTTAATTATTGCTATGGCCAAGCACGTTAACAATAAATGCACTGGGTTTCCTTTAGCAACATTCAAGGATTCAGTCACCAGCTACGTGAATACTTAGCAGCAACTGTGGCAGCTTTCTGATCCCTACATTGTAACTACAGCAATATATATATATATATTTTTTTTAATTGAAATGTAGTTGACTTACATGTTAGTTTTAGGTGTACTACCTAGTGATCCAACATTTATATACATTATGAAATGATCACTGTGGTAAGCCTAGTAACCATCTGTCTTCATACAAAGCTATTACAATATCATTGGCCATATTCCTTATGCTGTATATTAGATCCCTGTGGCTTCTTTATTTCTATAATTTATTTGTACCTCTTAATCCCCTTCACCTATTTTGCATAACCCTCCACCCACCTCCCCTCTGTCAACCGCTCATTTGTTCTATGTATCTATGAGTATGCTATCATTTTATTTATTTTTAATTAAAAAGTCTAGAATACTTCAAGTGGTGACCAACTGATTCTTCCCCTTCCTAATTAGGATACGGGTACTAGCTCCCATTCTGGCCAGTTCAGTGATGTTGTTCAGGGAGTTTTTACCTAAAAGGCTAACCTAGAGACTCCTCTTCAAGATCTTCTAACCATAATTCCTTTATTACATTCTTTTTTACTTAATACAGCCACAATGTTTTCAGTTTCCGGCAACTGGATCCTGACTGATATACTTTCTTCCATGCTTCGAGGAGTTTGTTTTGCTGTTGTTGTTATTCTTTTAACTTTGTGTAACCTGTGAATAGATTTTATTAGCTTATGTTTACAGTTGTGGTCCTATTAACACTGTCTCAATGGATGGCACCAAGCTCAAAATATCTGATCACAATTGTTACAGTCTTTCACAAGATTCCTGTCCCCCAAGTATTTCCAGAATTCTTTAGTGTGCTTATGTGTATCTATGAATCATCCTTAGTGTTTCCCACTGGATTAGCTGAGTTAGAAATTCTCAGCTCTAGGACTCCTTTGCACCACAGGGATGTCATTTAGAGCTGGAACTCTGTTCATAGTGCTCAAGCCACCCAGTTGCCATTGCCCAGGTGCCAAGGAAAATTAACAACAACAACAACAAATTTTTTTTGCCTTGGTGCCTTTAAGCTAAAACTTTGTCACTTTAAAGTGCTGGAAATCTACCGAAACTTGATGCCATGAATTTGGAGTCCCACAATACCATTAACAGTAGAGCTGGAACTCAGCTATGTCTTGATGTCAGAAATCCATGTCTTGATTCTTACAAAGGAAAGTATGCTAAAATGGAGACGGATGTGCTTGAACTGAAGTGTTAGAGAATTCTACGATATGGCTCTCACAACTCTTTGCGGGGCATACGCATAACTCCTAGGGTGACTAGCTCGGATGATTTTGAGCAGTGGCCTCCACAGGAAGCTGGGATGCATGCTCCAATGTTGTAAAGAGTGCAGTTAGTCATGCAAGACTTTCATTGCCCTCTTCTATACTTGCTTTTGTCCAACAGCCATCTGATCCTATTTACAGAAAAGATTATAGTATCTCCTTATCTTCACAAACCCTTGGAAGTGCCTTAACCATGCAAATAAATGTTCAAAAAAAGACATAAATGGGGAAGCACATAGCCTATCTTAGCCAACCGGGAGTTTTTAAGTTTCATCTTCAGTCTAATTAGAACACATTGTTCCAACTTTAGTTTTAAAAAATACTGCCAGTTCTCTTCTAGAACTAGTTTCTTTACAGTGACTTTACTTGGAACACAGATCAAAAGTCTTTTATATCTGATTTTGCTTCTGTTCTATTTTTATTTCTACTTCAGAAATGAAAGTTACTCAAAAGTTAGATAATTATTATGTTTCCCATATTCAGTACCCTCCACCATTATTTATATATCATTTCTCTTTCCTTTTACTTCTGAGAACATTTTTAAAATCTGTTCTCCTTCTCACTCATTTCTTTTTCCACACAGTTTTGTTCTTTACTTTAATTCTTGAGCAAATTTTCGTAAAGTTCTTTACTTTAATCCAGTGTGAACTTTAATTCTACCATTATAATTTTAGTTACCTACCATGGATTATCTCAGTTAATTACTTTTCATTTCATCCAGTTCTCCTTTTAGCTCAGTTTTCTCCTCTTCTCTTTAAAGCATTATGCTTCTTTTGATAAAAACTAAGACTTTGTCTAATAATGCTTCATGCCTTAAGTATGATTGTCTACATTAGTAGCTTTCTTTTGATTAGTGTTTGCCTATTTCTTTTTCCATTTTTTATTTTCTATCATTCTGTGCCCTCATATTTAAGTTGTCTATCTTATAAGTGCCATATAACTATCATTTATACTCTTTTACTTAGAGTATTCAGTTAATTTTTATTTAATGTTATTACTGAATTATTTGAGATTTGTAATATTACTATTTTTTTAATGTCCTCCCTAATCTATGGTAACTTTTCTCTCCCTTTCTGTCTTCAAGTACCTTCTATTATGCCACATTTTGCCCCTTATTATCCTGTTATTTATAATATTATATATTATATATGCATATATATTCTGTATATGTTAATGTATTATGTATATGTATAACATAGATCCATAGATTCTAATGTATAAATAACAAGAACATAGGGAACAAATAGTTTCTTTTCTTTTTCATTTAAAGTATCATGCATCTCTTTGAGAGTAACTAAGATTTCTCTCATGCTACTGAGCATGTTTTCCTGTCTCATAAAAGGAGTTTACAAGGCCATCTTGGTACTTCATTCTAGTTTCAGAAAAAATTAACTTAAATGTTATAAGATCATTAGATTATTCGAGAAGTGGTAAAGGTACTAATTTATACTAAACTCTTCTCTTGCTTGTTACACTAAAGATTATAGCACGTGGAGATGGCAGACAGCAGAAGCAAGAAGAACTACAATCCTGCAGCCTGTGGAATGAAAACCACATTCACAGAAAGGTAGACAAAATGAAAAGGCAGAGGACTATGTACCAGATGAAGGAACAAGATAAAACCTCAGAAAAACAACAAAATGAAGAGGAGATAGGCAACCTTCCAGAAAAAGAATTCAGAATAATGATAGGAAGATGATCCAGGACCTCAGAAAAAGAATGGAGGCAAAGATTGAAAAGATGCAAGAAATGTTTAACAAAGACCTAGAATAATTAAATAACAAACAAACAGAGATGAATGATACAATAGCTGAAATGAAAAATACACTAGAAGGAATCAATAGCAGAATAACTGAGACAGAAGAACAGATAAGTGGCCTGGAAGACAGAATGGTGGAATTCACTGCCACAGAACAGAATAAATAAAAAAGAATGAAAGGAAATGAAGACAGCCTAAGAGACCTCTGGGACAACATTAAACACAACAACACTTGCATTACTGGGGTCCCAGAAGGAGAAAGAGAGAGAGAAAGGACCCGAGAAAATATTTGAAGAGATTATAGTCAAAAACTGCCCTAACATGGGAAAGGGAATAGCCACCCAAGTCCAGGAAGTGCAGACACTCACAGACAGGATAAACCCAAGGAGAAACAGGCAGAGACACATAGTAATCAAACTGACAAAAATTAAAGGCAAAGAAAAATTATTAAAAGCAACAAAGGAAAAAAGGCAAATAATATACAAGGGAACTCCCATAATGTTAACAGCTGATTTCTCAGCAGAAAGTCTACAAGCCAGAAGGGAGTGTCACGATGTATTTAAAGTGATGAAAGGGAAGAATCTACAACCCAGATTACTCTACCTGGCAAGGATCTCATTCAGATTCGACAGAGAAATCAAAAGCTTTACAGACAAGCAAACGCTAAGAGAATTCAGCACCACCAAACCAGCTCTACAACAAATGCTAAAGGAAATTCTCTAAGTGGGAAACACAAGAGAAGAAAAGGACCTACAAAAACAAACCCAAAACAATTAAGCAAATGGTAATAGGAACATACATATCAAAAATTACCTTATATGTGAATGGATTAAAGGCTCCAACCAAAAGACACAGGCTCACCGAATGGATACAAAAACAAGACCCATATATATGCTGTCGACAAGAGACCCACTTCACACCTAGTGACACATACAGACTGAAAGGGAGGGGATGGAAAAAGATATTCCATGCAAATGGAAATCAAAACAAAGCTGGAGTAGCAATACTCATATCCAATAAAATAGACTTTAAAATAAAAAATGTTAAAAGAGACAAGGAAGGACACTACATAATGATCAAGGGATCAATCCAAGAAGAAGATATAACAATTATAAATGTTTATGCACACAACATAGGAATACCTCAATATATAAGGCAAATGCTAACAGCTCTAGAAGAGGAAATCGACAGTAACACAATAATAGTGGGGGACTTTAACACCTCACTTACACCAATGGACAGAAAATCCAGACAGAAAATTAATAAGGAAACACAAGCTTTAAATGACACAACAGTCCAGATGGATTTCATTGATATTTATAGGACTTTCCATCCAAAAACAGCAGATACACTTTCTTTCAAGTGCCCTGGAACATTGGCCAGGATAGATCACATCTTGGGTCACAAACCAAGCATCAGTAACTTTAAGAAAATTGAAATCATATCAAACATCTTTTCCAAACACAACACTATGAGGTTAGAAATCAATCACAGGGAAAAAAAAGAAAAAAAACACAGATATATGGAGGCTAAAAACTACATTACTAAATAACCAAGGGATCACTGAAGAAATCAAAGAGGAAATAAAAAAATAACTAGAAACAAATGAAACTGTCACTGTTTGCAGATGACATGATACTATACATAGAGAATCCTAAAGATGCCACCAGAAAACTACTAGAACTAATCAATGAATTTGGTAAGGTTGAAGGATACAAAATTAATGCACAGAAATCTCTGGCATTCCAAACACCAACAACAAAAGATCAGAAAGAGAAATTAAGGAAGCAATCCCATTCACCATTGCAATAAAAAGAATAAAATACCTAGGAATCAACCTACCTAAGGACGTAAAAGACCTGTACTCAGAAAACTGTAAGACCCTTATGAAAGAAATCAAAGATGACATACACAGCTGGAGAAATATACCATGTTCTTGGATTGGAAGAATCAATATTGTGGAAATGACTATACTACCCAAAGCAATCTACAGATTCATTGCAATCCCTATCAAATTATCAATGAGATTTTTACAGAACTAGAACAAAAAATCTTAACATTTGTATGGACATACAAAGACCCTGAATAGATAAAGCAAACTTGAGGGCAAAAAACAGAGCTGGAGGAATCAGGCTCCTGACTTCAGACTATACTGCAAAGCTACAGTAATCAAGACAATATGGTACTGGCACAAAAACAGAAATATAGATCAATGGAACAGGATAAAAAGCCCAGAGATAAACCCATACACCTATGGTCAACTAATCTATGACAAAGGAAGCAAGGATATAAAATTGAGATGGTGCTTGGAAAACTGGACAGCTACATGTAAAAGAATGAAATTAGAACACTCCCTAACACCATACACAAAAATAAATTCAAAATGTATTAAAGATCTAAATGTAAGACCGGACACTATAAAACCCTTAGAGGAAAACATAGGAAGACACTCTTTGACATAAATCACAGCAGGATCTTTTTTGACCCACCACCTAGAGAAATGGAAATAAAAACAAAAATAAACAAATGGGACCTAATGAAACTTAAAAGCTTTTGCACAGCAAAGGAAACTATAAACAAGATGAAAAGATAACTTTCAGAATGGGAGAAAATATTTGCAAATGATTCAACTGATGAAGGATCAATTTCCAAAATGTACAAACAGCTCATGGAGCTCAATATCAAAAAAACAAACAATCCAGTTGAAAAATGGGTGGCAGACCTAAACAGACATTTCACCAAGGAAGACATACAGATGGCCAAGAGGCACATGAAAAGAGGTTCAACATCACTAATTATTAGAGAAATGCAAATCAAAACTACAATGAAGTATCACCTCACAGCAGTTAGAATGGGCATCACCAGAAAATCTACAAACAACAAATGCTGGAGAGGGTGTGGAGAAAAGGGAACCCTCTTGCACTGTTGGTGGGAATGTAAATTGATACAGCCACTATGGAGAATAGTATGGAGGTTCCTTAAAAAACTAAAAATAGAACTACCATATGACCCAACAATCCCACTACTGGGCATATACCCAGAGAAAACCATAATTCAAAAAGACACGTGCACCCCAATGTTCACTGCAGCACTATTTACAATGCCAGGCCATGGAAGCAACCTAAATGTCCATCGACAGATGAATGGATAAAGAATATGTGGTACATATATACAATGGAATATTACTCAGCCATAAAAAGGAACAAAACGGGGTCATTTGTAGAGACTGTAGAGACTGAATCTAGAGACTGTCATACAGAGTTCAGTAGGTCAGAAAGAGAAAAACAAATATTGTATATTAACGCATATATGTGGAATCTAGAAAACTGGTACAGATGAACCAGTTTGCAAGGCAGAAATAGAGACACAGATATAAAGAACAAATGTATGGACACAAAGATGGAAAAGCGGGGGCGGGGGGATGATGGTGGTGGGATGAATTGGGAGATTGGGATTGACCTATATACACTAATATGTATAAAATAGCTAAGTAAGAAGAACCTGCTGTATAAAAGTAAATAATTAAAATTCAAAATAAAAGATAAAACAAACCAAAAAAAGATTATAAAAGCATGCTGCACTGTGTTATTAAAGAAAGCCATTTATAATGATAAAAGGACTTGTGCAACAGAATGATATAATTCTACATATGTATGCATCTTATAACAGAGGCTTGAAATATGTTTTAAAAGAACCTAAAAAGATATGTTAAACTACACTAAATTTAATAACTTCAATTCATCATTAAACTTCTCTTTCACTTCTAATAACTTTCTTTAGTCCTCATAGTCATATGATTTTGAAGAATTGACATTCTTTTAAAGTATAAACAGAAATCTAAATGGTATGTCTTCTGTAAAATTGTCTATATTATTTTAAAATTATGTGTATCAAAAATGGTGTAGTGGGCTTCCCTGGTGGCGCAGTGGTTGAGAATCTGCCTGCCAATGCAGGGGACATAGGTTCGAGCCCTGGTCTGGGAGGATCCCACATGCCACGGAGAGACTGGGCCCGTGAGCCACAATTACTGAGCCTGCGCGTCTGGAGCCTGTGCTCCGCAACAAGAGAGGCCGCGACAGTGAGAGGCCCGCGCACTGCGATGAAGAATGGCCCCCACTTGCCGCAACTGGAGAAAGCCCTCACACAGAAACGAAGACCCAACACAGCCATAAATAAATAAATAAATAAATAAAATATTTTAAAAAAAAATCGTGTAGAAAGAAAGAATTGTGTTAACTCTGAAAACATATTTAACACAAGTTGAATCATGCCTCTAGACTCAGCAAACATAATTTATTCCTATTGTATCAACATAGACATGAGGCAAAGGACAAATAAGTAAATTACCTAATTTATGCAGTGATCTGTTGTCTGAATCAAAATTAAAATCCCTTAATTTTGGACTCACTAGCCTTGTAGGTCCAAAATTTGTGAATTATAGATAAACACAGAAAAACCAGCTTGGCTTACTCCATGTGAAATCTACTTTCCCTTGAACAATTTCTTGAGTCTGCATCATAAACATAGTCTTCATAGTGGCATGGTGGCAACTTCCACCCAACTCCAGAAGGTAGATGTCCCTTGGTAATTTTGATGGTTTCTGTTCTTTTGTTTTGCTTTTGTTTTGCAAGTAAAAGAAAACCAACTTCTCCAACTAACTAAAGCAAGAATAGACTTTATGTAATTGTAGCCAAAGGAGCTCTCTTATCTCTTGTCTCTGTCATTTTCTGCTTGTTGATTTCATTCTCTGAGACTGATTCCTTCCATGAGTCTGGAAACAGGTGTCAACATGTCCCATGTTTCAGATGCCTTTTATCACCAAGAGAAGCTGAATCTTTTTCACAGATCCAGTGCTTTTTTTTTTTTTTTGTCTTGTTGTTTTGTTTTGTTTTGTTTTAACCCTAAGAAAGGACTCTGAAAGGCGTAGATTAAGTTTCATTCCAACCTCTGGGACAACTAACTTTAACTGAGTACTGAGTACTCAGCACCAGTACTGAGGCTCGATGCACACACTAGAACTAGATAACTGAAATAGGTAAAGAGCATTTTTTCCACAAAAAGAAAGTTGCTGTTCCCAGATAAAAAAGGGACGGGTGCTGTTATGGATTGAATTGTGTCCACATTCCCCCCCAGAAAGATATGTTGAAGTCCTAACATCCAGTACCTCAGAATGTGACCTTAATTGGAAATAGGTTGCTATAGATACAATTAGTTAAGATGAGGTCATACAGCAGTAGCCTGGCCCCTAATCCAATATGACTAGTGTCCTTATACAAAGATGACCATGTGAGTGCAGAGAGACACATAAGGAGAACACCATGTGATGACAAAGGTAGAGATTAGAGTTATGCAGCTCCAAGCTAAGGAACACCAAAGATCTCCAGTAATCCACCAAAAGCTAGGAAGAGGCAAGGAAGCATTCTCCCTTATGGGTTTGAAGGGAGCATGGACCTACCAACAACTTGATTTCAGACTTGTAGCCTCCGGAACTGAGATAATAAATTTCTGCTGCGTTAAGCCACCCAGTGTATGGTACTTTGTTGTAGTGGTTTTAGGAAACATATACAGATGCTAAATATCTTGTTTCACTGATATCTTGGGAATAGGGTTGGATGGGGGGGTGGAGCATAGAAAGACAAGTGAATCCAGCCTGTCATTTACAAATAGTGCATCACTTGGGAGTAATGTGTTGAATGTGCTCAGAGGCCTACACGATGGCCAGAAACCGCTTGTAGGATTAGGGAAACAAGAGGAATGATCAGGGAATGTTAATGGAATACATTTAATTAAAACATAATGCCGGGCTTCCCTGGTGGCGCAGTGGTTGAGAATCTGCCTGCCAATGCAGGGGACACGGGTTCAAGCCCTAGTCTGGGAAGATCCCACATGCCGTGGAGCAGCTGGGCCCGTGAGCCACAACTGCTGAGCCTGCGCGTCTGGAGCCTGTGCTCCGCAACAAGAGAAGCCACGATAGTGAGAGGCCCGCGCACGGCGATGAAGAGTGGCCCCCGCTTGCCACAACTGGAGAAAGCCCTCGCACAGAAACGAAGACCCAACACAGCCAAAAATAAATAAATAAATTAAAAAACAAAACAAAACAAAACATAATGCCAAGTTATACAAGGTGATTCTTAATCTTTTTTTGCTTCAAAAATTGACTTCAATTTCAGTTTTTACTTCCAGGACCTGCCTTTATTATAAATGGAATAGAAAATGATTTAAACATTTATATAGCATTTTTATGTTCATGATTAACTTCCACATTAAAAAAAAGTTTCCTTTTAAAGCTTAGCACACAACCTATAAAATGTTGGGAAAGTCTGTTCACTCCTTGCAGACCATATCTTCCTTAACAACTTTCTCTAATTTCAGAAAGGATCATTACTACATCTTTGCTGTACTAAAAGAGCAGTAAAACCGTTTTTTAAAAGGCAGATGTTGTCTGACTGATTGCATATTTGACCAACTTTGTCATTAAAGCATATGCTAGTGAGTAAAATAACCACGATTACTTGCTCCTTTGGGTCATGGCATTAGAAACACAACTTTTTAAAAGGCTGTGTTTTCTGGAAGCGTAATATGTCAGCCAAGATAGCCATTAAAATTTCCAGTTTCAACTGAAAGAAGTATCTGGTTTATTTGTGTGCTTATTTAAATTTCTTTATTACAGAAGAGTTTTTAAATGGTTGAGTAGTATCCAGTCCATTTCTCCACTGACTAGCTATGTGAATTTTGGTTTTATCGTGGATTCCCCATCTTCAAATTGGGGAAAATAAGCCCTTAGCAGAGAATTGTCTTTGAAGATTAAAAGGAAAATTTTATGTTGTCGACGTTCATTGTAAACAGTAAGGGCTACCTGAATGCTCTTTGTTGTTATCTGTTTTCCTGGCTGAGATCAGAGATATAAAGAGACGAGACCTGCATGTACTTTTGGAAAGGAGCTGGGGTGGGGTTCTGGGTACTAATCAGCTTGGTGAAGGTCACATGGAGAGCCCTGGTCACCTAGGAAATATATGAAAGGATGAGGAGAGACACAGAGATGACCAAGGAGGTAGTTTACAAAAGACCTTAAAATGATACAGCCACTATGAAAGACAGTTTGGTACATCTTACAAAACTAAATGTAGTCTTACAATACATACTCCAGCAGTTGTGCTCCCAATAAACAAATGATTATCAATATTAGATGATGGCTACTAACTAAACTTACTGTGGTAATCATTTCACAATACTATATGTAAGTCAAGTCATTATGCTGTATCCCTTAAACTTATACAGTGCTATATGTCAATTATATCTCAGTAAAACTGAAAGAAAAAAAGACATGTTCACACAAAAACCTGCACATGGATGTTTATAAGAGCTTTACTGATAATTGCCAAAACTTGGAAGCAATCAAGATATCCTTCAGCAGATGAATGGATAAATAACCTGTGGTACATCCAGACAATGGAATATTATTCAGTGATAAAAAGAAATGAGCTATCAAGCCATGAAAAGACCTGGAAGAAACTTAAATGCATATTGCTATGTGAAAGAAAGCCCATCTGAAAAAGACTACATACTGTATGATCCCAACTATATGACATTCTAGAAAAAAACAAAACTATAGAGTTAATAGAAAGATCAATAGTTGCCAGGGAACCAGGGGAAGGAGGGCAGGTTGCATAGGTACAGCATAAGGGATTTTTAGAGTAGTAAGACTGTTCTGTATAATATGGTAATGGTGGATACATGACATTATCAAAACCTCTAAAGCTATAAAACACAAAGAGTGAATCCTGATGTAAACTATGGATTTTCATTCAGGATAATATATCAATACTGGTTCATCAATTGTAACAAATGTGTCCCTAATAGTGCAAGATGTTCATAATGGAGAAAACTGTGGGTAGAGTAGAGGGACTCTCTGTACTTCCTGCTCAATTTTTTTCTCTAAATAGAGTCTATTAATCTAAAACAAAACAAAGTTGCTGACCTCACAAATAGATCATGCTATACCCTAGATGCCGCTGGATGTTGCCTTTTGAGACTTTCCATAAAATCACAGTATAATACGTGTAGCAGCACTTTTGTTTATTAAAGGTATTTTCTAATCTTGTCCCAATCAGGATTTGAGTAAGCTGGATGAAAAGGCCTGGGTGACATGCTGTGGTGGTTAAGTACCCGTGTAGGCTCTTAAAGCCAGGGGTGAACTGTCACGCCGCTGGTCTGCTGCTCCGTATGGCCTCTGGGGCAGTGACACTGGGGTCACTGCACAGTGCCACTTTGTTTGCTCCCTGTTTTGCAGACTGGCTGCCTGAAGGCCTCCAGGTATTTAATACACAAATAATCTCACCTCAGAAATGTGTCAAGGGTTTCATCCCCATACTTCAAGCCTAAAGAAACATCTTCTTGAGGAGAAATCACTTTCATCACTACAGTCACGCAGGGTATTTGTGAGCAGCTTTAGATATTTCTGTTCAGATAGAAGGCCTCATTCTTTCCTACTTCAGAATATTTACTCTTTCATATGCTTCATCTTAAACTCTATTTGGTTTAGTTCATTTGATTTCTCTTTAATAATAACATCATCTGGTCTTCCATTCTTATAAAATTGCCAATCTAAGGAATATAGTCCAATAAATACAGTGCTCGAAAGAGAACCGCTGTTCCCCTCAGACTCAAGGAGAGTGTTCAGGAGGGAGCTGAAAGCTCTTGTCACAGTCTCCACCTTCCTCCTTTCCTTAAGAAAGCAGTGAGTTAACCTCCAAATAAACTCTGCAAAGCCTAGAACACCAAGATTGTCAGTAAACCACCAAAAGCTAGGAAGAGGCAAGGAAGGAGTCTCCCTACAGGTTTGAAGGAAGCATGAACCTGCCAACAGTCTTGCCATGTGGGTTCTGAATCACTGAGTCTCTATCTTAAAAAAAAAAAAAAAGAAAGAAAAAGAAAAAGAAAAAGAAAAAGAAAGAAAAGATAAAAGAAAAAAAAGGAAAAGAAGAAAAAAGTGTGGTCTGATTTATGTACATTTCTGTCACTGGCAAAATCTACCTTTTCTTTTGGAAAAGTAACTATGTGATAAGCCATACCTAGGGAAGACCCGGAGTCTAATCCTCTAACAGGATTAATTAGCTAAACTAGTATTTACCAAAATATAATGTGTATACCGCTATGGGTATGAAAAGATTTGATGTGATACATGAATAATGGTAGTACATGACAGTTATGCATTTGTTTTATTGTGCATTATAAAAGTATAACTAGCACATTAAAACTATGGTTTTATGGAATTATTGCTTGGGAACAGGGAAAAAAGAGTATTGTTACAGAAAAATAGTAGAGCCAATACATGGCTAAGGCAAAATCATAGAGAGGCAAATCCAGATAAGTTTGGGAAACACAGCTTTCAACAAACAAAAAGGGCACATTAAATTCCCCTAATAAATTACAGTCATAACTGACTCTTTGACTTTTAAAAAATAAATCTAACCAAGGGAAATGAAAGTCAAGGAGAATCTGAAAAGTGTTGGGATTAAGTCCAGTAAATTCTTAAAGCTTGTTGATTGAGTCAGTATTTTTAATCAAACCTTCCTTCAGAGTCAGGTCATGGCTTTAAGTGTAAAATTCTTTGTTAAGATCTCCATTCTTATGGTCTTTGGAAGACCTTAGCCTTCCAAAAAAGAATGCAAGTCCATGTGGATGTCTCATAACATTTCCCATTTAATATTGCCAAGATAAGCTTAAGTCTTGACTCCCAGATATACTTTTTGTATTTTTTGCCCCAGTTAATGGTTATCTCTAGCCAACCAAGTAGAAAATCTTTCACATTCAGTCACCATGGCCATTACTTCTACCTCTTTAATAACTTCCAAATAAATTCACTTCTACTCATTGATATTGCAGTTTTCTAGGCCATTATTATCTCTTCTCTCTTTGGGATCCAATTTCCACATCACTTTCTCTGGAGAACTTTCCCTTACACTGGGTGCGTTCAAATGGTTCCCTAAAGCACACATTTCTTATCACACCCAATTACAGTTTTTTGTCAATTTGTCCCATTGCCTCTGTTAGACAAAAGAACTGCTGAAGCTTGTACCTTGTTAGCCTTAATCATTGCTGTATCCCCATCAATTGGTAATATAGATGCTTAATAAATATTTTTGAAGAATAAATAAAATTAAATAATTAGTTAATGGATTATTTCAACAGCCTTCTAACCAGTTTATCTTCATACTTGACACCCCTTCCATCCCTTATCTGTAGCTAGAGTGCTTGTTGTAAAATACAACCTAAAAACCATGGTGTTATTTTAGGCTTTTTGGTTGAAGATTACAGAAAATGCACTTAAGCTCACTGAAAAAATTTAAAAGGGGACTTAACTTCAAGGATTGTAGCAATAGTGTCAGTTCTCTGCCCACATGTCCTTGGATCAGTATCCACTGTCCACCAAGTGGGTCCAGGTGTACCCCTAATCTCCACAGCCAGAACGGGAATCAGTGTTCAAGAGCTTCTCTCAGATGTAGGCACAGAAAACTGGAATTCTCTTAACATTGGGGTCTTCCCAGGGGCAGTTCTTAACTAATGACTGACAGGGGCAGGGGTAGAAATACCTGGGGTTCCCTGCACACCTGACTGTGAAAACTCCAAGGGTGTGAACAACACTGCCTGTAGGATGGCCCTGAGGTGTTGAGCCAGAGTCCCCTCCGTTAGGTTTGTCTTCACACTGCACCCTCCATTGCTCCCTGATCCTATTTACTCTACTTCCTTATTTTTCTGGGAATGCTTCTAAAATAAATACTTTTCTCATGAACCTATGTCTTAAAGTCTGCACCTAGGAATCCAAACTAAAATAAGAATGCATGGTGTCTACAGGACCCAAGGCTAGGAAAGCATTCAGGTCTTGATAGGAGCTAAGACTAGAAATACAAAAGAAGACAAGAATAATTTCAGGAAAGGTGTCTCACTTTGTCTCCAGCCTCTGCTTTTCTCTTGATAGTTGTTCCATATTTAACTCTCTGCTTCCAAACCTTCTAGACAGAATATATAATTCCATGGCTCTCAAGTAAAGATTCCCATCTCTACTTTTGGGTGGTCCTCAGATCCAACTCAAAAGACACAGCATCTGATTGGGCTAATCTATCTGAAGTTTAACCAACAATCCATAGCCAGAGAGATAAGGTCCTACAGTACAAACACACCAGGTGGATTAAGCAGAGAGTTTCCAGAGCAAGAAAGAATAATTGTTGGCTGACTAGGGTACATATAAAAGTGTAAAGTAACACAATGATTCCCCACTTAAAATCCTTAAGTGGTCCCTAAAAATTTTTAGAATAAATTCCAAAAAATTTCCCAAGACATGTAGGGTCTTTATTATGTAGCTTCATTCTTGCCTCTACCTGCCTCAGAACCCATATGAACCGTTTATAACGTATGTGCTCTCTTCTATCTCTGATGCTTAGAATTTGCTCTTCCATCTTACTAAAGCATCTTGCATCTTTCATGCACACATCCTTTATCTGACCAACTCCCATTAGTACTTCTAAATTAACTCAAGCATCATACTCTCTGCAAAACCTCCACTAATACCCCGAGTCTGTGTTAGGGACCCCTCTACTGTGAGTCTCGATATTACCCCACACTGTAAGTTTTTGTCTACTCAGCTGCCTCACAGATAGAATAGAAAATCCTAAAGGCAAACAAGCACTATTTCTTATTATATTTTATTGCCTCAATACTCAACAAAGTGCTTGATAGCATATAGATACACAGTAGAAATTTTTTTTATGAAGGAAAGAAGGAAGGGAAGAAAGAAAGAAACTTGAAATAACCACTGGGTAGACCAGAAGTTGACATGATCAGATTTGCATTTTTAAAAGATTACTCTGACAGCATTGTGGAGAATAAATTGGGAAAAGGAATGTATTTTTAAAAACTTTGTTTAAAATTGGAGGGCTTAGCTGCTGGAACAGATAATTACATACTCCTCCCTATCTTAATCCAGTTTTCTGATAAGACCCACCTGGAATGTGTCTGAGGGGTGACATAACAGAAATCCACCCCTTCTGTATCTTGTAAAACTATACTCCAAGATACCATCTACCAGATAATACAATGCCCCTTGTAGAGCATTCATGTGATAAATTTCTCTCAAAATCTAAGGTAAGGAAAGTCCCAGTCCTACACTATAGGTGTACACCTATACGCACAGTCTGATACTGTATAATACACAATCTGGAATTTTTCTAGAGCTGTTTCTAGAGTATTGACTTTATCCCAATTAGCATGTAACTTCCCTAGCATCAGGAACCATGCATTTTAATTCTCTTGTATCCATAGTAATGCCTAACAGAATGCTAAAGTACACACAATACATTACATATAACTGTAAACTGAAAAACATATAATCAGCTAATATGCAAGCAAATCTAGAACTATGAAATAAATCAACTTGGCTATCTGAACCGAGATGAAAAACAATAGTCATGCTAGAAAAGAAGGATTAATTCAAATTCTTCATGCTACTAATCCTGGTCTCTGGAGACTAAACTCATCTTTTGGCAGCACATATAAGCTGAAAAAATTGTAACGAACAGATCCATATATCTTGTTAATTAATTACAGATGCATAAGCTCTTACTGGTCCAGCCACCTCTTGTTTGATTTTCCGGCAGACCCCTGCAGTACAGAAAAATGATGCTTTACCTAAAAATGCGTTTCTTTGAGGTAATTACTGTTGTTCTCATTTTACAAATAAGAATTAGGCCTAGAGTTACCAAGTGTCCTCCTCAAAATCCCACAGGTGGTTAAATAGGGGGGCAGGGAATTGATACCAGGTTTATCTGGCTCCAAAACCCATATTCTTCCCACTGTACTTTCCTGTCTTTCTAAAATGGTATTTAAAACAAGGGGTGGATATTCAGGGAAACCTGACCCATGCTGTTGCTATAATTCATTGGGCACAGAGACTTCACTAAAGAAATAAGAGCTACATGAAGCCCAAAGAGAAGAAAGCAATTCCTTGGTTGCTATAGGTTTTTGAAGAGTTTAAAGTATTCACATGAAAGCTTTTGTAATATTTTGTAACTCTCCAACATCTCTGAGAAGAACATAGGAGCAGACATTTTTATCATCCGAGCCTGTACCTCCTTTCCAGTAGCCAAGTTTGGCAGAGAAGTCCACAAACCAGGTAAAGGGGGACCCTAAGCAAGAGAAGGTCCAAAGCATCAAGTTCAAGACAACAGATAGAAGACAACTATCAGATTGAAGCTGAGGGGCCTCTGGATCTCAGTTTCCTTATTTATAAAATTGGGATGATAAGAGATTTAGTGATTAAAGGGAAGGCTACATGTAAAACACTTAAAATAAAGCCCTGATCAATAATTCTTAGCTATTATGTCGACCACAGAACAGGCAAGATTGACGAAATGGGATCCAGAAGTTGAAGCTGGAAAGATTCCCAGAAACAAGATTTGTATATAGACAAGAGCCCGAAGCAACAAAAGGCAGTTCGGGTGATGCAGGGGGAAAAAAAATAAAAAAGAAGGAAAGAAAAGAGTGTATTATTTCACAAAGTCAGCACAAAGATGAGAACAGTCTTCCCTCCCTGCCCTTCTAACTTCTCTTCTCCCCACGCATCTCAGAGTGATTCTCAACCATGGTAAAATTTAAGAATACTGACCTAGTCTGTCTTCGCTTCTAGAAACTATCTAGTAGGAAAGGAAAGATCAATCATCCCAGGCTTACATATGAGAAAACTGTAGCCCAAAGAGGTAACTTAACCAAAAATCATACAATGAGTAAGTGGCAGAACCTAAATGTGGGTGTAGAAATCTGGATTCAAATGCCAGGCTCTTAACCATTTTGCTATCTCCACTGTCTATTGTTTAGTAACTGACTTCATTAGAAATTCTAACCTGAAAAGGTTAAAAGACTCCTTCATAGTAAAGTTTTAAAACTTTGCATTTTATTACTACAAATATTTAGATTCACTTTGTCTAAAAAATAATGGCATCTACAAAGTGATGAGAAAGAGAGGACCTTTGATACCTGCTTTAAGAAATAAATAATTATGGTTTGTAAAATCAGTGAGTTGAGGTTTGTGGGCAAATAAATTTCCAAAGGGGTTACAAAGATTTTACTAAGGTTAGATATTGCTCTGGCAGTTTTGCTTGCCTCACATTTTTGAAGTGACCTTAAAGCTGTCTTTCCTTGGAATTATTGCCCCAAGGTCCTCCAGGAGCTGGCTAAACCTATAGCCATGAGGTGAATTAGAATTAGTCCACAGCAAAGAGGCCAATATGGATAGAGAGGTGTGAGTGAGGGTAGAGAGCTGTAGGAGGTGAGGTCAGAGATATAACAGGAGTCAGACTGTATAGGTATGGGATCTTACAGTCTATTGTAAAATTCTCAATTTTTACTCTGATGGAGTGTTAATAGGTGTTCCATGAAAAAAAGATTCTGTGATCAGAAAACTGTGGATTAAGTGAAGTTAAATCAATTTCTTTACTCTAGAATTTTTCATAGCTGTTACTTTGCTAATGAGTCCTGTCTTTGTTCAAGAAGTTGGAAAACTGTGTGTCTGTGTTATTCAGTGGATAGTGAAACTGTTGACCATAGTTAAGAATATAGAAGGCAGGTTAGGTGTGACCAGATGGGAAAGAACAAATTGAGTTAACACGTAAAATTTGAAGTGCCCATGGGAATATCCAGGTGTAACTACCCAAAAGAGAGTTGAGTTTAGATCTCAGGTAAAACTTCAGAAATAAGTATATAAATTTGAGAATTAAATCTAAATATGTATGAAGTCTATGGTTATGCTGCTCCTGTGAAGAAAAGAGTGAGGGATCATCCACTCCATCTACAGAAGGAGGATCAGGGTCTGAACTTCCTATTTGAGTTATTTCCTATTTGAGTTGCATTATGTAGATTTCTTGAAGAATTGCTCAGTTCTCTAGATCACTCAGTCATGCAGCTTGGTTCCAACATTTATTTCTCAATCTATTTTCTTTTATATCATGCAGTAACTTCATATTTGGACTTATTGAAGTTCACCAACAAATGCAAGAAAGGGGAATAGGAATGGAAGGAGGGAGGGAGGGAGGGAAGGAGAAGAAAGGAAGAAAGAAGAAAGAAAGAAAGAAAGAAAGAAAGAAAGAAAGAAAGAAAGAAAGAGGGAGGGAGGGAGAGAGAGAGAAAGAAAGAAAGAAAGAAAGAAAGAAAGAAAGAAAGAAAGAAAGAAAGAAAGAAAGAAAGAAAGAAAAAGAGAAAGAAAGAAAGAAAGAAAGGTACAAAGAAAGAAAGAAAAGAAAGAAAGAAAGGTAGAAAGAAAGAAAGAAAAGAAAGAAAAAGGTAGAAAGGTAGAAAGAAAGAAAGAAGGAAGGAAGGAAGGAAGGAAGGAAGGAAGAAAGGAAGGAAGAAGGAAAAGGAGAAAAGAAAAGGAAGAATCTATTCACTTAATTTTCTTCTTTAAGGATCACTGTGCTTCTGTTTTATGTCATCATTGCTTTTTTCCAGACCAACTAATGTGCAAAAGTAATATATCCAAGAGATGACTCACCTTTCCAAAATATTGAAAGATAATTTAACTCACATCTCAAGAATCACCTTCCTTTTTCCTTGCCTTTTTTTTTTTTAATCTGGAAACAAAAAACTGGATATTTTGGTAACTGAGTAACTTGGATCTTTGCTTAGTTTAATGGCAAATTTGAGTTAATGTACTAAATTAGCAAAATGAATCATAGTGAACATTCTCTATCCAGGCTTATTAAATTTCTACTATACAGTCACTCGAAGTCTCTTTCATGGAAATGTGTCCACCTTCCAAAGGCCACATGCTATGCTCTTAACAGTACTTTAATTCTAATGAGTGATTTATCCATTGAACTTGATTGTCAAATTAAACCATATCTAATTCTAGGGCACTGATTGTAAATGTGAATACTTGAACATGATTCAGAACTATCAAGCATGCTTAGAACTTCAGTCAGTTAATCCTGCTGGAATCTTAGTCTCTAAAGACCAAAGTCACGGAAGTATGTTTTGGCTTTAACATGCAGACATTTTTCCATTGCCATAGTCCTTTTGTTTTAAAATCATTTCCTTGAGAACCAAGCAGGTTTCCTTTTAAGCTAGCAAGCTGATTTTTAGAAAGCACTAGTTTTATTTTCCTGGTTATAGAAAAATTTGTGTTTTCCTAGTTATAGAAAAATGTTTATGCTGCAAAACCTAAGTGAATTAGTTATTCACTGGGATCTTTATTAAGAAGAAAATAATAACAATAGTTAATATTCATTAAGTGCTTATTTATATGCCCAACACTCTGTCACAACAATCCATGAGTTAAATATTTCTTAAATCTCCATTTTTATTCCCAACACAAGTGAGAAAATTAAAACACAACAAGATGAATTAAGTTGTCAGTGGTCACAAACAGTAGAACCAAGATTTGAACCAAGGCAGTTAGAATCCAGCATGTGTGCTTTTAATCCCTACATTATACTACCTCTCAAACAAAAGGAAATGAAAAACAAAAAGGAAGAGAAGTCAATCCATATAGAATGAGCTAAACAGAATATGCTTATAGTAATAGGCCAAGGAACAAGGGAAATAAAGTCAGAATATGTAAGAGGTGGGGTCCATAGTTGGGCGATTTTTTTGAAGTGTATCTAACAAAACTGTAAGATATTTAAGGTGTACAATGTAATGATTTGATAAATGTATATACTGTGAAAAGACTCATTAATTTAATTAACATATTCATCACCTCACATATTTATATTTCTGTGTGTGAGAGAGAATATTTAAATTCTACTCTCTTAGCAAATTTCAATTATACAATACAGTGGTATCAATTATTGTCTAATAAGTCACCTAAAATTAGAGCATGGAACACTGGCTTTCTCACAGTTGAAATTTAAATTGATTCAGAATAATCTATGATATTCTTTCAGGTTAAAGTGTTTTTGTTTTTGTTTTTTGGTATCAGTCAAAATTGTAAATAACATAAGTTCAAAGAAAGTCAAATGAACACTAGGATAGCATTGTATCTGTTACCAGGAATGTGCTTTGTAACAGAAGTGACAAAAAAGCCTGGTTCACCAGGAAGAATCCTGCTTACCCTCCTGTTGTCCCAGCCCATTTTCAATTATTCCTCCTTTCATTTTAATGCATCCCTGTTAGATGATAAATTTTATGGTCACCTAGATATAACCATGCTCTCACTTCCTCCAAAAAGGCTAAAATAAATGCTACAAAATGCAATTTTCATTTTTCTAAGTTTCTCATCATTGCAAACTGATGATTCCCATGAAATGGTCTGTATTCAGGGTAGTCAAAAATATCTCATATCTAAAGCACTATTGTTCAATAAGTAAGTATAACTCTTTTAAGAATTATATTTTAGTTTTCCAAAAAGCCTATACCATAAGCACTGTGGAATTAAACTAAAGTCTCCAATATCTTCTGGCTCAAGTTGAAAAGAATTCCTGTTCTCAAGGATAGTAGCAGTAAGAGCAAGAAGACAGCCTGACATATTGAAACTCTTAATGTTAATGAAATGAGGTTGAATCAACAGTCATTTTAGGTTCTTTGTAAAACAAAACTATTTCAAAAAATAATCAGCTTTCAACATGCACTCATGTGATCATATTTTCATCCCAATTTTTTTTCTTTGCAGAGCTTGATAAACACACAACAGATGATTTAACTTGGTATTTTTCTTGTGATCTATTTTCTAATTTATTAGATGACCTGCATTACTCTCTGATTTGTTTTATTTTTATTTACGTTATTTTAAATCCAAGTTGGGGCCATGAGAATACCTCAGAGAATGCTCTAAAGATAGTGCATTAGTTTCTTATTGCTGTATAACAAATTACCACAAACTTAAAACATTATCTGACAGATTGGGGTCAGAAGTCCCGGCACAGCTTAACTGTGTTTTCTGTTCAGTCTTACAAAACTACAGTCAAGGTGTGGGCCAGGCTGTGTTCCTTTCTGGAACGTGAGGGTCCTCTGCCAAACTCATGTGGTTGTTGGCAGAATTCAGTTCCTAGTGTTTGTAGGATTGAGGTTATTGGTTTTTTGCTGTCAATCATAGGCCACCCTTGGCTCTTTGGGGCAAATCACAGTTCCTTGCCATGTGGCCTCTCACAGGCCCTCTTGTGACAGGAACTTACTTCTTCAAAGCCACTGAGGAAAAGTCTCACAAGATAGTAGAGTCCATCTTTTAAGGGCTTTCATCTGATTATATCAGGCCCACCCAGGATAATCTCCGTTGTGATTAACACAAAATCTACTGTACCTGTATCTGAAAAACCCCTTCACATTTGCCATACATATAATCTAGTCAAGGGAATCATGTCCCATCACCTTTGCCATATGCTGTTGGCTAGAAGCAAGTAAGTCACCAATTCTGGTTGCGATTAAGGGGAGGAGTTTATACAAGGACGTGACTCATTGAAGGTGTGTTCATCACAGGTAGTGACAGTATCTTTCATTGTCTTTGAAGCTCCCTAAAGTACTTAGCAAACAAAAGATGATTAATAAATATTTGTTGATTTGGAAACTTAAAAAGAGAAGTGGCCATTTGGATGGTTCCAAAAGGCATCCTCAAATAGAAGAGTGTTGATCTGGAGAAGTGATATGGCATCAAGAGGTGGGTGTAGGTCTGACAAGCTCACCAAATTTCGGACTAATTTAGAGATTCAATGAAGATCTGTCTTTCCATCAGAAAAAAAAAAAATCTTCCAAATAATCTTCCATATAAAATCTTCCCTGTTCTCTACCTGTTTTGAAGAAAAATGCATCACCCAGGTGGTAAAACTTTCTGAGCATAGGGGTGGGGAAGAAAGTAGTGTAGATATTCATAGTGACCAGCTGGAAGAGCACTACTTAATAAGTCTAAGCCAGTCATCAGAAGACCTGAAGTGCCTCATTTATCACAGATGAACATTTCAGTGAAGTACTCTTCTTAAGACTTTTTTTTTTCTCTAGCCAACAGTTACATTATGAAAATAAACTAATGTTTTGGGTTGTTTAGAGAGATACTAAAAAGATTTGTTTGTGTAGCCATATCATTTCATAATATTTTTGTAATTTAGATGATTAGTTCTACTTAGTAACATGTAAAAATAATAAATGCATTAACAAAGATCTTCAAACGTAAAACAGATGTTCAAAGGACCATGGAAGGAATAAATTATGGGCAAGGAAAGAAGCAACCATGCAATCATACTTTCACCTGCCCATGTGCTTCACATGTGTAGCTCACTGGCAAAAAATTTGCTCATGAGCTTTGGGTCATAAACCAAAACCATGTCAGTCTGTTTTCACTGATGTTACCAAAAAACTCTTGATCTGCCAACATAGTTGCAATGTCATAAACTCAACTGAGGCAAACTGCTTGTTATTCAGCAGGAAATAGAATCATGTTTCATCTGGGCCTTTATTTGTTCCCTCTGTGATGAGCATTTTGCAAAATAAACACCTGAAACTCAGTATTCTACATCTATGGAATCTCTCAACAATATAAAGAAAATAAATCCCCTTTTAAGATAGTGGATAATTTTCCTTGTGAATACAATTAACAATAGACCATAGATAATATATGAATATTAGATTGCTTTCTGTGTCTTTGAAATTTTCTAAAAATTTCTAAAACATCTCAAGATGTTGCATCAAATTAACTGCTACAGGACTATTTGTGAAAGCTACTACTATTTAAGGGGAAACCTTACCATATCTGAGTTTATGTTAAATCTTACCAAATCCCTGGAAAGGAAAATCCAGAGAAAAGATGATCAAGGCTATAACTGTAGCTAATCTCAAGAAAACTTGGGCCAGAACATAACGTCACAATGGCTAAGGAGTTATGAAAAAAAAAGAAATAAAGACACTGATTTTACAAGTTAAAAGAAGAGAAAATGGGTCATATTTACTATTAGTTGAATCCCTGTCACATTGAATTTAAATAAATATTTATTGAGTAATTTATTTCCCATCATACTTAACGGGTGAATTTTGAAAGCAAGACTTCAAAACCTAACCTATAACTTCCCTCTCATGTAAATTTTTTAAAAGTTTTATTGGAATATAGTTGATTTACAATGTTGTGTTAGTTTCAGGTGTACAGCAAAGTGAATGAGTTATACATATACATATATCTACTCTTTTTTGTCTTAGATTCTTTTCCCATATAGGCCAATACACATTATTGAGTAGAGTTACAGCAGGTTCTTATTAATTATCTATTTTAGAGGCAGAGTCAAGATGGCAGTGTGAGAAGACGTGGAGTTAGCATCTGCCCACAACTAGGGTGCCTGCCGGCTGCTGGTGGGGGACTCTGATGCCCAAGGAGATGGGAGGAACCCCAGAGTGAACCAGTAGGATGTAGGGGGTACTGAGGAGGGGAGGAGAAGTGGAGGCCAGACAGGATCGGCACCCCTAAGGCTGGGGAGATCAGGAGAGGCAGGCGGGAGGGACTCTCTGGGAAGAGCGGGAGAGAAGCGGAGGGTGACCTCCTGGCCCACTTGGGCCAGGGAGCCTGCTGAGCTCCCAGGCCATTACCCACCCCCAAAGTCCCATCCAGGCTGCGTGGGTCCTGGGGGCATAGGAGGGAGGCCAGGGAGATCAGGAGAGGCACGTAGGAGGGGCCCTCCCAGACCGGAGGAGCAGGACAGGAGAGGAGGGCGATTGCCTCGCCCACTGAAGCCCAGGAAGCCTGCTGGGCTCCCAGGTGAGGTCCCCTGCCCTCTGAGACCAGGGGTGGGGGGCACACCTGGGCCCCTTCTGTTACTTGAACCTAAGCCCCACCCCCCACAGCCCCCAGGGCCTTTTCCAGCCCTGTGGGTCCTGAGCATTGGCCCCGCCCACCACCCAGACCTCACCCTTGCTTAGGCCCCACTCCCCACAGCCAAGGCCTTCCCCTCCCCTATTTTTTCCTTTCCCTCCTCCTCTTTTTTACTATTGTGGTACTGTTGTACCTTCTGGTTGTTGATTCATCTATATTTTTATTTTTATATTCTTCCTAACATATCTGTTAGCTTCCTAGTCTAATTTTATTTTTTACTTTGTTAGTGGGTTTTTTTCTTTTTTTTTGCCACCCCAGGCAAGTTGCGGGATCTTGTTTCATGAAGCTGGGTTGCGGCCAAAGCTCCTGCAGTGGGAGCTCCAACTCCAAACCATTGGACTAACAGAGAACCTCAGACCCCAGGGAATAGTCATCAGAGTGAGGTCTCACAGAGTTCCTCATCTCAGCACCAAGACCCAGCTTTACGCAATAGCCTACGAGCCCCAGTGTTGGAAGCCTCAGGCCAAACAACCAGTAAGACAGAAACACAATCCCACTCATTAAAAAACAATAATAATAATAAGACAGCAAAAAAAATATGTCACAGATGAAGGAGCGAGGTAAAAAATCTACAAGACAAAAAAAAGAACAGGAAATAGGCAATCTACCTGAAAAAGAATTCAGAATAATGATAGTAAAGATGATCCAGAATCTCAGAAATAGAAGGGAGGCAAGAATTCAGAAAATACAAGAAATGTTTAACAAAGATCTAGAAGAACTAAAGAACAAACAGAGATGAACAACATAATAACTGAAATGAAAAATATACTAGAAGGAAGCAATAACAGAATAACTGAGGAAGAAGAAAGAATAAGTGATCTGGAAGAGAAAATGGTGGAAATAACTGCCAAGGAGCAGAATAAAGAAAAAAGAAGGAAAAGAATTGAAGAAAATCTCAGAGACTGCTGGGACAACACTAAACGCAGCAACATTCGAATTATAGAGGTCCCAGAAGAAGAAGAGAAAAAGAAAAGATCTGAGAAAATGTTTGAAGAGATTATAGAGGAAAACTTCCCTAACATGGGAAAGGAAAGAATCAGCCAAGTCCAGGAAGCACAGAGAGTCCCATACAGGATAAACCCTAGGAAAAACACACCAAGACACATATTAAACTAACAAAAGTTAAATTCAAAGAAAAAATATTAAAAGCAGCAAAGGAAAAACAAAAAATAACATACAAAGGAATCTCCATAAGATTATCAACTGATTTTTCAGTGAAGACTCTACAGGCCAGAAGGGAGTGGCAGGATATACTTAAAGTGATGAAAGAGAAAAACCTACAACCAAGATTACTCTACCCAGCAAGGATCTCATTCAGATTCGATGGAGAAGTCAGAAGCTTTTCAGATAAGCAAAAGCTAAGAGAATTCAGTACCACCAAACCAGCTTTACAAAAAATGCTAAAGGAACTTCTCTAAGTGGGAAACACAGGAGAAGAAAAAGATCCACAAAAACAAACCCAAAACAATTCAGAAAATGGTAATAGGAACATATATATCGATAATAACCTTGGATGTAAATGGATTAAATGCCCCAACCAAAAGACACAGGCTCACTGAATGGATACAAAAACAAAATCCATATATATGCTGTCTACAAGGGACCCACTTCGGACCTGGGACACATACAGACTGAAAGTGAAGGGATGGAAAAAGATATTCCATGCAAATGGAAATCAAAAGAAAGCTGGAGTAGCAATACCTGTATCAAATAAAATAGACTTTAAAATAAAGACTGTTACAAGAGATAAGGAGGGACACTACATAATGATCAAAGGATCAGTCCAAGAAGAGGATATAACAATTATAAATGTTTATGCATCCAACATAGAAGCACCTCAATACATAGGCAAATGCTAACAACCATAAAACGGGAAATTGAAAGAAACACAATAATAGTAGGGGACCTTAACACCCCACTTTCACCAATGGACAGATCATCCAAAATGAAAATAAATAAGGAAACACAAGCTTTAAATGACACAATAGACCAGATAGATTTCATTGATATTTATAGAACATTCCACCCAAAAGTAGCAGAATACACTTTCTTTTTAAGTCCACATGGAACATTCTCCAAGATGGATCACATCTTGGGTCACAAATCAAGCCTTGGAAAATTTAAGAAAACTGAAATCGTTTCAAGCATCTTTTCTAACCACACACTATGAGATTGGAAATCAATAGCAGGAAAAAAACTGTAAAAAACACAAATACAAGGAGGTTAAACTGTGATACTAAATAACCAAGAGATCAATGAAGAAATCAAAGAAGAAATTAAAAAATGCATAGAAACAAATGACAATGAACACGACCACCCAAAACCTATGGGATACAGCAAAAGCAGTTCTAAGAGGGAAGTTTATAGCAATACGATCTCACCTCAAGAAACAAGAAAAACCTCAAATAAACAATCTAGCCCTACACTTAAAACAACTAGAGAAGGAAGAACAAAGAAAACCCAAAGTCAGTAGAAGGAAAGAAATCATAAAGATGAGAGCAGAAATAAATGAAATAGAAATGAAGAAAACAATAGCAAAGATCAATAAAACTAAAAACTGGTTCTTTGAGAAGATCAACAAAATTGATAAACCCTTAGCCAGACTCATCAAGAAAAAAAAGGAGAGGATACAAATCATAAAATTAGAAATGAAAAAGGAGAGGATGATTATAATTTTTGTGACTGTTTGAATAAAAAAAAAAATCGCACAAGGACCCAGAGGCAAAATATATACAAATCAATTATCACTGCAAAGTAAAGGAGCTGTTACAGTGGAGGATTACTGGACTGAATGTCAATATTATGACATAGTATGAGTGTGTTTCGTGTTTGGTAATTGCAATCATTGTTGCTTTTGTTGTGGTCATCCATTTGCAATGCTTGGTATCAGTTTATTTATCTCTTGTAAAAATAAAATACAGTGTGTCTGTGTGAAAAAAAAAACCAACTGACACTGTAGAAATACAAAGGATTATAAGAGACTACTACAAACAACTATATGTCAATAAAAAGGAACAACCACGAAGAAATGGACAAATTCTTGGAAAGGTACAATTTTCCAAGACTGAACCAGGAAGAATTAGAAAATATAAACAGACCTATCACAAGTAATGAAATTGAAACTGTAATTAAAAATCTTCCATCAAACTAAAGTCCAGGACCACATGGCTTCACAGGTGAATTCTAACAAACATTTAGAGAAGAGCTAACACCTATCCTTCTCAAACTCTTCCAAAATATTGCACAGGGAGAAACATTCCCAAATTCATTCTATGAAGACACCATCACCCTGATACCAAAACCAGAAAAAGATATCACAAAAAAAGAAAATTAGAGACCAATATCACTGATGAACATAGATACAAAAATCCTCAACAAAATACTAGCAAACAGAATCCAACAGCACATTAAAAGGATCATACACCATGATCAAGTGGGATTTATCCCAGGGATGCAAGGATTCTTCAATATACACCAATCAATAAATGTGATACACCACGTTAACAAATTAAGGAATAAAAAACATGTGATCATCTCAATAGATGCAGAAAAAGCTTCTGACAAAATTCAACACCAATTTATGATAAAAACTCTCCAGAAAATGGGCATAGAGGGAAACTACCTCAACATAATAAAGGCCATATATGACAAACTCACAGCAAGCATCATACTCAATGGTGAAAAACTGAAAGCATTTCCACTAAGATGAGGAACAAGACAAGGATGTCCACGCTCGCCACTCTTATTCAACATAGTTTTGGAAGTCCTAGCTACAGCAATCAGAGAAGAAAAAGAAATAAAAGGAATACAAATTGGAAAAGAAGAAGTAAAACTGTCACTATTTGCCGATGACATGATACTATACATAGAAAATCCTAAAGATGCCACCAGAAAACTACTAGAACTAATCAATGAATTTGGTAAGGTTGAAGGATACAAAATTAATGCCCAGAAATCTCTGGCATTCCTATATGCAAACAATGAAAAATCAGAAAGAGAAGTTAAGGAAACACTCCCATTTACCACTGCAACAAAAAGAATAAAATACCTAGGAATAAACCTGACTAAGGAGGTGAAAGACTTGTACTCAGAAAACTATAAAATGCTGCTGAAAGAAATCAAAGATGACATAAACAGATGGAGAAATATACCATGTTCTTAGATGGAAGAATCAATATTGTGAAAATGACTATACTACCCAAAGCAATCTACAGATTCAATACAATCCCTATCAAACTACCAATGGCATTCTTCACAGAATTAGAACAAATTTTACAATTCGTATGGAAACACAAAAGACCCTGAATATCCAAAACAATCCTGAGAAAGAAAAATGGAGCTAGAGGAATCAGACTCCCCGACTTCAAATTATACCACAAAGCTACAGTAATCAAGACAGTATGGTACTGGCACAAAAACAGAAATATAGATCAATGGTACAAGATAGAATGCCCAGGGATAAACCCACACACATATGGGCACCTAATTTACAACAAAGGAGGCAAGAACATACAATGGAGAAAAGACAGACTCTTCAATAAGTGGTGCTGGGAAAACTGGACAGCTATATGTAAAAGAATGCAATTAGAACACTCCCTGACACCATACACAAAAACAAACTCCAAATGGATTAAAGACTTAAATATAAGACCAGACACTATAAAACTCTTAGAGGAAAACATAGGAAAAACACTCGTTGACATAAAACACAGCAAGATCTTTTTTTGACCTACCTCCTAGAGGAAGGGAAATAAAAACAAAAATAAACAAATGGGACTTAATTAAACTTAAAAGCTTTTGCACAGCAAAGGAAACCATAAACAAGGCAAAAAGACAACCCTCAGAATGGGAGAAAATACTTGCAAATGAAACAACAAAGGATTAATCTCCAAAATACACAAACAGCTCATGCAGCTCAATATCAAAAAAACAAACAACCCAGTTGAAAAATGGGCAGAAGACCTAAATAGACATTTCACCAAAGAAGACATACAGATGGCCAAGAGGCACATGAAAAGATGCCTAACATCACTAATTATTAGAGAAATGCAAATCAAAACTACAATGAGGTATCACCTCACACCAGTCAGAATGGCTATTACCAAAGAATCTAGAAACAATAAATGCTGGAAAGGGCATGGTGAAAAGGGAACCCTCCTGCACTGCTGGTGGGAATGTAAATTGATACAACCACTATGGAAAACAGTATGGAGGTTCCTTAAAAAACTAAAAATAGAACTACCATATGACCCAGCAATCCCAGTACTGGGCATATACCCAGAGAAAACCATAATTCAAAAAGAGGCATGTACCACAATGTTCATTGCAGCTCTATTTACAATAGCCAGGACATGGAACCAACCTAAATGTTCATCAACAAATGAATGGATAAAGAAGATGTGGTACATATATACAATGGAATATTACTCAGCCATAAAAAGAAACTAAATTGAGTTATTTGTAGTTATTTGGATGGACCTAGAGTCTGTCATACAGAGTGAAGTAAGTCAGAAAGAGAAAAACAGATACCGTATTCTAACACATATATATGGAATCTAAAAAAAAAAAAAAATGGTACTGATGAACGTAGTTGCAACGCAGGAATAAAGAGATAGACATAGCGAATGGACTTGAGGACATGGGGTAGGAGGGCGAAGCTGGGGCGAAGTGAGAGTAGCATTGACATATATACACTACCGAATGTAGAATGGATGGCTGGTGGGAAGCAGCTGCATAGCACAGGGAGATCAGCTCGGTGCTTTGTGAAGACCTAGAGGGAAGGGATAGGGAGGGTGGGAGGGAGGCTCAAGAGGGAGGAGATATGGGGACATATTGATGCATATGGCTGATTCGCTTTGTTGTGCAACAGAAACTAACACAGCATTGTGAAGTAATTATACTCCAATAAAGATCTATTTTAAAAAATTATCTATTTTATATACAGTAGTGTGTATATGTGAATCCAAATCTCCCAATTTCTGCCCCCCCCCTTAACCCCTGGTAACCATAAGTTTGTTTTCTACATCTGTGACTCTATTTCTGTTTTATAAATAAGTTCATTCGTACCCTTTTTTTTTAGATTCCATACAAGCAATATCATATGATATTTGTCTTTCTGTGTCTGACTTATTTCACTCAGTATGACAATCTCTAGGTCCATCCATGTTCATATAAAATTTGAAGACTAATTAATAGCATTAGCTACTACTATTATTTACCAGCAGTTTCTTTATAATTTTAGTAGTGTTAGCTGCTATAATTCAGTGTGTTACCTGAATTTATTGCTTACCACTATAAGGAAGAATGCTACCTCTAGAGAGTTTTCATACTGTCTCAGAGAATAAAGACAAAGTTGGGGTATTTGTTGAGATTTTGAAGTCTGGTTTATGGTGTATCTTTCAATAAAGAGGCTTGGTTAGAGCACATTTGAACATCTGTTTCATGTTTAACAGTTTTTAAAAATGAATTTATTGTTTTATATTTTACTAAATAGGACAAATCATCTAAAAGTACAAATACATTATAAAACAATATGATTATACTAATCCTTCTAGTATCTTTCTCCGCAATCTAAAATATTAGTTTGTTTTCATAATAGAACTTCTGGTTAGAGAAAAAAAACAAGATGAGTACTTCACTTGCCTAAGTAGGAACCTAAATGTCCATCCATAATAAGTGATGTATTTCATGTCTTCTGATGACTGACTTGGACTTAGTAATGCTCTGCTAGCTGATCACTATGAATGTCTGTGCTACCTTCTTCCCCCACTTCCATTCCCAGAAAGCTGATGCCACCCGTACAATGCATTTTTCTTCAAAGCAGATAGATAAAGGAAAGGGTTGATCTTCTCAAATATTTATTTTCCCCTGATGGTAAAATTTTTGTTTGAGACCCTTATTGAATCTCTCAGTTACTGGTGAAATTTGGAGAACGTTTCAGGTCAATTAATGTCATACCATTTCTCAAGATCAACATGCTGTTCTATTTAAGAATGTCTTTTGGGGCTTCCCTGGTGGCGCAGTGGTTGAGAATCTGCCTGCCAATGCAGGGCACACGGGTTCGAGCCCTGGTCTGTGGAGGATCCCACATGCCACTGAGCAACTAGGCCCATGAGCCACAACTACTGAGCCTGCACGTCTGGAGCCTGTGCTCCGCGACAGTGAGAGGCCCGTGCACCGCGATGATGAGTGGCCCCCGCTCGCCGCAACTAGAGAAAGCCCTCGCACAGAAACGAGGACCCAACACAGCCATAAATAAACAAATAAATAAATAAATAAATAAATTTATTAAAAAAAAAAAAAGAATGTCTTTTGGAAGCATCCAAGTGGCCACTTTCCTTTTTATGTTTTCAAATCTGTAAGTATTAATTAATGATCTTTTGTGTGCCAAGGCTTATTAGGAGATTTGGAAGACACAAATGATATGGTCACTGCCTTTGGAAAATGCAGTCTCTGGCTATCTCCATGGCCTAACTTTGGTTAAAATAATGTAGAAACAGAGCAACATGGAACACAGGTCATCAGTAATAAAGTAGAAAATAGATCACAAGGAAAATACCAAGTTAAATCATCAGAAAAGAATGTGGGGTGAAAAAAAACATGCATGTAGAAAGCTGATTGTTTCTTGAAATAGTGTTAATGAAGAACCTCAGATTATTGCTGTTTCAAATGCATTTTATTGACATCCTGAGTTTTGATTCATCACACTATCTTCCTGCTCTCATAGCAACTATCAGATAAATTTTTTTTAAATAGAGGAAAAACTTTAATGAAGAAAAATCATGTGGCAGAAAATTCCAGCTGACATTTGAATATATACCTATTATTAGACAATTCAAATAATAGAGTTAGGTATTTCAAAATACCCTACTCCCAAAATAACCCTTGTTAATCACTTCTGTGTATCTTTCCAGAAAATAAATTCTGACTATACAAAAATATACATGGAAATAATCCATTCTTTTTCTTTAAAAAAATTATTATTTTTGAATAGGGGATATATTCACATGGTCAAAATTTAAGATACAAACAAGCAGAGAGTGAAAATTCCTCTCTCACCCTGTCCTCTAGCAACCCATATTCGTATCTTTGAGGCAATTGGTATACCAGTTATTGTGTATACTTTAGCAAATATTTTAGGAATGTGCAAGCAAATATATATTTATTTCTGGTTTAACCTCATAAATATTTGAATGTTACATTTTTCAATCTACTTCTGATAATACGCAGGGTTTCTTTTAACTGCTCACCTGCTCTGGCCAAGCTTCTAGGTGTTTGGCATTAAAGCTCTCAATTAGCACCATGTTCCTCCATATTCCTTTATAGATCCGGGAGAAAAAGAAATGAGAAAAGAAAAAAACAAAACAAAGCAAAAACCTTGCAAGCATTTTTCTTATAATATATTGGTAATTTTCATTTTTAAAAATCTGAACATTTTACTTGACCCCAAATTTAACGAGTCTAAGATATATGCTAAAAAAGCTAATGTATTCCTATTGCCTTAATAATAGTATATATCTAGATAAAATTAGGTTAGAATTGGAATTTTGTGTCTAGTTCTAGGCACCATCATTTAAAGGAATATTGGCCAAGTCATACAACCAGAAGAGGTTTATCTGAATGAGGATCTTCTGGGAAAATTGTTTATATGAAGATTGTTTTATAGGACTGGAGGTTTTGGTTTTGGAGTAGATGAGCTGGGAGAAAACATGTAAATGAGTTCCAAAAATTTGAAGACTCTCATGCTGAAGAATTACTGTGTGGATTCTGAGTTGCTTCAGAAGGGCTGGCTGACAGGGAGTAGTCTATCTCAGGAAGTGACTGTCCTCAGAAGCTGAAACTGTTAACCACAATTACATAAAATTTCCCCCAGAAACAAACAAGAAATACCCAACTTTTCCTCGGACAGGGAAGAAGAGGGCAGAAAGAGAGGGGAGATTATAACAGCATGGGTCTTCAGAAAACTCTGCATTCAGGTAATGTGGATGGGAAAAGGTTCAAAAGAAGGCTGGGACCAGAGCTTGTCGACCTAATAGGTTACCCTATCCGTCCCCCGACACCACCACCACGTCCCTTTCTCAAGATCTGACTTAAGCTTTCATCTTTTTCCCTGCTGTGTTTGAGAACATGACTGACTTTTCATTGCCTATTGTTTTCCTAATTGGAAACTCAATTATTAGTGAGAGTGTTGATGGGTGCCAATGTGAGGTTGATTACCTAAATTCCCCACTACAATTTGCTTTTAGAAGGAATCCGGGTTGATATTTCATGGCATCTAGACTTCCCAATGCTGCAAAATGATTTTGACTTCATTATGGCATAGCAATGGATTTATCTATCATACAAGCAAAAATAAAAGCGATAATAGTCTTTAATGTGCTAGGAAAATGTTTATGGCACTTTGAAAATTGGAAAGGTTGCATTTAAAAGTATTCAAGCATGAGAGGAAATGAAGGCATGTGCTAGGATTATGTGAAGGCAGGTCTTATCTCAGAGGGAAAGCCTTTATGAGAAAAGTCTGCTCACCACAGCTGGGTCTGCTTGGAAAGCACAGAGAGATGGGACGAGTGGAAAGTCAACAATCATACCATGAGGTTAGGGATCTCTAGGGTTGAATTAGGAGGTAAAACGGGAAGCGTTTATGTACAAAAGGAAGTTTTGTAAATGGTTTTGACATTGATCATGGGATTTCAATAAGTTCAATTTTGTTGGATCATAAATTGTGCACAAGTAGAAAGAAATTCATAAACGAGGCAGCTCTGTGGTCAATGTACTAATACCTTAAATGTTAAATGTGCGAATTATGTTTTATAGGTAAAATCTTCAGCTTTAGAAGATTGTTATTTTTGTTCCTTATAGGTTTCAACAATATACAGCTCCAAAGGTCAGAATATAGCTTTTTTAAAAGAGATTGCATATTCTTTTTCAAATTTCTGGAATCACTTCATTATTTAAGAGATCTTATTTTAAATTATTGGATAATATGTAACTCAGTCAATCTTGTTAGAAAATTACATTAAATCGAGTGCAAATTGAAGGCACAGTATAACTTAAAATAAGGAAACAATATAAGACATTAGCATCTGCTTAGGGTTCTGCCACATGAGTCAGAACAGCATAGTTGAGTATATGCACCTCAGTGGTTTTTCAGCTAGTAAACCAGATGTTTGGCCTACATGACATCAAACATCCAATCTGTCTAAATACAATTATTTGCCTTACTAAAATGATTAAGTTCTTCAAGACAGCTGCACTCTGATCATTTATTTAATCTTTGTGTCACTTACAACATCTATATAGATAAAAATATGTTTTTCTACATAGAAATTTATTGGGAGATTTTGAATTATCTGACTATTTTAGTGCCTACATGAACTCTGCATTTTACTTTATTCTGTCAATCTAATCTCTATTTCCTTCATTATATACAACAGAGAGGATGTTTACTAAGCACTAAAGAGATGTGGTATGCTAATTACTGTAAAATGTACTTCTCACATGAAATATCAGGTAAAAATGAACATCTCTAATTCTCTTTTCATCAGGTCATTTCCTCTGGCTTTGATGACTTCTATCAAACACTTAAGCAGTTTGTTTCACGTTCATCAACAGTTAGCCATTGTCTAAAATTCCTGACAAAAATGCATCAGTAGCCTTATTAAATAATTATTAATAAAATGTCAGTAGGCTTAATCTTCACTGAAACTGAGTTTTGCTCTTTGTCATCATTCCCAATCTAATTTGACTTTTGCTTTAATGAGTTCCCTTCCTCTCGGGTACAAACCAGCATTCATTTCCTTTCTGCAGGACTCTCTATCAATATGTTACTCTTAGCTAAAATATAACCAGTGCAGCCAGTTTGTACTTCATCAGTGAAAGAAGTTGTTTATTCATTTTATAAAAATGATTTATGGATGAGAACTTTAAATACACAGAGAGCAAGGCAAAAATAAGAGAATAACGGTTCTGACCATGAATGCAGGTGCTGTTTAAAACTCCAGTGCTTTGTACATAAAGGAAACTTTTGCATGTTGTAAGAGATTTCACATGTTTTGCTAAGTGGGTTTAGAGGATGCCTTGAAGAATACTGTTCCTCGGGTCCAAATTCCTGACAAATATCTACACTCATTTGGAGGATAAACAGAAAAAGGAGGTTCTTCATTTTATAGCACAAACGGTGCTTAAAGCATCTGTAGCTGTCAGCTTGAAATTAAAACAAGAAATCTGTTTGCATGTGACAAGCTTAAATCAACTCCAAATGATGTCCAAATTGGACAGAGTGCGGATTTTGTCACCATAGTCTCGACATTTCAGTTTAGATTAAGAACAAACTCATTTTCTACTGTGTCTCTGGAAAGGAGAGCTCCTCCTCTTCCAGCCGCTCAGAAAGGAAGCCTCACTCACATTAATTACTGTCACACAATACTACAACACACAGCTACCTTAAGCACAGAAATATATTTTCCTAATTCTTAAAAAGATAAGTAATATGCATATGTGTTTTTTTTAAATCCATATTAATATGTATAAATTAAACATAATATAATGTGTTAAACTTTTCACCTTTATCATTGGTTTTGTACTGAATAGGACTTAGAAGATAACTGGGAAAACTTTTACTTAGATGAATGTTTTCTTTTACGTATAAAAATATTACTCCTATTACTTAATTACTATTATAGTTTGTATTAAATTATCACAGTGTATCTGTCAACAAATTTTATTGTAGATTAATATTGCTTTGGGTTTTAAAAAAGAGAGAGAGAAAGAAAGAAAAGTCAATTTGATTACTGCCCAAGGATAAAAGTCTAGATTTAACATACTATAATCTTTTTAATGTTTATTTTATATTGGAGTAAGAGTTGATTAACTATAAAATTATTGTAAAAGATGATCAATACCTGAAGGCAGAGAAAAACTCTTTTTATTAAAAGAGAAAGACATAAATGGTATAAACCTGAGGCAATAATCTGAAAATGGTCTCAAAGTCTTGGAACTCTTTGTTTAGGAATATTAGGACCACAAGACATTCACCAACCCACCCATCCTTGAGTGGAGGCAGGTCCATTGTGACCTGACTGCCATGTGTTTCCTCTTCTACTTAATCATATTTGGAGAAGACAAGTAAGTTATCATTTGAGACACCCTGGAGTAGTGGAAAGTATAGATTTTATATGTGTCCTTGTGTCAATTATTCACTTCAAGGAGCTAAAAGAATTTGAAATATCATGTAAGATTCTAGCAAATACTAAGGACTCAAAAAATGCCTACTTAACCTCCTGCAGATCACCCCCCCTTTATTCATTCATTCACTCATTTCTTAATGATTAGGTAACATGCAATTCAGAAGAACGACAACATATTGGTGAATGTGATGCTGCGATAAAAAACAGACCCTAACATTTCAGTCACTTAACAATACAGACTTGTACTTTTTGCTTAAGCTACAGTCCTGTTCATTCAGATAGGTGAGGCAACTCCTCTATACCATCTTTCAGGACCCCTGACTGTCATCTTCAAATGTAGCTATGAAGATCACCTGGACAACTGTCCCCCCCGGTCCACTGGGAAGGGAAAAGAGAACAGAGAAGCACATGGGAGGCCAGCTTTTGATAGGCCAGCTCTGGAATCCAGATTCCGTTCACTAGAACTCAGTCATATGGCCACAGCTGATGCAAGGGAGGCTAGGGGACAGAGTCAGCTATGTGTCCAAAGGAAGAGAAATCAAGTTTGCGTGTATAGTGGTCTCTGCTACATCAAGTTTAGAGGGAAAAATTTTAAAAAAACAACTACAAATCTGTTTGAACTTAAGTTCCAAACCCTGGGTTATTTCTTAATAAGAAGAAGACAAATTTTTGCTGCAATGATACTGATAATTATTATCAATAAGACTGGTAAACATAAATGCGCAGACTCTAAATGTGTGTGAGGCATGTGCTCAAGAGACTGTAAGAGACAGTGAAGACAACAGTTAGAAATGCAAACTCCATCAGACATCTGGATTCTGCAATTTCTCAGTCTGTGAACTTGAGTGAATTACCCAACCTCTCCTAGTCTGAGTTTTCTTCATGTTTAAGACAAGAATAATAATGTAACCTCCTCCATTAGGATGCAGCGTGGATTAAATGTCACACACAAAGCAATTAGAACATGTCTTAGTAACACAGTAAGTGTTCAACAAGCTCATGCTGTTATTATAATAAATATGACAGTTTTGCTCATTGAGTCTCTATTTTAATTCCTTGCTAGAAGCATTTTCACTTCCTTTAAGCCCAGGGAATTGTAAATGAAATGTAAAGAGATTTCGATTCCAATTCCACTAGTCAGTGGGGTCAGTGATTTGCTCAAGTCCCTCTTTATTTATGAGGTGGATTGAGAACCCCTACGATGAATGGAGACCATTAGAAGCACAGCACATTCAACCCGGCCACTCGCATAGCATGGTTCCTGCCTCTGCTCCACCCCCATCCCCACTGGGAAGGAAACGTTAGACTGAAAGCAGAGCTGAAGAAGGAAACTGTATGGGTAAGAAGAGATTTTATGGCCAAATGGAAGTGGGCGGATGTGGTCATGGGATGAGGGAGCCAGGGATGGAAGTGTAAGAGTGACAAGCATGCTGATGATGGGTGAAAGTCTGTGATCACTGACAGGATGTAGAACAGGTCCAAGCACCGAAGCGCCTAAACAGCAGGCACAGGGACTGACGTTTCCCATCTCTACTGGAGCCACTTATATTAACAGCCAGTTACATCTGTTTCAATCACTGGTAATCATATAAACCCAGTCTGGACTCTCTACCCCTCTACCCCACTATATTTTTTGTTGTCGTTCTTTTTTTTTTTTTTTTTTTTAATTTGTCCACGCAGCATGGCTTGTGGGATCTTAGTTCCCTGACCAGGGATTAAACCCAGGCCGTTGGCAGTGAAAGCATGGAGTCCTAACCACTGGACCGTCAGGGAATTCCCTGTTGTTTTCCTCTTTAACAGCTCTATTGAGATATATTCCACCTACCATTAAATTCACCTTTTAATGTTTACAATTCAGGGTTTTAATATATTCACAGAATTGTGCAGCCACGATTCCAGAAAGGTTCATCACTCAAAAAGAAACCCCACACTTGTTAGCAGTTGTTCCCCATTCTACCCTCCCCCTAGCCCCCAGCAACCTTTGATCTACTGTCTGTCTCTATGGATTTGCCTATTCTGGGCTTTCATATAAATGGAATCATATATGTGGGCTTTTGTGACCGGCTTCTTTTGCTTAGCATTATGTTCTCAAGGTTCATTTATGTTGTAGCATGTATAAGCAATTCATTCCTTTTTATGGCTGAATAATATTCTATTGAATGGATATATCACATTTTATTTATCTGATCATCAGTTGGTGGATATTTGGGTTGTTTCCCCTAACTGGCTATTATGAATAATGTTGCTATAAACATTCATGTACAAGTTTTTCTGTGGACATAAGTTTTTGTTTCTCGTGTACATACCTAGGATTGGGATTGCTTGGTCATATGATAACTTTATGATTAATTTTTGAGGCATTTCCAAACTGTCTTCCAAAGCATCATTTACATTCCCACCAGCAATGTGTGAGAATTCCAATTTTTCCACAGCTTTGCCAACACTTGTTATCGTCCTATTTTGTTATAGCCATCCTAGTAGATGTGACATGGTCTCTTATTGTGGTTTTGATTTGCATTTCCCTAATGACAATGATTTTGAGTATCTCTTCATGTGCTAATTGGCCATTAGTATGTCTTCTTTTCAGAAGTGTCTATACAACTCCTTTACCCATTTTTCAATTTGGCTATTTTTCCTTTTACTGTTAAGTTGTAAGTTCTTTATATATAATCTAGATACAAATCCCTTACCAGATGTATGATTTGCAAATGTTTCCTCCTATTCTGTAGGTGTTCTTTTCACTTTCTTGTTGGTGTCTTTTGAAATATAAGTGTTTAAATTTGATGATCTCCAGTTTATCAATTTTTTGTTTTATTGCTTATGCTTTCATTTCATATCTAAGAAATCATTGCTTAATCTTGCATCAAGAAAATTTTACTCCTATGTTTTCCTGTAAGAGTATTATAGTTTTAACACTTACATTTAGGTCTCTGATCCATTTTGAGTTAGTTTCTGTATATGGCGTGAGATAGGTATCCAACTATTCTTTTGCATGTGGATATCCAGTTGTTCCTGCACCATTTGTTGAAAAGAATGTTCTTTCCATACTGAATTGTCTTGGCACTCTTGTCAAAAATAAATTGACCAGAACTATAAAGGTTTCTTTCTGGACTCTACCCCTTGATCTTGCTTCAGTTGCAAACCCAGAAGATTGCAAAGAGAGAAAATGAATCCAGACCATGGAAATTCTCCATGTGAGTAGCATAACTGATTAGTTTTGCCTTGGCTACCTCCCAGTCTCTGGAGAATTTGGTGGGTTTTCCATTGACAGGCATCTGCTAATGGAAATGAACACCTGAATGTCACCAATGGCCCCCTATAGGTCAAATTAAATTGTCGTGCTTTCAGGACAATTCCCTGACTTGTAACGTTACTATCTACCTCTCCTTGAAACTTGGCTTCATTCTTCCCTTACGCATCTGGTTGTTTTTCAGTTTACTTCACAGACGTATTTTTTACTCTACTCATCTACCCATTAACAATTGATATAGGGATCCATCTTCAGCCCTCCTCTTTAATTTAAAGGCTTCCAGTTGCCATTCAATATCCATTCATATCCTTTTTACTAATAACAGAACCTCAATTTTAGCTGGACACGTTGCTTCAAAGCTTAGTTACATTCCCTAACTTACCTTGCAGTTATGTGACTAAATTCTGGACAGCAATATGTAAGCAAAAGTGTTTTGTGAGTCTGGGAAATTCCTTAAAAAGTTAGGGTGTGCATCCTTAATTTGCTCTTCCTTTTATTGGTAACCCTGAATGCTGTTGGGATGGCTGGCGCCCCAGCTGCCATCATGGAATGTAAGGATAAAGGCCACACCTTACAAATGGCAGAGTAGAGAACATGAAGGAAATTGGATGTTGATGACATTATGGAACTGTCATAACAATTCTAGACATACCCCCAGGTAATCCGTCCTAGTCCTTCCTCTGGACTTCTGTTTTGTAAGAGAAGCCATAAAAAGCTTTTAAAACTTTTTAAGTCACAATAATTTGGGGATTTTAAAAGTCTTTTAAAAACAACAACATGCTATATACTACATCCCCAGAACTTATTTATCTTATAACTGGAAATTTATACTTTTTGATCACCTTCACCCATCTCACCCACCCCCTAACCCCCACCTTTGGGAACCACCAATCTGTTCTCTGTATCTATGAGTTTAGTTTTCTATTTTTGTTTTGTTTTGTTTTGTTTTTAGACTCCACATATAAGAGATATTATACAGTATTTAACTTTCTCTAGCATATTTCACTTAACATAATGCCTTCAAGTTCCATCCATGCTATAATAAATGGCAGGATTTCCTTCTTTTTATGGCTGAATAGTATTCCATTGTGTGTAAATATATATATACACAATACCACATCTTTTTTATCCAGTCATCTGCTGATGGACACTTAGGTTGTTTCTATGTCTTGATTATTGTAAATTATGCTGCAATGAACATGAGGATGTAGATATCTTTTCAAGATAGTGATTTTGTTTCCTTCAGATAAATACCCATAAGTGGAATTGCTGGATCATATGTAGTTTTTGGTATTTTTTTTTTTTGGAGTTTCATGAAATTTATTATTTTTTCTTTCAGTTTTATTGAAATATAATTGACATGCTGCACTGTATAGGTTTAAGGTATAGAGCATAATGATTTGACTTACATACATCTTGAAATGATTATCACAATAAGTTTAGTGAGCATCCATCATCTCATATAGATACAAAATTAAGGAAATAGAAGAAAATTTTTCCTTGTGATGAGAACTCTTAGGATATACTCTTAACAATTTTCATATATAACCTACAGCAGTGGTAACTATTATTATTTTTTATGAATTTATTATTTATTTATTCACTTATTTATTTTTGGCTGCGTTGGTTCTTCGTTGCTGCGCGCAGGCTTTCTCTAGTTGCAGTGAGCAGGGGCTACTCTTCATTGCAGTGCGTGGGCTTCTCATTGTGGTGGCTTCTCTTGTTGCGGAGCATGGGCTCTAGGCACGCGGGCTTCAGTAGTTGTGGCACATGGGCTCAGTAGTTGTGGCTCACGGGCTCTAGAGCACAGGCTCAGTAGTTGTGGTGCACAGGCTTAGTTGCTCCACGGCATGCGGGATCTTCCCGGACCAGGGCTCGAACCCGTGTCCCCTGCACTGGCAGGAGGATTCTTAACCACTGCGCCACCAGGGAAGTCCCCAGCAGTGGTAATTATATTTATCATGTTGTACATTACATCCCTAGTACTTATTTATCTTATAACCGGAAGCTTGTAACTTTTGACTGCCTGCATCCAATTCCCCCTCCCCCACCCCCACCTCGCCTCTGGTAACCACAAATCTGATCTCTTTTTCTATGGGTATGTTTTTTCGTTTGTTTTTGAAGTATAATTGACCTATAGCGCTATGTTAGTTCCTGTTATACAACATAGTGATTTGATATTTCTATACATTTCAAAGTGACCACCATGATAAGTCTAGTTACAGTATGTTTACCATATGAAGATATTACATAGTCATTGACTATATTCCCTACGCTGTACATTTCATACCCTGATTCATTTATTTTGCAACTGGAAGTTCCTACCTCTAAATCTCCCTCACCTATTTCTTTCCTCCCCCTACCCCCCTTCCCTCTGGCAACCACCTGTTTCTTCTCTGTGTCTATAACTCTGTTTTTGTTTTGTTATGTTTGTTCATTTGTTTTGTTTTTTGGATTCCACATATAAGTGAAACCATACACTATTTGTCTTTCTCTGTCTGACTTATTTCACTTAGCATAATACCCTCTATCTATATCCATCCATGTTGTTCACAAATGGCAAAATTTCATTCTTTGTTATGGCTGAGTAATAATCTATTGTGTGCATGTGTGCGTGCGTGTGTGTGTGTGTGTGTGTGTGTATGTGTATCTCACATCTTCTTTATCCATTCATCTATTGATGGGCACTTAGGTTGCTTCTGTATCTTGGTTATTGTAAATAATGCTGCAATGAACATAGGTGTGCATATATGTTTTCTAATTAGTGTTTTCATTTTCTTCAGATAAATACCCAGGAGCTGAATTACTGGATTATTTGGTAGTTCTATTTTTAATTTTTTGAGGAATCTCCATACTGTTTTCCATAACAGTTGCATCAATTTACATTCCCACTGACAATGCACGAGGGTTGCCTTTTCTCTGCATCCTTGCCAACACTGGTTGTCTTTTTGATAATACCCATTCTGATAGGTGTGAGGT